>NC_091453.1:107793976-108095630 GCF_964237555.1 Oryctolagus cuniculus | reverse complement strand
ACTGAACTGCCATCTCTTAAAGAATGGGAACCCAGGGAATCCCCTGACAACAAGCGAGACTGAGTGGCATTGTAGTTCCATTAGGTGACTTAAAAGAAATGCAGTCTTTTACAGAAGTTCCCCCAGTTAGTTTTTATGGCTAAACATTATTAGAGTACTAAATAGGTACAAAAGGGACCATTAGAATATCAGCTACAGCAGCCTCTGCCAGCCATTTGAGTCCTCAAATTTAAGGCTCCATGGTCCTACTGTTTTTACTTACCAATATTCATCAGCAAACATTAGACTGTAAGTTCTTTAGATTTTATGCTTCTCATTTTATTGTCAAAAGACTTTGCCCAAAGATGGAGTTACACTGTTTCAGCCCCATGTTCTCAATTCATGCCACAGCCACTTGGTATATGTAAATGAGCCTCTTGCTCTGATCATGTGCTTTCACACTAGGGATGCAGCCCATAGCGTAACACCTGAGCAAAGTTCTATTAAACCACCATGCCTGGAGTATAGGCCCAGGAGCATGTTTTCCTTAGCATTATTCTCCAAACCACTGAACTAAGTCTCTGAACTGCTGAATACATTAATGGGTACTTTTTTGAATGCAAAATACTGAGATTATTATCAGCTGGAACACTAACAGAATCTCTGTGGTCCTTAGTTTCTTGAACCACATTAAGGCCCTTGCCAGCCCAGCTCTAAAATGTCCATCTCTCTCAGTTCTCAAAATTATATTAGCATTTACTTAGTCTACATTTATATGTAAGCAATTCTTTGGGCACAAGATCTGTGTGAATAAACTGAAACATTACTCCCATGCTAGTGCCTAGTTCATCTGCAGAAATCTGTCACAGTTCTTATTTTTGGTTACCTGCTCTCATATCTTTTCTTAGTACTTTAACTATCTCTTTATAGCCCAGAGAACATTGGAAGAGAATATTTAACCCCAAAGAATTACCCTAACACTAGAAAGAGGAGCAGAAGCTGTCTTAAGGAAAGTGGACAGATATAGGCAGCTCAACTAGAACAATGCTTTGTAGCAATCTGGATAGCAAGGCCCCGCCTAGCCCCACACAACTCAATGGCTACTCCTCAGTACAGAATTCACCAGCAGGGCTTCATTTGCTCTTTTTGAGGTACAAAAACTTCCCAGCACAACACATTTGTGCACAGTTAAGGCTTATAACAGTGACAAATTCCAAAGCCATACAGAATGATCTTTTTTTGAGCCACTGTTCCCCTCCAACAGCACAGATAATCAAAATTGATTGTTTCCATTTCTTACAGAAGTTCCTCTTTCATTTTGTTTTGCACAAAAGACATTCCTTTAGGGCAGAATTTATCTGAAAATCTGTTCTTCAGTGTTACAAAGAGAAGTTGAGATCTAAGATTGATAACTCAAATTAATTTAAAGGTTCTTTGCATCATCAAAGACTACAGAAATGGGAAAAGGCATTTATTTAATTATAATGGTCTTTTCCTTGGGCTGTCTTTAACATTGCAAAATGGAAAGTGACATTTGGCTAGGGAGGTGAGGAAAAATAAACATTTACTCTTTGAAGTTTATTTTTTTAAACGTATTCAAAGTATTAAGGACAGAATGGTGAGGAGTGAACATTCAAAGGCCTTCACATTTTTTATTGTGAGGCATTTTTAAAAATCCAGGTCAGCCAGTATCTTGCCTTTTTTCGTGAAAATGCCTGTATTTAGATTACTCTATGATTAGTTCCCTACTAAGAAACTTAGAAAAACATGTTGGCCAGCGCCGCAGCTCACTAAGCTAATCCTCAGCCTTGCGGCGCCAGCACACCAGGTTCTAGTCCCGGTCGGGGCACCGGATTCTGTCCCAGTTACCCCTCTTCCAGGCCAGCTCTCTGCTGTGGCCAGGGAGTGCAGTGGAGGGTGGCCCAAGTGCTTGGGCCCTGCACCCTATGGGAGACCAGGATAAGTACCTGGCTCCTGCCATCGGATCAGCGCAATGCGCCGGCCGCAGCGCGCTGGCCGCGGCGGCCATTGGCGGGTAAACCAACAGCAAAGGAAGACCTTTCTCTCTGTCTCTCTCTCTCTCTCACTGTCCACTCTGCCTGTCAAAAAAAAAAAAAAAGAAAAACATGTTATCATGGATGGCCAAGTCTAAGTCTGTTATAGAGTTTTCATAGTAAATTATGAAAACATAATGCAATTAAAGTATTTCTGATTCTCCTTTTCTTAGGAAGTAGAAAGTAGACTCTGAATTAAAAGAACCTTAGCTGGTGCCGTGGCTCACTAGGCTAATCCTCCACCTTGCGGTGCCGGCACACTGGGTTCTAGTCCCGGTCGGGGCACCGGATTCTGTCCCGGTTGCCCCTCTTCCAGGCCAGATCTCTGCTATGGCCCGGGAGTGCAGTGGAGGATGGCCCAAGTCCTTGGGCCCTGCACCCACATGGGAGACCGGGAGGAAGCACCTGGCTCCTGGCTTCGGATCAGCGCAATGTGCTGGCCGCAGCGGCTATTGGAGGATGAACCAATGGCAAAAAGAAGACTTGTCTCTCTCTTTCTCTCTCTCACTGTCCACTCTGCCTGTCAAAAATAAATAAAGAAAAAAAAAGAAAGAACCTTAATTAGGTTTTCTTCTTTGGTCTTGAATGTTATTATTTCTGAATACAAAAAAAAAATTTACACAACAGCATAAATTTCTTTTGCAGTTCATTTATTTCTTCCTTTAAATATACCATTAATATGTAAGTAAATGTAATTTGAAGATAAGTAATTTTACTAAGTTGAAACTAGAAACCACATAAAAATTACCTTGATTCAATAGAACCACAGGGAAAATGGCTTAGGCAATTGTTTTTAATATTCATTGTCTCTTCAACTGCAGATAGCAAGCAGAAACTCCTTTCAGAATTTAACAAAACCTGACATCACCAAAGTGGAACTCTTAAAGGATGTCCTGAACAAAAAAGATCTTATCATTCGGCTAGTTGCTCATGATATCAGCCATGAAGGGTCAGAATGTAACACAGAAGAGAACTTGACTTCTGATGAAGACGAAGTTGTTGTCCAAGAAATTCTATCCGACAGCCTGTTTGAAGATCAAGTCAAAGAAGATAGAAAGCCCCCTGCAAGTTCAAAGTCTTCTCCCAAGCCATCACAGAACAAGAGCACTCTGAAAAAGTTTCTGTCTCTAGGAAAATGTTGTCGTTACATAACCACTTTATCCACAAAAAGTACTGAAGCAAGCCCAATTCCATGCACAGACCCTAAAGAGACAGAAATAAAAAATATTTCTGTGGCTAACAAGGCTACCTTGAAATCCTCCACCATTGCAGATTCTTCCTTTCAGGAGCAGAAGCCACAACTTAATGTAAGTAAGAAATGTGCTTTCTATCGAGAGGGTAGTTTCACAATATTAGTCCCAGCAGTGTACCTTGGATAGGAAGAAAACATTACTGAACTGCATTCAGGGAGTCTCTCCCAACTCTGCTGATGTTTACAACAAAAGGGAAATGATTAACAGATGAAATCAGGAGCCTTCATTAAGATAAAACAGATCATGGGAAGAGTCTAAGTTAGATAGAAACATAACAAAAACAGAAAATGAAAGCTAGTTAGGAGAAATTCTAGCTAATCATTTTTTAAAATATTTGTTTCCAAGGCAGAGTGACAGAGAGAGGGAGAGACAGAAAAAGAGAGACCTTTCATCCATTGGTTCACTTCCCCAAATGGCCACAAGAGCCAGAGCAGGGCCAGGCCAAAGCCAGGAGCCAGGAACTTCATCCTGGTCTCCCAGATGGGTGGCAGGGCCCCAAGAATTTGGGCCATCTTCCTCTGCCTTCCCACGTGCATCAGCAGCAAGCTGGATTGGGAGGCATAGCAGCAGGACTCAAATCAGCACCTCTGTATAGGATGCTGGTGTCACAGAGAACAGCTTAATTTGCTGTGTGATAATGGCAGCCCCACAAGCTAATTACTTAAAAGCGCTACATTTCATCCTTTTCTTTGATCCTAGCTGATCAATACGTACTGGGAGTTTGGTGTACAAAGCTCCATGTCAGTGGACAGGGTCAGAAGATGAGCGGGAGGGAAGTAAAAAGATTCATGCAAATTGAGCCTCTCTGCCTTAGCATTCTGGCTTGGCACCACTTATTAGTTATGTGACCGTTGGGCACATAACTTAGACAATGTTTTTTCTAAAAAATTATTTGGCCAGCTTGTTGAAACAAAAAAGCAAGTTAGTGAAAATACTTTGACTATATCTCTTGCAGTCAGCCTGTGCACCCCACTATCACTTTGACACACAGCTCCTGTCCCTGATTCTGTATCCCTCTGTCAGTGGTCTGGGCTGACCTCTTCGGTTGAACCTATCCAAAAAGTTGTACCATACCATTTGTTTGGAAAATACATGGGATTTAGGGTTTCCTAGTGAGTGAGTTCCCTGGATTATCCATTAGCAATGATGCCAGGTTAACCCAGACACAGCAGTGAACCTGTGGCAACAAAATACAGTTAGAGCACCAAGGAAATGTTACAGTATATTTTACTTGGTGTATTGTGAACTCTACTTTGTGTAATATTGTACTTGTACTTTTTCAGAAAGAAGTAGTGAGTTCTAAAGAACCAGCGCATTTCTTCATACACAGAATCATGAGTTCATCTTCATACAACGATGACGACGTGACTTCATATTCTAGGTACAGTTAAAGCAGTATTAGTTGACTAAGAAAATAGAAATCTGACATGAAAATTATAACTGTGGGAAGAACAGGGCCCTGGAATCAGCCTGTGAGGAACCCAGTATTAAACCCCTCAATCTTCCTCACTCCCACCCCAGTTCCCCACTGTGGTCATTTCCCGTGCTTTAAATTCTCATCTTCTCTCCCATTCCTATTTACCTGGCCTCTACTTCCTTCTCCTGGGACCTCCTTTTTTGTAGTATAGTAGATTAGGTCTTTAACGTGTTAAGTTCTTGAACTTGGGAAACAGGCCCCAGATTAACAGAAGTGCCTGTACTAATGGCTCACTCACAGAGGTTCCTACTTAGTTCCCTTAGTTCAGAGGAATGCCAAAAATAAGAGGGAGTGATGATGTGAATCAGAGCATTTGAAGGATTCTCAAAAGCAGTGGAGTTTGAGTTGATACTTTAAGAATAGATAAGATTTAGGTAAGAAGAAGGCTGTCCAAGTTGAGGAAGACTGTAGGAACAAAGGCTGAACTATTTGGTATTTATAAGGAACAAGGAGGACCAAATAACTTAGACCTGATTGGTACTTTTTTCATTTTCATTTTTTTTAAAGATTTATTTTTATTTGAAAGGAAGAGTTACACAGAGAGAAGGGTGGAGGGAGAGGTCTTCCATCCACTGGTTCACTCCCCAGATGGCTGCAACAGCTGGAGCTGTGCTGATCTGGAGCCAGGAGCTAGTAGCTTCTTCCAGGTCTCCCACATGGGTGCAGGGTTCTAAGGACTTGGGCCATCTCTATTGCTTTCCCAGGCCATAGCAGAGAGCTGGATTGGAAGAGGAGCAGCCAGGACTAGAACTGGTGATCATATGGGATGCCGGCACTGCAGGCAGTGGCTTTACCCACTATGCCACAACGCCGGCCCCAGCACTTTTTTCTAGAATAGCCAAAACACATCTGAAGTTGTGCTTGTATTTATAAGAATATTCACAAACTGGGGACAGGGGGAAGCACTTTGTATCATAGGAGAAACTTGGTATAAGGAGAAAACCACTAGGTTGTACCTATATTCTTTTCCAGTTAGGAATGTGAAATTGAGGGTATTTATTGACCTGATGCCATTTTAGGGCACTAGCTCCCCACCCACTGTTGGCCCTTCATGATGTCAGGACAGCTTTAACATGCAGGATCAGTAATGCAGGCAATTCTCAATTATGTGTATCCTTGGAGAAAAGAAGGGGGCATATAGAAGATGAAATACTTGTAAAAGTCAACGTTGGCCTCATTCTTACTTGATTTGTGGATTCAGAGGCACACCATTCCAGATTTGCTTCTATATAACTAATGGCTTTGTCAGACTGTATGTTGGCTGTTCCTTCACGTATAAAATGTAGAACAATGAAATATCTTTTACTTTTTCAGTGACTACGATGATCATTCCCCTGACCCAAGCACTAAAATAACCAAAGGTTGGACTGATTTTTTTTCTTAATTTAAATTGATATTTAAAAGGAGTCTTTGTTCATTACTTTGATGAATTTTCCTGTTGTCAAACCTGAAGTTAAAACCAGATCTTTCAGTAGGTTGACCTACTTTGGTGGAGCACTATGACAGTTAACCTATTAACGTGAGCCAACTAGTTTGAGCCAGGCCTAAGATTTCATTAATGATTTGGGTATAGAGTATATGCTGAGATGTGAGTTTATAATTAACCATGCTCCTGTGGGAACTATCCAAGAAATAAGAGTTTATCATATCAATAGTTTAAATGGGAACCAGAGTCCATGCTACTAGGACTTAATCATCTCTTTAAGAGTATATGCTTGCTTTGTATAACTAGCTTAGCCCTACTAAAATATATTAAAAAGCTTTTGAAGCTAAAGATATATTTATGTCTTACATTAAAATCAAGCTAGGGTGGATCCCACTTTATGCTTTTGTCTCTTTTAGAAGTGGCTCATGAAGTATTAGTTGAATTTTTGGTCCTCTGTTGAAATCTCAGCATCAATTTAACAATGACAGCACTGAACTAGACATAGGACTGTCATGTTTACTGATAAAGGTGGCCTTGAGACTCAAACCACAGGGCCCAAGTTTACTTTGCCTATTTTAAGCCAGTAACCCATTCAAGGAGTTACTCACCCAACAGTAGAAGTAATATTCATTAAAAGATGAGCCATAGGATACTGGTAAATACGCCAGAATTCCATGCACACATCATAGTCAGAGGTGATTTTTTTTCCTGTATTGTGGGACCAAGGTTTTGGAGATGGATAAAATGAGGTTCAGGATAGGAAAGGTGAATGGTCTAAAGTCATATATTGAGATAGAGTATAGATCCAAGTCTCCTAAACCTAAAGCCAGAGTTAGTGTTTCCAACAACTTCATTGCTTAACCAAGTAGGCTTAGTTCCTCGATCCTTTGGCATTACTATACCTGCACAATTCACTCATTTATCAAATATTCACTGAGCACTTTCTCTGTGGTAGACACTGTCCTAAGTGCTGGGGATACAGCTGTGAACAAGACCAAGTCCATGCCCTCATAGAATTTTCATTCTAACGTGGGAGTGTGTGTGGGGGAGAGGAGCATAAACATATTAACTGGGTAGAATGAGTACTCTGCATCATATGTAGGGTAAAAGCCAGAGCCCTTACAATGGCTTATAAGGCCCTAGATGGTGTGGACAGCCCTCACACTCCCTGTGACTTCTGTGAGCACCTCTCCTAATGATAGCTCTTTAAAAAAAGATGTATTTATTTATTTGAAAGGCAGAATTACAGAGAAGCAGAGGCAGAGAAAGAGAGAGAGAGAGAGAGAGAGAGAGAGAGAGAGAGAGAGGTCTTCCGTCCACTGGTTCACTCCCCAGATGGCCTGAACGGCCAGAACTGTGCTGATCCGAAGCCAGGAGCCTCTTCTGGGTCTCCCATGTGGGTGTAGGGGCCCAAGGGTTTGGGCCACCTTCTACTGCTTTCCCAGGCCATAGCAGAGAGCTGGAATGGAAGTGGAGCAGCCGGGACTTGAACCAGTGCCCATATGGGATGCCGGCACCGCAGGCAGCAGCTTTACCCACTATGCCACAGCACCAGCCCACCCTGTTAGTTCTTAATCACTGCAGTCTAGCCACTCTGACCTTCGGCATGCCAGGCATTCTCCTCTCTCAGAGCCCTGGCACTTGCTGCGCAGCCAGCCATATTCTTCTCCCAGATGTCTGCACAACCCACTCACCTGCTCCAGATCTTGCCCAAATACCATATTCCAAGTAAAGCCTTCCCCAGGCATCTGTTTACTATATCCCCACATGGCTAGAAAGGAGGCACAGAGTAGGGTTTCAGTAAATGCTTGAGGAATTCATAGATGAGTATGAAGAAAGATAAACGTGATAGATAGAAGGTAGCTGGCTAGATCAGTTTGGTCCAAGAAATCCAGGAACATCCGACCTTAATGACAAGAAGGAGAAAGATATGGAAGAAGAGGAGTCCATATACAGGTTCCACTAAGTGCAAAAGCCCTGGGATGGGATGAGTTTTGAATCTGGAGGAAAAGAAGAAAGGCCACATCCAGGGCACAGTGAGAAGGCAGGTGACAGGAGATGAAAGAGACAGCCAGGGTCGGGTCATGGAGGGCCTGTTTCGAGCCTGGGAAGAGGTGTGGATTGCCTTGCAGTAGAAAGCCTGTGGAGGATCTGAAGCAGAGAAATGGCATAATCTAATTTGTGCATTAAAAAAAATCCCGGCTGGCGCCGTGGCTCAACAGGCTAATCCTCCACCTAGCGGCGCCGGCACACCGGGTTCTAGTCCCGGTCGGGGCGCCAGATTCTGTCCCGGTTGCCCCTCTTCCAGGCCAGCTCTCTGCTGTGGCCAGGGAGTGCAGTGGAGGATGGCCCAAGTGCTTGGGCCCTGCACCCCATGGGAGACCAGGAGAAGCACCTGGCTCCTGCCTTCAGATCAGCACGGTGTGCTGGCCTCAGCACGCCGGCCGCAGCGGCCATTGGAGGGTGAACCAACGGCAAAGGAAGACCTTTCTCTCTGTCTCTCTCTCTCACTGTCCACTCTGCCTGTCAAAAAATAAATAAAAATAAAAAATAAAAAAATAAAAATAAAAAAAATCCCTCTAGCCACAGTCTAGCGAATGGACTGAGTCGGAAAAGGGTGGAAGCAGGGAGATCAGTTAGGAGAATACTCCAAGCCAGCCAGGGGAGGAAGGTAGCTCATGCGAGGGGGTAGCAGTGAAGAGATGGGGAGAAGTGAACAGATTCCTAACCTGCTTGGCAGGTTGAGTCAGCAGGAGCTTCTGAGGGACTAGATGTTGAAGGCGACTACAGTAGAATGCCTCTCCACACTCTAGCCCCATCTTTTGCTAAGACCTGACCTAGCTCTCTAAGGATCACACCTGCTTCACCTCTGTTTGCCTAATTTCTATGATGCTTGGATGGAAGTATTGAGATTATTTTTTGCTGACAGTTCATACACATCTCAAAAATAACTTTCCCAATATTGTATTTCCCTCACAGAAGATCTTGAAAACCTAGATGCTGACAAATCCAGCAGTATTAAGGTAAATATGTGGTGCTGCTGGCCCCTCCTTGTGGTGTAGTGGGTTGTCAACATGGAATAAAGGACCGTCCACAAGATATGCCATGAGGGGCATCAGGAATCACTCTCTGTCCACCCTGTCCATGCCCATCTCCTAGCCTCTTCCTGCCGCGGCCAGCCCCTGGTGCCTGAAAAGCCCTGAATGAAAGCCCTCACCTGGGGGTTAAGGCATTGCCTTTGCCTAAGTACATAGAGTAAGCTGCAGGTGCCCCTCAGCACCTTAGTACAGCTCCCCTCGTGAGCTGTGGTGCCATAGCCTCTGGAGACAAGCTGAAAGGGAGAGAGGCACATAGCCCCCAGCTAGACCAAGTGAGAGGCCTGCTGGTGGCAGAGAGGGAACAGATGCCCCCGAGAGGAAGGGCCACTGCTAGAGGGAAATGAGTACTGATTGCAACTACTTCACACTGTCCCAGGATAACTACTGCAGTTGGCTCCCTCATCTCCTTCTAGTCTTTGCTCATGCCACCTTCTTTTTTCAAGATTTATTTATTTGAGAGGCAGAGTTACAGAGAGAGGGAGAGACAGCGAGAGAGGTATTCTATTCGCTGTTTCACTCCCCAAATGGCTGCAATGGCCTGAGCTAGGCCAATCCAAAGCCAGGAGCCAGGAGCTTCTTCCAGGTCTCCCACATAGGTTTAGGGGCTCAAGGACTTGGGCCATCTTCCACTGCTTTCCCAGGCACATTAGCAGGGAGCTGGATCAGAAGAGGAGCAGCCAGCATACAAACTGGCACCCATATGGGATGCCAGCACCGCAGATGGAAGCTTAACTTACTATGCCACAGCACCAGCCCCTCATGCCACCTTTTTGGTGAAGCCTTCCCTGACCAGCAAACACTTGTTGAAGGCAGTAATGCCTAGCCGTCAGGGTGAGATTTAGTCTGCATGGAGCAAACATCTGGCCTAGTGGTTAAGATGCTTCCCATACCACAGTGGCTGGGTTTGAGTCCCAGCTTTCTGCCAACTCACACTCTGGAGGGCAGCAGGTAACAATGGATTACGTTGTTGGGTGCCTGCCACCCTCATAAGAGACTTGAATTGAGTTCCCAGATTTCAGCTGTGGCCTGGCCTAGCCTTGGTTAATGTGGTCATTTGAGAAGTGAACCCACCAGAGGGAGATCTCTGAAAAATGTTTTAAATTTCATCTCTGTATCAGGAGTTCCCAGATACCCCTCCCTGTGAATCTGCTGTATGGCTGTCTTTGTGAACTACTACACAGAAAGAGAATCTCAACTACCTGGAAAACTTTTTGTTTGATTTATTTTATTTGAGGGAGAGTGACAAAGAGAGCATGAGAGACAGTGAGATCTTCCGTCCACTGGTTCACTCCCCAAATGGCTGCAATGGCAGGGCTTGGCCAGGCCAAAGCCATGAGCCTGGACCTCTATCTGGGTCTCCTACATGGATGGCAGGACCAGAGTACCTGGGCCAACCATCATTGCTTTCCCAGGAGCATTATCAGGGAGCTGGATCATGAGGGGAGCAGCCAGGGCTGGCATTTTGCTGTACTGGGTTAAGCTACCATCTGCAACACTGGCATCCCATATGGGCACTGGCTCGAATCCTAGCTGCTCCATTTCCTATCCAGCTCCCTGCTAATGGCTTGAGAAAGCAGTTGAAGATGGCCCAAGTGCTTGAACCTCTGCACCCACGTGGGAGACCTGAAACTTCTGGCTCCTGGCTCCTGCCTCCTGGTTTTGGCCTGGCCCAGCCCCAGCCATTGCGGCCATTTGGGAAGTGAACCAGTGGGTGGAAGATCAATCTCTCTCTCTCTCTCTTTCTCTCTCTCCCCCCCTCTGTAACTCTGCTTTTCAAATATTTTTTTAAAAAAAGGAGAACAGCCAGGAATCAAACCTACCCTCTAATATGGGATACTGGCATCACAGGTGACAGCTTAACCCACAGTACCACATTTACAGCCCACCATCTGGAAAACTTTAAAAATGACTGACCCCTGGGTTCCACCTCCAGGGATTCTGAGTCAACTTACGTAGGTTGAAGCCAGGGCAGCGGAAGTTTTCAAAGCTCCTCAGATGATTTTAATGTACAGCCAACATATTTTATGTGCATTTTTAATGTACAACCACTAAATTAATAGGCTCACGTCAGGGGGCTGGTAGCCTCTGCCCTTCTGGCTTCTTGTCCTGGCTGCACATTTATAGTCACCTGGGCAATTTAAGACCCTACCAGTATGTGGCCCACCTTCAAGGAGTCCTGTTTAATTGGGATTAGGCCCAAGGATGTGTATTAACATTTTCTCCAGTTGGTTCTCTTGTACAGCCAGGATTACCCATGTCCCAATTTATCCCTGTCCTCTAGCATGTATGTGGGCCTACTTCATTGATTTCCCAGTTCCTTTTGAAATGAATCCTGCAGCCCAGCTATGTGCCCCAGCCTATTTTATACCTTGCCCCTGAATTCTGCAGCCATGCCTCTTCTGTATTCCAAGAGCTAATAAAGTTCCACAAAGAAAAACCAGGGTCTGGCCACTCACCCTGCCTTGCCACCACTTCCATGTGCCTGTGACCCTTCCCCTCCACCCTCTGCCACTGTGTTGCTCCAGACCCCACACTTGCTGAGTCTTTTCAAGCGAGACTGGGGTGGTAAGATAAGAGACATCCCTTTCCCCCCTTTTCCCCTAAGACTTCCCCCATTGTTATCTTCTCAGAGAAAGATCTGTAGGGTTTTACATTTTATTTCATGCAAGCCCTAGGAAAAAGGGGAATTTAAAAACACAGCTGACAGTTTTTGTGACCTGGGACTCACGTGATCCCTCAAAATGACCCTAGAGGCACAGCCAAGGTCTGCACCCAAGCCTGGGGCCAATCTTCAGAGTTAAAATGGGGAGAATGAGAAGCAAAACCTGGGAGCAGCCAGAGCCCCAGAGAATAACTTTTTGAGACTGCAGAGCAGAGATTAACACGTGTAGTGCCACAATGGTTGTGTTCCCACCTCACAGGGGTTCCTAGGCATGTCTAGGGTTTACTGTCCAACAAAAGGCAGAGGCCTGAGTTAGTCTTTCCCTTTTGTCTCCGCAGTTTGTTACTCTCTTTCAACGTGACAGTGCTCTCACCAATGGCCACTCTTCAAATGATGACACTTCAGGTACAGAATAGATTTCATTTTATAACACAGCTCACAGTTACATCATTTGGAAAACAAATATTTTGTTATTCATTTCTCTGGAGTGTTGACTCCTGCTTTGCAGCACTTGCATCCACCACCAATATGGGTTGAAAGACTGTTAACTGTCGCTCCCCCTCTTCGTGGAGGAGCAACACTGAACCCTACGCTGTTCTTTCGTCTGCTCGGCCCTCCCCGGGTTTGCTGCTGGTTCTTCCCGGGTTGGCTACTATCCCTTCCACCTCCGTGGAAGGGCAGTTCCCCCTGGCCGCATTCCCCACTTCCGCAGGGGAGCGGCACACCGCCGGCCGGCTCTCTCGGGGGCTGCACGGGTTCCCTTAGATGTTCCCCATAGATGTTCCTGGTGCATGCCGTCTCTCTCCTCCTTTATAGTCCTCCTCCGCCAATCCCAACTCGGCTGAGTACGCTGCTCTCCAATCAGGAGCAAGTCCTACAGTTAATTGGTTGAACTGGAGGCAGCTGTGCGGAAGCTGTTTACTTCTCTCCCAGCGCCATATTGTGGGAGAGCAGATGCATAGAATAAGTCCTAATTCGAGTAACTTAGTCCAGTCCGGATTGCTCCCCACAGTTAACACAGTGTGTGTGAACAGATTGCCATCAGCAGGTTATTATGCAGTTCTCAGACTTGAACCTCACAGCAGAGGAGAGCGTCACACAAGTGAAGGAGCTCACCATACCATGCTTCCTTGGCAAGGCCTCACGTCTGTCCCAGAACAGAGACTGGAGGGAAATGACTTGCTTGAGGTTGAATGGCCTTGCAAATGGCAGAGCTGGGGCCCACACCTTGCAGGGTGTGTGGCTGTCTTTCCACCAGCCTAGGCTATAGCCAAACACGCTGTGGCCCAAAATTGGAGAGGCTGCAGAATTCAGGGGCAAGGAGCAAAAGATCCCACCTAGGGTCCCAACCACATGTCCAGTCAACAAAGTAAAATCACATTCTTTTGTGCCCTCATTTGCACAGGGACACCTCCTCCCAGCCTCTGCATGCTGCACAACACAGAAGCTCGCGGGCAGCCATTAGAGAGTCAAACCACCCAGTTTTACTCTGATAAGGGCTTTGGGGGAAAGAAATGCACAAATGGCCAACTTTGTACTCAGATGCTCACAATAAAAAGGCCCACAGAAGGGAATTTGTTAAGAATTACAATGCTACCTGTTCATAAAACCCACAAGAAAAGGAGGACTTCCGGACCAGCGCATGCTCATTAGAGCCAATAGTGTTGTTTTGACAAGTCCGGTTTTAGCGGGACTCTGAATCGGGCCACAGTGTGAAGTGACTTTCCCTGGCACGTAGTGTGCATCACGGCCCATTCACTTTGGCCGTAAATGCCCCAGGCTTGTCTCTGCACAGATCCCAGTGGCAGCCCACCACTCTTCCCACAAACTGATCAAAGCAGCAGCAGAGACACTGTCAGAGATGTGGTCTTACCCAGCTGGCTTTATTGTATCCTGATGGCTGACTCTCCTACTTCCCACACATTGCGAACGCCACACCTACTGCTTCATTTCCCTTTTCAGCAGTTTGCTGTGAAAGGACAACTTGGCTTCGCTGAGCTTCTCAGGCACAGCTCCGCGTGTGCTATGATCTAGGATGCCAGCCACCTGCCAATCTTGAGCAATATGCTGAATCCATGGTGACTGCAAGTTAGGGACAGTGTCTCAAAGTGTCATCTGGGGTGTTTGCATCAGGATCACCCAGGGTGCTAACTAGCAATGCTCATCCCCAGACACGCCCAGTTACCGTCTCTGGGAAATGGTGTCCAGGCAGGTGCATTTTTACAAATTCCCAAATTTCAAAAACAAAGCTTCAGTTTTCCCTCAGCAATGAGATTTTCTGAACATGATCCTGCAGCACAAGCTTAGTCCCATGACTCATAGTCTCTGTGTTATGTATTACGACTATAGATCGCCCTCACTCGGGCCCTTGCTTTTGCCCCCTGCAGATTTTGGCATTTTCCTTATCAATTTCTAGTTCATTTTTAAAATTCCCAGCATATTCCAGTGCTGTATTATTCCTTCAAAAGCTAAACCTTTCCCCCTTCATTCATAAGGTGTAAATTTGCTGCCACCTTAGCTTAAACCCCAGATGCTTGAGGTTCCAAGGTTATATCACTGGAGAAAATAAAAACTAGGTAAGCATGGGAAGTATAAAAGAAGTCTTTTACCAGGAATAAGAAAGCATATGTTTTATTACCCTACTGTCTTTAAAAAAAAGATTAATTTACTTTATTTGAAAGTCAGAGAAAGAGACAAGAAATCTTCCATCCACTGGTTCACTCCCCAAATGGCCACAATGGCCAGGGTTCAGTCAGACTGAAGCCAGAAGCCAGGAGCTTCTTCCAGGTTTCCCATGTGGGCACAGGGGCTCAAGCACTTGGGCCATCCTCTGCTGCCTTCCCAGATGCATTAGCAGGGAGCTGGATTGGAAGTGGAGCAGCCAGGACTTGAAACAGCATCCATATGGGATGCTGGCATCAAGGGCAGCAGCTTAACCCACTAGGCCGCAACGCCCACCCCACCTGCTGTCTTTGCATGGGATAGCACATCCTGCCATGAGGCATCAGCAGCAGATAAAGGTTTCTCTCTGTCCTTACAGATACAGCCATCACTTTGTTAACACGAAGTGCCATATGCTCTTAAGAGCTCTATACGTAAAACTAGTGGTGCAGAAAAATGGGTTCAAATGGAGACTCTTATTGCCACACAAGTCCTTTATAGCTCACACAACAAACTGGTCACTTGAGATCAGTTAACTGAAAATTTAGCCCAAGTGAGAACGATGGGCCTTTTGAACACATTGCTGCTTTTACCTGGAATTCTGAAATGAGTGTCCACACTCCAGAGTTGAAAGCTACCTCTTCACATGGAATTAGCTCATTAGGATTTTTTGATTTATTGATTGATTTTTTTGGACAGCCATCTGCTAGGTTGGAGAAGGCAGGCTGTAGAGTTGGTTCAAGAAGCATGGTAGGGGGGAGTGTTGTGCCATAGTAGATTGGGCGTCCATCTGTGACGCCAGTATCCCATATGAGCACCAGTTCAAGTCCTGGCTGCTCCACTTCCACTCCAGATCCCTGCTAATGTGCCTGGGAAAGCAGCAGAGGATGGCCCAAGTAATTGGGTCCCTGCCACCCACGTGGGAGACCTGGAAGAAACTCCAGGCTCCTGGCTTTAGCTTGGCCCAGCCCTGGTAGTTATGGCCATTTGGGGAATGATCCATTGAATGGAAGATTCATTCTCTCTCTCTCTCCCCTGCTCCCCCCATCTCTGTCTCTGTCTCTTCCACTCTCTGTAATTCTACCTTTCAAGTAAATTTTAAAAAATCCTTAAAAATAAAAAAGAAGCATCAGGGTACAGAGAGGACAATGCTGGCCCTATTGCCAGTTTGCCCACTGCTACCCATGTGGCCTTAGATGAGGTGACCTCGCTGACCTCCCCTGCTTCCTTCATAGGGATGTCAGAAGGAAGCAACAAACTCCTTATGAAAGCACTCTGAAAGCCATGTTATTCCGTAAATGCTGCTTTTCTGAGTCCTAAATTCTCAGTCCCCTAGCACCACAGCAACAACTGGAAATAGTGTCTGTAACTCTTTCGGTCTGTTCACAGACAGTATGCCCAGTACTTCCAGACAAGGCTCTGAAGTAAGGAAGAACATATCAACAGCTTTGTCAAAGATGTTTTCAAGACCTGATGTCAATGCCAAGCCCTGGTTTCGGTCACCACCCCCTCCCTCTCCTCCCCCCTCCCCTGACCAGTACTAAAGCTGAATCTGCTGTCTCTGGCATCACAAGGATGCTGACCTACCAATAAATGCTTCTGAAGCACGACATGCAGTCTGTCCCACGTGCTGATTCTTATAGTACTGAAGGTAAGTGCAAAGTACAAAAGGCAGCTGGGGAACAGAAAGGTTTGATAGATGCTTCTGCTGAGCACTCTGGCAGGAGAAGAGGTGCTATGGCCGGCACCGCGGCTCACTAGGCTAATCCTCCGCCTGCGGCACTGGCACCCCAGGTTCTAGTCCCGGTCGGGGCGCCAGATTCTATCCCGGTTGTTCCTCTTCCAGGCCAGCTCTCTGTTGTGGCCCGGGAGTGCAGTGGAGGATGGCCCAAGTGCTTGGGCCCTGCACCTGCTTGGGAGACCAGGAGAGGCACCTGGCTCCTGGCTTCGGATCAGCATGGTGCGTCAGCCGCAGCGCGCCGGCCGCAGCGGCCATTGGAGGGTGAACCAACAGCAAAGGAAGACCTTTCTCTCTGTCTCTCTCTCTCTCACTGCCCACTCTGCCTGTCAAAAAAAAAAAAAAAAAAAAAAAAAAAAAAGAAGAAGAAGAGGTGCTAGCCTCACATGTAGATGCATCTCCCAGGAAGCGTGGGATTTAAGCTCTGTGCTTGAGGGTCCTGTGGCCTTACTGGGAAGATAAGACTGATGAGCAAAGATGTGACACCAGTAAGATGGAGTGTCATCAAGTATTTGGGGGACTCTGTCGGGGGGAGTCCCAAGAAGGGAGTCGTTACTATGAGTTGGGGTAGTCAGGAGAAGTTTCTGGAAGAACTAGAATTGAGCCAACCCTAAAAGGGAGGGTGGATTTACGTCGGCACGGGAAGCACCAGAGAGGCTTGCAGCGTGTATCACACGGCTACAAAGCATCCCACCATCCCTCAATGGCCCACTTCAGCACTGTCCCATAGAATGTTGTCTGACGATGGGATTGGGCTGTATATGCAGTCCAGTCCAGTCGTCACAAGCCAAACGCAGCTGTTGAGCAACTAGTAGGATTAAGGAACGGGGTTTTTCATTTTGATTTCTATTTAAAGAGCCTCATGTGGCTAGTGGTTAGTACACAGCCTCATGGACACAAGCCAGTTCAGGTGAGGTTGAGGGGTTCCCTGAAAGCTCATTTCCAAAGTCTATCCCAGAATATCTAGGGTGGTGCAGTGACTTCTCAAAGGGGGCTCTGAAGCCTCCAGGCATCCTCTTGCCCCCTTCAAGACACATGAACCACTAAGTGTGGCCAGGGGGTGCTCAAGCTTTCCAGTCATACCCGTTCCCCTGCAGTTGCCAAAACTCAACTGATGAAGGACAGGCCCCAAGTAGAACAACAAAGTCAAGTTAATCACAACCTGAACCTGTGCCCACCAGCGGGCCTCAAACACCGTGCTTGGCTAGAAGCAGCTTCTATAGCAACGCCACTCTCTGGCCCTGTCCACCCAGGAAGCAGGAAAATGACTCAACTCGTTGTTCTCATACCCCAGCTTTATCCGAAAGGCTAGATCAGAGGAACATCCCAGCTATATCCCACACTCCTCAGGGAAGTAGTTTTAGGCAAGTAAATTTCCTTTATGCTGTCCTGCAGTCCATAAAGATTAAGTAAACTTCAGTAAAGAGAAAGGCAGGCAGTTCTATTGCCCAAATATGACCTCCGTCTATTGGCCGCCTTCATCTGCTCACTCATTCCTGCCTGCCTGTGCACACTGAAGCTTGTCACATGCAGCAGCAAACTTTGAGGGTCATTTTTCAAAAATCCACTGTGACAAACGCTGGTCTTCTATATGGTTTTAATTCATTTTTATTACCAATACAGAACACTAGAGCAATAAAGATACAGTGGGAAGGAAGCTGCTCACACCCACCCCACCCACCCACCCAGCTGCTACCTGGTTCTCTTCTCCAGAAGCAAGCTTTATTACTAATGGATCCAGTATTCTTCCCCAGGGAGTGCTTGGGAAAACAAGTACGTTAACATCTGCCTCTGGAAAGAAGTCTGATCGGATAGCCTCCCTCAGAAAGGCAGAAAACAGGGAGGGCAGGGAAGAGAACGGAGGGAGAGAGAGAATGCCAGTCAGTATGTTGACAGCCAGCATCTCCTGCTGACTCTGCACAGATCTGTTTCTATGCTCGGAATTGTGGCTTTGAGTACACAAAGCCAGCCCTCATTTTCAAACATCCTTTTTTCCTAATAAATATCCAAAGATGAGCAACAGAATAGAGGGAAGGTGTCTACCACAGCTATTTGATGCCCACTGGTCAAAATCATTATAAATGCATGAGCCAGTATCTACAGTCCTTGGAGAGGGAACCATTTAAAGAACAGACTAAGCACTACAAGTAACAATGCATGCACAGCCTCGCCTGTAATGAAAGGATGGAAATCAGAATTACCTGAAGGTACCACAATGTACCTTTCAGGGAAGAAATAATAAAATCCCGAGTTGTTCAGAATGTGTGGAAACAATTACTCTTGGTTGAACTATACCGTGCTGATGGTTCTACAAAGGTGACCTTTCTGAAAAGCAGTAAGACAAACTATAGTACTTTTGGAGCTGGCCACTCCACTTCAGGGAATATGGGGCAAAGAAACCCTAAAAGAGAGGGGGACATTTTTTAAAAAGGTTTGGCATAAAAGTTTTCATATCAGTACCATTGATTGTAATGAAAAAGTAAAACATTCCAAGTGGAAGACTGTGGGATACATTTGCAGGAAAGGATGCTATATAGCCAGTGAAAATGACAAGGATAGTGACTATATACACACAAAGAAATGAACATATAAGTGAAAACAGCCCACGAAGTAAGATGCACCCTCTGTTATCATTTAACAATCATGGTATACCAAGAAAAATGCAAACAACGTAGGGATTTAAAGTAATAGTCATGGGGCTAGGTATTTGGAACAGCCACTTGGTGCCTGGGTTCTAGTCTCATATCTGCTCCCGATTCTAGGTTCCTGCTAGTGCACAACCTGGGAAACAGCATTTGATGGCTCAAGTGCTTAGGCTCTTGTCACTCACTTGGGAGACCCTGACTGAGTTCTGGGCTCCTGGCTTCAGCCTGCCCCAGCCCCAGCCCCAGCTTTTTCAGGCAGTTGAGGAGTGAATCAGAAGATGGAAGATCTCTTTCTCAGTCTCTCAAAGAAAAATTCAAAAATAGTGATGGTCTTTTTGAATATTCTTAGTTGCTTGTTAATAAACAAGCTACCTTCTTGAAGAAGCACCATCATACTCCTCAGTAACATCACTTCTTAAGGAAACCCTAACCCCAACCTAAAGTGAGTGGAATGCTATCAAATGCCCTAGCTTCTTATGAGGCTTGAGGAAAAAGGAAGCATTCAGACTGCTTCGAAGGGCTTCTTCAAAAAGGCTAGATCATCTTCCACCATCCCCAAAGGACTCTTCTAAATCCTACAGTGACGAGAAGGAACCACATTTCTGACTGATGTTCACTATACAGAGTGTACTGGATCAAAACTGAATATCCAATGACAATGGCTACATATCTGTATGATGAGACACACTGCAAAGAAACATAACTACCATGTGTCACATGGTTTTGCCCCTTAATAATACCTGACACACATTTTCGATGATTGATCTAACAACCAGTGCATCTCTGATGACATACTATTGGTCATGATTTCTTGAATACAAATGCTTATCATAAATATCATTGTTGGTTAGTTTCCACTGAAAAATATGACCTGCTCTTGTCTATTTTTTTTTTTGACAGGCAGAGTGGACAGTGAGAGAGACAGACAGACAGAAAGGTCTTCCTTTTTCCATTCGTTCACCCCCCAATAGCCGCTGTGGCCAGTGCGCTGTGGCCAGCGCACCGCACTGATTCGAATCCAGGAGCCAGGTGCTTCTGGTCTCCCATGCAGGTGCAGGGCCCAAGGACTTGGGTCAACCTCCACTGCACTCCCGGGCCACAGCAGAGAGCTGGACAGGAAGAGGAGCGACCAGGACAGAATCCGGCGCCCCAACTGGTGCCCTTGTCTATTTTATGATGCAGTTTCCAGTAACAGAAATCAGGGGCCACTTTTTTAGTAAAGGAAGAACTCTGCGATAAAGCCTCCATGGTACAAATAATCACACCCAAAATGATGATGTCTTCTGAGTTGACATTTTCAGATAAAATGAAAGCAGGAAATGTTTGCCTTCATTCTTTGGTCCTAACAGCACCCTGCAAAGCACTTACACACTTCACTTAGATTACCATTTAGACAGCCACTAAGCCATTCCTTTCAAAGAGCTTCAAAACATGTTTACAGAACGAATGGCCTCTACCAGATAAAGATTACTTCCAATTTAGGAGTCAATGAGTTCATGAACTGCCAAGGTAGTTGCTTACTAAGTACATGCTTCAATAAGTTAAAGGAAGCAAAAAAAAAGTCAGAGGGACCATCTTTGGTGTTAATTATGACATATCAAAAAAAAATTGACATATCAATAACCTAAAAAAATTCCTCACAAACACTTCAATGTGACTTTGTTTTATTTACATATTATTTATTTGAAAGGCAGAACAACAGAGATAGAAGTAGGGAGGGAGGGAAAGATCTCTCCTCTGGTTCACTACCTAAATGCCTGTAACATCCAGGGCAGGGCCAGGCAGAAGCCGGGTGCTAAGGAACTCAGTCCAGGTCTCCCCCGTGAGTGGCAGGGGCCCAAGTACTTGAGCTATCACCTGCTGCCTCCCAGGGTGCACATTAGCAAGAAGCTGGATTGGGAAAAGTTAGGACTTGGACCAAGGCGCTCTGGTATGGGGTGCGGACGTCCTGCTGTGCACCTGCTGTGCCACCATACCTGCCCCTCAATGTGGCTGTTTAGCTTTGGGGTCACTTTTGATAATCTGTCCACCAATGAATTCCAACTGTCTTCTGAGAAGTGACTCGTGAAAGGAATAAATAAATGTTCACTGTTCCTCAAAACTCACTAAAACCAATGGCTAGTAGGTTGGTAGTAGCCAGGGCCTGATGCAGGGTGCCTACGTGCCTCTGAGATCTGAGTGCAGGAAGCATAACACTGCCCAGCTACTGACCTTTGACCTGCATTCCAGTTACTGCAGCTGAAACTCACCATCCATCACTGCATTTCTACCAAGTCTCCCCACAGGCATCTGTCCACATGGCAGACTTCAAGTAGGGCCACTCCTGCAACACAGGACTCCTCTGTCAAGTAACTTTCACAAAAAAGATGGATTTATTATTTAATTTTATTTATTTGAAAGGCAGAGTTACAGAGAAAAAAAGAGAGATCTTCCATCCACTGGTTCACTCCCCAAATGGCCACAATGGCCAGGGCTGGGCCATGCCAAAGCCAGGAGCCAGGAGCCTCATCCAAGTCTCCCACATGGGTGCAGGACCCAGGGACTTGGGCCATCTTCTGCTGTTTTCCCAGGCACATTAGCAGGGAGCTGGATGGGAAGTGAAGCACCCAAGTCTCGAACCAGTGCCTCTAAGGGATGCCAGCATCACAGGCAGCAGCTTAACCCACTATGCCACAGCGCCAGCCCTATTTATTTATTTAAAAGGCAGAGTGACAGGAAGGAAGAGAAAGATTTTCTATCTGCCAGTTCACTTCATAAACAGCCACAACCAGGCTGGGTCAGACCAAAGCCAGGAGCCAGGAACTCCAAGCCTCCCACATGGGATGCAGGGACCCAAGCGCTTGGGCCATCTTTTGCTGCCTTCCCAGGCACATTAGCAGGGAGCTGGATGAGCAGTGGGGCAGCCAAGGACTCGAACTGGTACCCTGATGTGGGATGTTGGCATCACAAGCGGTGGCTTAACTGACTGCACCGTTAACACTTGCCCCTGACAGGTAACTTCAGGTCACAGGTACTGTCAGGGAAGAGCCCCCAGCCATTACAGAGGTTGGCAAAGAGCAAATCTCCCGTAACTTCACAGGTACAGAAAGAACACACAATGAGACTTAACAGGCCAGAAGCAGATGGCTTACTTCAGCAGCCAACACCATGAGCAGCAGTGCAGTTTCTCCAGTTCCCACATCTCCCCCCCCCACACACACACACACAGTCTCACAGGGACAATGCAGCAGGTTTAGATGGCTGCAATATATGTTGGAGGTTGTACTGGAGCTGAGGAACCTGGGGTCAAGGTCTTGGGACATTGGGGGCCATGAGCAAACTGGTGCTCCTCCCCTGGGAAGCGAGCAGTTGAACAGTAGTCACCCAGTGGCCACCTTGCCCCACTGAGTTGCCTATGGGACCCTGCAGTGAGAGTTCAGCATTACAAGATGGATAAGCCTGGCCATATAAAACACCAACAGTGTACAGGGTGCTCAGGGCCTGAGTCAAGTCTGCCTCTCTTAGGGCCGGCGCTGTACCACTGCACGTTAAGCCATCCCATAAAGGCACCAGTTCGAGTCCTGGCTGTTCCACTTCAGATCCATGGCCATTGCAGCCATTTGGGAAGTGAATCAGTGAATGGAAGATCTAATTCTTCATTTCAAATAATTTTTTTAAAAAAAGACTGTGTGGCATAGCAGGTAAAACCACCACCTGTGAAACCAGCATCCCATATCAGGCACTGGTTCTTGTCTCAGCTGCTCTACTTCCAATCCAGCTCCCTGCTAATGGCTTGGGAAAAGCAGCAGCTGATGGTCTAAGCCCCTGCCACCTATATGGGAGACCTGGATGAAGCTCCTAGCTTCAGTGTGGCCCAACCCAGCAGTTGCAGCCATCTGGAAAATGAACCAGCAGATGGAAGATCTCTCTCCCCCTCTTTCAAATAAATCAATCTTTTAAAAACACTGGCCCTCTTGACACACATATTCACGTTGTTGGGATATTCTTAGACTGCATTTTACAGCCTTCTTATCCACCCTTCATTTCTCTTCTTCTCAGAGGTTAGGCCTGCCTCTAGGCTCTCCCCACCAGCGCCCCACTCCCCTCACCCTGTGTTTTCCCGAGTCAGTGTCTGTGTAGTCCCACCTTGGCACTGGTTTCTCAGAGAACTCAAACCAGCACAAATGGTGCCAGTGGTGGTCCAGGAAACAGGCCGTGGCGGGGTGAGGTTCTCTCATTGTCTGGAGGGCCTGAATAGCCGCAGCCACGGGGCGGCATTCCACCTGCTTCTGTGATGACTTGGGCAGATGGCCTTGCAGGTATGCCATCTCAGACCTTTGACAAATCTGGGGGAGTAAGGCCTGCAAAGCTAGTGGAGAAGGCAGGCGTGCTCAGCAGTGTGATGCTAAATGGAGGACAGTTAAGTGGCTAAAGATAGACTGTGAGAGCCAGAGGGCTTCCATGAAACCCACAGAGGGCCCTTATCTCCCACAGTGAGGAGCAAACACAGCCAGGCAGGACAAGATGGGCCAGTGCTGCGGAAGTCCAGGGAGATTAAAAGTGCAGTGTTTACCATGGAGCAACTCTGTTCTGCTGAGGTCAGGGCCGCACTTCATGTGCTAGCAGAGACCTGGGGCCCTGAAACATTGGACGCAAACACATGGCTGGACGCCCCTGAGGGTGCTGGCTCAGCACACTCAGCACAGCCGGCAGTTTGCAGAGGGGCCCACTCTTCGTGAGTGAGGCCTAACACTCCCCTGTGCCAGAAGATGCAGCAAGTCTGCTCCCCGCACCAGGCAACCAGTGCCCTGCAAAGCCGTCCCCAGGTCCTGTCCTGGCTATTCACTGTTAATTAGGATTTAATCCCAACGTAACCTCACAGGCAATGCACAGGGCCCAATGAAGAAGGAGGTGTATACTACAGAGCCGCAAGAATTAGCTGGCACCCACTGGCAGGAGTCAGGAAAGTGGTGGGTTTGCATTTCAAGGGTGCTTTGATTATTAAAAGGGCCAGAAAAGCTAGAAGTCAGACTTGGAAGCCCTTTCTCAGGATATAGGATTTAACCCCCTGGCAAGAACAACAAGGGGCAAAAAGTCTACTCCAGTGGCTCTCAGAGGCCTGCTAATGCTAAGCAAGGTACAAAGGCCTGAGCTGCCCAGGAGACAGCAAAGGAAGGAACACAAAAGCCGAGGGAAGTGGGCATGCCAGAGTGGACAGATTATGTGAAGTCCAAAACCTTGCCAGGAGACCAGTGTTGTGGCACAGCAGGTTAAGCTACCATATGATGCCAACACCCCATATGGGTGCCAGTTTGTGTGGGGAGCAGCTCGGACTAGACTGTTACTGGAATTGAGACTTATTCTATGCACCTGCTCTCCCACAATATGGCGCTGGGAGAGAAGAAAACAGCTTCTACACAGCTGCCTCCAGTTCAACCAATAAACTGTAGGACTTGCTCCTGATTGGAGGAGAGCAGCGTACTCGGCGTGTGGGCAGCCGAGTTGGGATTGGCAGAGGAGGACTATAAAGGAGGAGAGAGACGGCATGCACCAGGAACATCTAAGGGGAACACCTGTGCAGCCCCCGAGAGAGCCGGCCGGCGGTGTGCCGCTCCCCTGCGGAAGTGGGGAATGTGGCAGGGGGAACTGCCCTTCCACGGAGGTGGAAGGGATAGTAGCCAACCCGGGAAGAACCAGCAGCAAACCCGGGGAGGGCCGAGCAGACGAAAGAACAGCGCAGGGTCCTGTGTCGTTCCTCCACGAAGAGGGGGAGCGACAAGTTTGAGTCCTGGCTGCTACAGGACCTCCAGCCACTTACTAAACTACATGTACACTGGGGAAAGAACCACCACACATTTCCAGTACGGGACTCAGCATCTAAACTGCCTGAGCCCGAGACTGGAAGCATCATCACGGACCCCTAGTGGACTGGGGGGCTTATGAAGTGCTGCCTAAAATAGGCCTCACAGTGGGCCCGCTGAATTTCCCAGGGGTCATTTCCTAGCCCCCAGCATGTACCTAGAACTAATTTGGGAGTTGGAGTAACACCAATGTGTCTTGGCCTGTGGGGTAAAGGTTATCAGTGAGGAAAGTCAAGTGGACAAGATGGTCATTTGTGATGACTATTTTTGTGTGTCAACTTGGCTTAGGCTATAGAGTCCCATTATTCAAACACTGGTCCAGGTGTTGCTATGAAGGTATATACTGTAGATGTGGTTAACACCACAATTGGTTTTGTTTTGTTTTTACAATTTATTTATTTATTTGAAAGGCAGAGTTAGAGAGAGGCAGAGGCAGAGAGAGAAAGATCTTCCATTTGCTCCCCAAATGGCTGCAAAAGCCAGGGCTGAGCCAGGCTGAAGCCAGGAGCCAGAAGCCTCTTCGAGGTCTCTAATATGCGTGCAGGGGCCCAAGTACTTGGGCCATCTTCTGCTGCTTTCCCAGGCACATTAGCAGGGATCTGGATTGGAAGCCAAGCAGCCAGGACTTTAACTGGTACCCATATAGGATGCCAGTGCTGCAGGTGGCAGCTTTACCTGCTACAATACAGCACCAGCCCCCTACAGTTTTTTTTTTTTTTTTAAGATTTATTTATTGGCCGGCGCCGCAGCTCACTAGGCTAATCCTCCGCCTAGCAGCGCCGGCACACCGGGTTCTAGTCCCGGTTGCCCCTCTTCCAGGCCAGCTCTCTGCTGTGGCCAGGGAGTGCAGTGGAGGATGGCCCAAGTGCTTGGGCCCTGCACCCCATGGGAGACCAGGATAAGTACCTGGCTCCTGCCATCGGATCAGCGCGGTGCGCTGGCCGCAGCGCGCCGGCCACGGCGGACATTGGAGGGTGAACCAACGGCAAAGGAAGAACTTTCTGTCTCTCTCTCTCACTGTCCACTCTGCCTGTCAAAAAAAAAAAAAAAAGATTTATTTATTTCAAAGTCAGTTACACAGAGAGGCAGGGTTGGGGGGAGAGGTCTTCCATCTGCTGGTTTACTCCCCAGTTGGTCCCAACGGTCAGAGCTGCACCAATCCAAAGCCAGGAGCCAGGAGCTTCTTCCAGGTCTCCTACACAGATGCAGTGGCCCAAGTGTTTCCGCTGCCTTCCCAGGCCACAGCAGAGAGCTGGATGGGAAGTGGAGCAGCCGGGACTCAAACTGATGCCCATATGGGATGCCAGCACTATAGGCGGTGGCTTTTCCTGCTATGCCACAGCACCAGCCCCGCCCCTACAGTTTTTTTAAGAAGAAATTATGGGGCCAGTGTTGTCACAGAGGGTAAAGCCAATACCTATGACACCAGTATCCCATATGGGTGTCAGTTCATGTTCCTGCTACTCTACTTCGAATCCATCTCCCTGCTAACGTGCCTGGGAAATCAGAAGATGGCCAAAGTGCTTCAGCCCCTGCCACCACCTATGTGAGAGACCTGGATGAAGCTCCTGGCTCCTGGTTTGGCCTGGCACAGTGCTAACCATTGCAGCCATCTAGGGAATGAACCAGCAGATGGGAGATGTTTCTCCCAGTCTCTCCCTCTCTTTTTTTTAACTCTGACATTCAAATAAATAAATCTTTAAAATAAATGAAAGATCATCCTTGATGACCTGGGTGGGCCTCATCCAATCAGTTGAAGGCCTTAAGAGCAAGCTATGGTTTCCCTGAAAAAATTCTGCCTGTGGACTGCAGTGTCAGCTCCTGTTTTGTGAATGTCATACTTGCCTAACCAGTGCCCACAACTGTATGATCCAGCTCCTTGCCATATACAGAAAAACCACACAAAATGACCTAGTCAATTGCATGAGCCTTCACAACTGGCTACCAGGAACTGGGACTTGAGCAAAGTAGCCACAATGGCTGAAGCAGAGGCCCACAGCAGACTCCTGATTACCAAACTGACTAAACAGGCCTCCTCTGACAAGTGGCTCTGGCTCGAGGACTCAACATCAGTTTTGCTAGAACTTCTGAGACCTGCCCTGTAAGACTTTCTTTACTCACCTTCTTTCCTTCCTTGCTTCTCCAGAGGTCAGACATGCACCACAGTCTGACAGCTTTCCCAGACTCCTCCATCTCCTGCTCCATTTTCCTTTTCAGGTGTTCTATCCCTGGGGAAAAAAAAAGCCCTGTACCTGTAATCAAGGACCCAAACTACCACTCAGGGTAACATTAAGAAAGCGTGCTCACTGTTAAAGCACTGGCCCTCCCATTGGCAGGGTCAGAAATTCAACGTTAAGGGGCCAGCCTTGTGGCATAGCAGCTTAAGCTGCCACCTATAGCACCAGCACCTCATAAGGGTGCTGGTTTGAGTCCTGGTTACTCCTGATCCAGCTCCCTGCTAATGTGCCTGGGAAAGCAGCAGATGGCCCAATTGCTTGGGACTCTAAACCCCCATGGGAGACCCAGATGAAGCTCTGAGCTTTGGCCTGGCCCAACCCTGGCTGTTGTGGCCAGCAGATGGCGGATACCCTTCTCTGTATCTCCTTCTCTCTGTGTGTGACTGCATTTCAAATAAAATCTTTTTTAAAAATGAGAACTTAAAAAAAAGAAATTCAACATTAAGACTGCAGCAGGATAACTAATACTCAAACAGTAGTACACTTACACTTTGTGTTTCTGTGTGGGTGCAAACTGTTGAAATCTTTACTTAATATATACTAAATCAATCTTCTGTATATAAAGATTGAAAAATGAATCTTGATGTGAATGGAAGGGGAGAGGGAGCGGGAGATGGGAGGGTTGCAGGTTGGAGGGAAGTATAGGGGGAAAAAAGCCACTCTAATCCATAAGCTGTACTTTGGAAATTTATATTTGCTAAATAAAGGTTTAAAAATTTTTTTAACTAAAAAAAAAAAAAAAGACTGCAGCAGGGCCTGTGAACCAGTTCCTGCCAAATTCATAAGGGGCTGAGTGCTATAATAGAAACTAAGATTCAAAATGAGAAGGAACTACCAATCAGACCAAAGGTGTGCGATGGAGCTACCAGTGTTCCCACCTGAGCAAGAGCGGCTACGTGAAAAGCAAACCAAGCACAGAAGGTCGCCTGGCGTGTCTGCACACAAAACAGGAAGCTGACTAACCAAAGGTAGAAACAATCCTAACGTCCGTCCCAAGGAATGGAGAAACAAAGCGTGGTCTCTCAACAGGATATTATTGAGCCTTAAAACAGAGTGCAGTACTGATACATGCTATAACATGGATGAACCTAGAAAACATTATGCTTAGTGAAGGAAGCCAGACACAAAACGCCACTGCTGTGTGATTCCTGCTCTGTGGAGCATCCCAAACAGGCAAATCCATAGACACAGAAAGCAGATGGGTGGCTTCCAGGGACAGGGAGGATAGGGGTAATGGCACGTTATTGCTTAATAGGTATTAGGTTTTATTTGGGGACAATGTGAATGCTTCAAAACTAGACACAGGTGGTGTTTGCACAACATGGTGAATATAAGTGCCACTGAATTGCTTTGAATTGGTTAACTTTATGTTATCTGCATTTCACATCAATACAAAGAATTCCAAGGGAAAAAAGTATGTGGAAAAATATCTCAACCAAAAAAAGAAAAAGACAAGACATTTAAAGCTGTTTTCAAACAGGGTTTAGAGAGGGAGCTGGTTGTTCTTAAGAATCCCATCAGGCACTGGCGTTGTAGTGCAGTGGTAAGCTGGCTCCTGTGATGCTGGCATCTCAGATGAGCAACAGTTTTGAGCTGCAGCTGCTTCACTTCCGATCCAGTTCTCTGCTAAATGCGCCCAGCAAAGCAGTGAAAGATAGCCTGAGTACTTGGGTCCCCAAACCCATGTGGGAGACCTGGATGGAGTCCCTGGCTCCTGGCTTCAGCCTGGCCCAGCCCTGGCTGTTGTGGCCATTTGGGGAGTAAACCAGCAGATGGAAGATCTCTGTGTCTCTCCCTCCCTTCCTCTGTAACACTGCCTTTCAAATAAATAAAATTAATACTTAAAAAAAAAAGAATCCCATCACATTCACCTCCAGCTGTCTGAACCTAGTTAAACCACACTTCACTGCAGTTCTACCTGCTAACTGGAAGTCTTAGAATGCTGGGTTCTCAACATTGAAGACAAAGACTAGGCCTCTAGAATTGTCTGTAATTTTCCTTTTCTGGCAATTTCATCTCAAGCTGGGGGGGCTATGGGCCCCATGGCCAATTTATGAACGAAAATTCAGGACACGTTCTCTGTTAAGTTCCAAGTATATTTCCAGGGATGATGGATTGTACTAGAAAATGCAGGGTATCTGCCAATGAAACCACAGCCTTCTCAAGGACTCCACTACTCAAGGGATTTTTTAAAAATCAGCTCTAGAGATTTCATATGGAGAAGTAATGGCGTAGCTGAATCTGACTGCATTTTAGAAACACATTTCATTTCCAGATCTACCGAGCGGCTGAACTGGCTTCAGTGACGCCTACGCTCACTGAGATTTGAGGACTCCCGCTCCCGGGAGCTACGGGACTTCTTCTGTCTGTGAGATCGATCTCGGCTCCGACTTCTACTCCGATGGCTCCACCCATCCGAATGCCCATTGTGCCAGCTAGAACACGCGTCTGAGCTTCGTCCTTTGTCCCTATCCCTGTTCCTTTCTTCTCTGGCCTCTCTCCTGTCGGAGGACCTGTGCTCATGCTTGGATTTCTCCTTCTTCAGCTCCCTGGCCAGGTCCTCAACTCCACCGCGGGGGACAGTTCTGACCTCAGGGGAGACAGGGTAGTGCTTCCGTGCTTCCCTGGACTCCGACTTCGGCACCTTCTCGGAGCCCTTGGTGCTGCTTGTCTTAGGGCCAGGCTCATCCTTTTCCTTTATTGTCTTGCTTCTGGGCAAGGAAGAGGGAGATGGTTGCTCGACCAGTACTGTCCGGTCACTCTTCTCTTTCTCTTTCTCTTTCCGTCTTTTCTTTTTTTCCATTTTGTCTGGAGAAGAAGGGCGACAATCGGTAACAAAAGGGAAATAGAACTCCCTAAAGCCATGTCTTTCCTCTCCGTGTACGTGACATCCAGCAAAGGTAGACCAGTTTACCAATGCCTGCCTGCCGGGAGGGGAGCCCATGGGCAAGGAAAATAGGCTGGGCAGCAGCGTGAAGCCGTCACCCTGTGCTTCTGGGAAAGTGCTGCGGGGAAGCAACTTCGATGTCTGTCACCCGCAACGTCAAGTTGCTGGGCACGGCCATTCCCACTCCAGTCTCTCTCTGAAAACCACATGTCCAGATGCAGTCACAGTGGACTAGGGGTGAGGAGTTCAACGTGTCGATTCTGGGGAACACAATTCAACCCAGAACAGGAGTCTTCTGCTGACACCTCCCCTTCCCCAATTAAAATAAGGTCCCCCCACCTCTCCTTCGCATACTTATGACCCGATTATCAACCATCAATGAACTCTAGGAGGAACAGATGCTAAGACTGCCAAGTTTCTCTTGGGTTTGAATGTTTTACCTTTTTTGTGCTTTTTTATGGGTTTCTCTTCTTCAGAATCCTCAGATGAACTCGGTGAGGGGGTATTAACACCACAGCCCATCGCCTGGAGCTCTCTGGTCACATCGTCCATGTCTTCTGAGACTTTAGGAACCCGATAATTAGCCACATGATCTACCCGGATAGTTCTTCCTTTGATCTAAGAAAAACAGGCAGCGTCTCAAAAAGGCAGGCTTCATTTCAAACTGTCCAGCTGTTTGAACGCCATCTATTACCCTCTCTCTAATTCTATTACGGCGCAAACCGCCACAGCAGACCCACTCAACCAGTCTGAATCACTGCAGGTGTGCCTAGATGGTAACCCATTCAGCCTTTAGGGCAGCGGCAGCCAGCTGGGCCCGGGACAGTTGTACTAGCGTTCTCATCGGCGTACCCCAGGGCGAGATACAAATACTTTCATGTGAACAAAGGCCGAGAAGCACTGCCCAGGAGCACAAGCATCACAGAGGACCATGAGAATTCAGAGGGACAGCAACCAACTGCCCCACTCTGTAATACCGTATCATTAGCTGTCCTGGAAAAGCCTGGCAGCTAGAAGGAATTCCTGAAGTCTAGCTTAAGCTCAGCACAGTCGTTAGGAGGAGGTAAAAGTGGACCAACAAGTAGAAAGGTGAGAGAAATGGAGAAAAGACCAATTTCTTCTTCTTAAGCTCTCATGCCTTGTTCTACCCTCACCATACCAGAACAATCAGCCTACATCGATTCCTGTGCTGTGAATCACAACTCCCACAGGGGAATCACAAAATTGCTCCTCACTTAAAATTCATTCTGGGACAGGAGTTGCAGTGCAATGGGTTAGGCCACCACCGGGCATGCCTATATCCCATATTGGAGTGCCTGTTTGAGTCTCAGCTGCTCTGCTCCTGATCCAGCTTCCTGCTAATGAGCCTGGAAAGGCAGCAGATGATGGCCCAGGAATTTGGGCTCTTGGCTGTGGCCTGACCCAGACCTGGCTGTTGTGGGCATTTGGGGAGTGAATCAGAGGATGGAAACACTTGTGTTTCTCTCTCAATGTCACTCTGCCTCTCAAATAAATATAAGTAAATCTTTTTTTAAAAAAATTCTATTTTCTGACAGATACAGACTTATTACATAGACGAATTAATTTGAAATTTGAAAAGCTTAACTTTTATTGTTCCAATTCAAGAACAGATTTTTATTCTGTTCTTTGGGCTTGAATACCTTCATCAACTATCCTATTCTCCATTCTGAAACATTTTTAGAAGCCTCCCTTTTATGGTAACTCCCTCTGGCTGCTGGCTCCCTTAAAAATTAAGCCTGGCACACTGCTCCACTCTGTTCTATAATCTCCAGCCACTCCGTACTGGCACAACCAGTGACAAATTCTCAAAGGCAGGAGTCACATCTGAGCCTGAACAATGCTCACTCCAACTGAAGGGTCTTTGCTAAATGAGTGTGGGGATCATGTGGAGCACAGATAAACCTAACTTGTCCCATCCTCTTCTCTCAGCTCCAGGCCTCACTCACAATGGGGGAGATGAGAGGAAAGAGAGAAGGGAGAAATCCCAGAATGAGTTTTTTGTAGAACTGGTCATCAGATTTTCACCAGAGAATTTCCAGGGCCCAGTGTGCTAGGGCACTGGAGACACATGACAGACAGACATGGCTGTGTCCTATGAGGCCCAACTCCACCAACATAGCACACATGGAAAAACACATTTGCTAGTCTCTTTGCTCTCCAGTGCACCAGAGATGAGGGCAGAGGGTGAAGAGGGAAAGGTGAAAAATGCAGGATGGGATGGGCGGCAGGCATGTTCCTGGGGAGAAGGCTTGCTCACATACGGGGGAAAGGAACAGGTCTTGACAGGGCCATGGGCCAACAGCATCATCTCCTGAATCACTTTCTGAAGAATGCCTCCACACCTCTGTAGTCCTTGCCACACACCCAGCTGCCCAGTACTGCCCCTGCACCTGTACGGATAGACACACAGAGTCCAGCCAAATTCTGTTCACTAGGCATGCTCACCTTGATCCCATTAAAATTGTCAACAGCCAGAATCGTGCTCCTCTGGTCTTCATAGCAGAGGAAGCAGAAACCTTTGGATTTTCCAGTCTTCTTGTCCCGCACGAGATTAATGTTAACAACCTCCCCATATCTATTTATGTGAGAAAAGAGTAAGACATCATTGACTCAAAATGCAAAAATATTCAGACTGTTCATAATAAAACAAAATTCAACAATGTACTCCAGGCAGGAAACACATCTAGAACAAGGTAAGATAGAAAGGTTGAAAATAAAAAAAGACCAATTTAAAAAAGGAGTGGAAATACTAAGATTGAAGACAAATACAAGGCCAAATTAAAAACACTAAATGGGACTATGAGAGCATGAAAACTCTTTTACCTTGAAAAGGGTTCTAATATATAACAAAGGTATAAGTCATTAAGTTTTATGCATCAATTAAGAAATCCAAATTTTTGAAAAGCCAGTAGAAATACAAAAAGAAACTAATAAAACTGTAAGAGATTCTAACACATCAGTAGGTTCATAACAAAGTTAACAGAAATAAGATGAGAAAATAGACAATTGTATAATAACAATAAACATAATTAACATACCAATAATTATATTAAATATGAAAAATCAGGCTAGTACATATATAGCTATTTTTGAAACCTATAAGAAGATGACAATTTCTTTTCAAGAATTCATGAACTGGCCGGCACCGCGGCTCACTAGGCTAATCCTCTGCCTTGCGGCGCCGGCACACCGGGTTCTAGTCCCAGTCGGGGCACCGGATTCTGTCCCGGTTGCCCCTCTTCCAGGCCAGCTCTCTGCTGTGGCCAGGGAAGGCAGTGGAGGATGGCCCAAGTACTTGGGCCCTGCACCCCATGGGAGACCAGGATAAGTACCTGGCTCCTGCCTTCGGATCAGCGCAGTGCACCGGCCGCAGTGCGCTGCCCGCGGCGGCCATTGGAGGGTGAACCAACGGCAAAGGAAGACCTTTCTCTCTGTCTCTCTCTCTCACTGTCCACTCTGCCTGTCAAAAAAAAAAAAAAAAAAAAAGAATTCATGAACTTTGGATTAAAACAGACTACAGATTAGACCTCAATAAAGTTTGAAAATAGACCTCGATAAACTCCAAAAATTAGACTAGACTACGTTATCCAACCACAGTTACAGTGTTGGAAATAACGTTTTAAACAAAAAAAATACCCTACTAACAAGAACTTGGAACCTACTCTTCTAACCAGTAACCAGAAGAAAAGAGAGTAAAATAAAATAAAGCTAAAAGTCAGTGGTAGACTATTTAGAAAAGAACAAAAATACAAAGAATATACACCAAAATTTATAGGATGTGGTTAAAACCATACTCAGGAAAATCTATAACCTTAATGAATTTTGTTGTCTAAAAAACAGAAAATGAATATAAAATGAAAGCAAACTCATGAAAGACGGCTGCAATAAAGATAAAGCAGAAGTTAAATAGAAAAAAAATCTAGGGGCCAGCATCCTAGTTCAGTGGGTTAAGCCTCCAGTTGCAACACCAGCATCCCATGTGAGTGCTGGGTCACGTTCCAATGCTCAGCTTCCAATCCAGCTCCCTGCTAATGTCCCTGGGAAAGCAGCAGCAGATGGTCCAAGTGCTTAGGTCCCTGCCACCCACGTGGAAGAGCTACAAGTTCCAGGCTCCTGGCTTGGGCCTGGCCCAGCCCCTGCCATTGAGGCCATTCAGGGAGTGAACCAGTAGATGGAAGATCTTTGTCTCTCCCCCACCCCCTACAGTAATTCTGCCTTTCAAATAAATAAATTTTAAAAATTTATCTTGCTCCTTACAAAAAGATAAATTCTAGATAAGTTAAAGCTCATATTATATGATGTTATATGATCACACACATCTTACATAATAGAAAATACTAGAGGTGATTAAACTAAGGTCAGAACTATTTAACGGCATATTAAGTATGGACCAAAGCAAATGAGATAAAACAGAAGAAATGAGAAAGAAGAAATAAAACTATTTCCACAGTTTATACATTAAAATATATATAGAAAACCCAAGAGAATGAATAATAAACTGATTTAAAAAACAAGCAGTATAATAATTCAGCAAACAGGAAATAAAGTTAAAAATCAATCATCTTCTTACATACAAACAATAATCCATTAGAAGATACAAGAGAAATCCCAGTTATAATAGCAACAAAAGATAAAATAGTTGGAAACACATTTAGCGACAAGCAATGTAGATAGCCTACATAAAGAAAATAAAAAAAAAAAAAACCTGGGTGAATATTTGGCATAGTGGTGAAGACGCCTGCATCCCATATCAAAGGGCCTGGGTTCAAATCCTGGCTCTGCTCTTCATTCTAGCTTCCCACTAGTGCACGCCCTGGAAGGCAGCAGGTGATGGGTTGATATCTTGGTTCCCTGCTATCCACCTGGAAACCTAGACTGAGTTCCAGGTTCCTGGCTTCAGCATGGCCCAGCCCCGGCTGTTGCAGGCATCTTGGGATTGAACTAGCAGATGAGAGATTGCTGTCTCTCTTTCAAATAAATTAAAAATTTTTTTATTAAAAAAAAAACTCCTGAAAGAAAGACAAAAACACAGATTTGAACAAATATAAAAAGACCCATTATTCCTGGATAAATGAATTAGCATCAAAAAGATATAAAAATTTCCAAGTAAATATATAAATGTAAAATAACTCCAATAAAAGTATAAGTTTTTCATTTCCTGCAGCCGGGTAAGTTGACGTTAAAGTTCTTGTGGGGAAAAAAAAATTAACATATAAGAACTGAAAAAAAAAACCTTTAAAAAAGAACAATGAGGAGAAATAAGCTAATCAGATAGTAAACACACTGAAAAGCTTCTAGAATAACATTGTACTGGCAAGTGATTAAACACAGCAGCAGAGCAGAAAAGAAAGCCAAGAAAGAGACTAATGTATATATGAAAAAAAATTACTATAAGATAGGATGGCATCTCAATTTTCTGGGGGAAAATATGACTTTTAATAATGGTTTGGGGACAAGTGGATAGCAATTTGAAAAAGGATTGAACTAGATTCATGCCTCACACTGTCAACCAGACTCTAAATTGGTCAGAGATTTCAATACACAAAATTGAAACCAAATACTAGAGAACATGGGTATGTGGGTGGGAGAAACACCTTCCAATTATGAGTCGCAATCCAGAAACAATAAAAGACATAAATCTGACCACATAAAAATAACACACTGAATAGAGATACCATGAAAGTCAATATGAAGAAGGCATTTGGGAAACGAACAAGCAGACAGCCAATCCCTCCCTGTTTCTTTCTTTCAATAAAATGAAAGTAAAGCAGTCATTTGTTTAAGTTTGTGGAAAAATTGAATTTAAAACAATTTGTTTTGAAATTCTTACATTTTTTCATAAGCCACATTCTCCACAAACTTTCTGAAGACCCCCTGGTATGTACACGTGAAGAGAAGAAATGACAAAGCCGATGTGGCAAAATGCTAACATCTGTAAAATCTAGGTGGAGGGGGCACAGGCATTCTTTATATTATTTTATAACTTTCATTGTTTTAAGCCTGAAATTGTTTCATAATTTAAAAACATTAAGATTTACTTTAGTTACCTGAAAGGCAGAGTGGCAGAAAAAGAGGGAGAAGGAGAGAGAGGGAGGGAGGGAGAAGGAGAGGGAGAGAGGGAGAAAGAGGAGAGGGAGGGAGAAGGAGAGAGGGAGACAGGAACAGAGAGAAAAGAGGGAGAGAGAGGAGGAGGGAGGAAAGGGAGAGAGAGGGAAAGAGGGAGAGAGAGGAAGGGAGAGGGAGGGAAGGAGAGGGGAGGGGAGGGGCAGGGAGCAGGAGGCTCATTTTCTTTCACTGAGGAAGCCACTGCGGTTGCATACAAACATTTACATATGATAATGTATACTGTAATATAACTTGTAATAGTAAATCATTGGAAATAATACCCAACATTATTTAAAAAAATAAAGATGAGGTCTTTATTTTATCTAAGCAGTAGAAGATGGCCCAAGTCTTTGGGCTCCTGCACCCACGTAGGAGACCCAGAAGAAGCTCCTGGCCCTGGCTTTGGATCGGCGCAGCTCTGGCCGTTGAGGCCCCATCTGGGGAGTGAACCAGCGGATGGAAGACCTCTCTCTCTCTGTCTCTACCTCTCTCTGTAACTCTGTCTTTCAAATAAAATAAATATTTAAAAAAAAAGAAAGAAATATGCCAACATGTTAAGTTCTTCCTTTTTTTTTTTGACAGGCAGAGTGGACAGAGAGAGACAGACAGAAAAAAAGGTCTTCCTTTTCCGTTGGTTCACCCTCCAATGGCCCCTGTGGCCGGCGCACCGCACTGATCCAAAGCCAGGAGCCAGGTGCCTCTCCTGGTCTCCCATGCGGGTGCAGGGCCCAAGGACTTGGGCCATCCTCCACTGCACTCCCAGGCCACAGCAGAGAGCTGGACAGGAAGAGAAGCGACCAGGACAGAATCCGGTGCCCCGACCGGGACTAGAACCCCGTGTTCCGGCGCCACAGGCGGAGGATAAGCCTAGTGAGCCGCGGCGCCGGCCAAGTTCTTCCTTAAAAGTACATTCTACATTCTTCTTTACACTTTTTGCTTTGTGTTCAAGGTTCTAAAACAACTACACATTTTTTTGATAATTTTTTTTAATAGACATCACTGCCTTTTTTTAAGATTTATTTATTTATTTGAAAGGCAGAGTTTCAGAGAGGCAGAAGCAGAGAGAGAGAAAGAGAGGTCTTCCATCTACTGGTTCACTCCCCAAATGGCCACAACAGCAGGAGCTGGGCCGATCCAAAGCCAGGAGCCAGGAGCTTCTTCCAGGTCCCCGGCATAAGTACAGGGCCCAAGGGACTTGAGCCATCTTCTACTGCTTTCCCAGGCCATGGCAGAGAGCTGGATTGGAAGTGGAGCAGTTGCGATTTGAACTGGCACCCATTTGGAAAGCTAGCACTGCAGCCGGTAGTCCCACCTGCTACACCACAGCGCTGGCCCCAATAATTTCCCTAAAATGCATTTTGGGAAAGCCATCATTATCAGTGGCCGAGGCAATCTTCATGGAGAGAATGTATAGACAGAAGAGAGAACTAGAATAAACATACAGACTAGCAGAGCACCACTCAGTGCAAGTAAAAAATAAAAACAGCTCCAAGATGAAGGCTGGATCAGGTAAAGGTACCCACAAAGGGACAGAAACTACAGTCTGCACATGCCCAGAACTTGCCAACACCCAGAAGTTAGAGGTGGCAGACTCTTCCCTGCCAGGACCCATGGCCTCTCTGGGCTGCCCAGGCCCTCCACCAACGGCCTTCCTCTCACGTGTGTTCGCCAATTCCTTTCCCATGGTTGGCTGACCAATCACTTGGCCAGGGCTGTCTGCCTACCGGATGCCCCAACCATCCCACCACAGCAATCCCTCTGCCAGGTTCACAGCCCATGTTTGCTTACCCGGCCCTTCCTCTATGGTCCTCTGCCTATACTTGCTGTGCGACTTCTCTGCTTCTGGAGGATACACAACCCAGAGGCCATGGCCCTCTGCTCCTGTGAGCTGCCAAGACCTTCTGGCCCTGTGGATTGTCTAACCACTCTGTTTAGCTCCGGGGTTGTGTATCAGCCACCAAGGCCCTCTCCTATCAGGTGCTTCCACCAGTACAAGCTACCAGCACCCTTTACCATCAGGTGCTACTGATTCATGCCCTCGGCAGAAAGAATATATGAGCCTCCTATTCATTCTCGTTGCTCATGGGCCACTCTCAAGCTCTCGGTACAGACAATGGCTCTGCTCACTAACTTTACACTCATCTAGAAAGAATACAAGCTACCACCTAAACATTCTGGTTTTCCCAGATTCCTCTGTGCTTTGCCCTAATTCTACAGTGTCACAGAAGTGAGAGCTCAGAAGGAACCCGTGATCATGGGTTACCCCCAGTCTGCAGGAGCCCAAGAAAGTGGGCCAACATGAGATCTTCCTGGGAGTTCAATCTGTTTCTGTGTAGACCCAGGCTGAACAAGCCTCAGTGAAAATCCCCAAGACAGCTTTCAAATTATTCAACTTCTGGGGTCTTTCGTCATGTCCTGAGACTGATCTAGACTAATGCAAAAGTTCCAGCCCTCCACATTCAGGGATGCCATCAGCCTAGAATTAAAATATATGGCTTTTGTGATACATGCACAAAATGTATTATGAAAGTACACCACTTGGGGCCGGCGCTGTGGCTTAGCGGGTAAAGCCACCACCTGCAGTGCCAGCATCCCAGATGGGTGCTGGTTCGAGTCCTGGCTGCTCCACTTCCAATCCAGCTCTCTGCTATGGCCTTGAAAAGCAATAGAAGATGGCCCAAGTCCTTGGATCCTTGCACCCCACATGGGAGACCCAGAGGAAGTTCCTGGCATCAGATCAGTGCAACTCCAGCTGTGGCGGCCATCTGGGGAGTGAACCAGCGGATGGCAGACCTCTCTCTCTCTGCCTCTATAACTCCACCTTTCAAATAAATAAATCATTTTTAAAGAAAGAAAAAGGAAATAAAAAGGAAAGTATACTACTTTGTTGACCCAGAAGGCAGGAAGTGAAATGGACTTACTGTGAGAATACACAAATGACATCCCCTTCAGTCAGTTCATAAGGAAGCCCTCCTAGAAGAGAAAAACATTTCAGTTTGAAATTTAGCAAATGACTCCTAAGTATCATTATCACTAGGTCGGGCACTGGGGATACAAAGAGTTAGCAGACTCCACCGTCAAAGAAATCAGTCTGATACAGTGACACAAGTATATATAAAAAAGACAGTAGTACAAAGGAGTGATTATTTTTGAGTGGAAAGGTCAGGTCACCACAAGCCAAACTCATCCGATCACTCAGTTCTCCTCACACTGAAAATCCTACGGACAAAGCAGTTTCTACCACAAAACTCTGCTTCTAAAACATACCTTAAATTTATTTTTTTTTAAGATTTATTTATGTATTTGAAAGTCAGAGTTACACAGAGAGAGGAGAGGCAGAGAGAGTCTTCCATCTGCTGGTTCACTCCCCAGATGGCTGTAATGGCCGGAGCTGCATCGATCCGAAGCCAGGAGCCAGGACCTTCTTCCCGGTCTCCCATGTAGGTGCAGGGGCCCAAGAACTTGGGCCATCTTCTACTGCTTTCCCAGGCCATAGCAGAGAGCTGGATCGGAAGTGGAGCAGCCGGGACTAGAACCGATGCCCATATGGGATGCCAGCACTGCAGGCAGCGGCTTTACCCACTACTCCACAGCACCGGCCCCCATACCTTGAACTAGTATGCTTATTTCCCCTGGTTTTATAGGTAACATCCAAAACCAATTTCAATATATCATTACCCCACCTCACACCTACAAAGGATCACACAGACTACTGTTAAGCATTTCATAGGAAACAATATCCCCTCCAAACCTCATCTTTAAAACTCAGGTGTTAGTACTTGCCTCAAAGGCTTCTTATAAGAATGAAATAAATGGTGAAATAACCCTGTTGAAGAGTCACACTGTAGAATTAGCGGCTGTGATTCAAAATGAACACAGGGATGGTAGTTTGGCCATGGACCAAAGACAGCTAGTTAGTTAAAGGAGGGGCATGAATTCTGAGGGAACGGGAAAGGTGTAGGGCAGTTAGGAGTAATATAGGATAATGGTGAGGACCATGAGTTTTAGAATTCCATACTTCCGTGGAGATCCATTAACGTCTCTGTGCCTCAGTTTTCTCACCTGTACAATGGGTGGATGAGACAACCACGGTCTCCGACAAAACAAGTGGCAAGACTGCTAGCACAGGGACATAAAAGTGGACGATAAATGTGCGGAGGAGTGAAAGGCAGAAATACTGAAAGGGACAAAAGTAGGCCAGGAGAGAATATAATACTGCAGAGGAAAGACGTGCATCCTACCCAAAAAGATCCAGGCGCTGTCCTTGTACTCAGAGTGCCACGACACCTTTTCCGCTACCCCAAGCTGGACCTCCCGCTCATTCAGCTCGTTGATCAGCTTCACCTTAGTTAAAGGGCTGCACAAGGAAAAGCAGACATAGCTTAGTCCAGCCAAACTACCGGACTAGCCACTCTCTACTCTCCGCGCCTCTCCCGCCCCTCGGCCCTATAGACGGTCGACCACCCCAGCCCCGGTGGTCCACCCCAGAAAGCTGCTCCCCCAAACCCAAAGGGAAACTGAGGCCTTACTTCATTTCGCAGGCTTCCTCTATGCACCTAGGAGTCAGCTTCCGGATGGGGCTGCGCGGCGCATGCGCGACCCCGGCGCCGCGCGCCCAGAGGCGTAGGCAGTTTACGACGGAAGAAGTCGGCGGCGCGGGATTATGACGTCAGCGCTGTAGTGCGGAAGCGGCTTTTCAGCGCTCCGTGGAATTCCCACCTCTGAAAACGTAGTTTTGTCTAGTTCCTACCTTCCCTCTGTAAAATGGGGCAAGGGTCCGAGCCCGGGCTGTTACCGGAGCCCTGGCTCCTGATCGATGCCTAGCACTGATTATATTATCTCTGAGCGTTTACGTAATGAAGACTGGTTTGCTTAATGAAAACTGAGCAAGATTCTTTGTGTGGGGGGGACTTTAGTCCCAGCCCTCGCTCCCACTGCAAAGCCCTACAGGGATCTTCGCTCCCAGTCAGTTGTGCACACACAACCCCATCAAAGCGTCCCTGTTTAGGAGTTAGGGCAGAAAAATGAAGATAGGTAAAAGGTGTTACCGGTCACGAAAGGGAGGGCAGTTGCTGGAGCGAATCTCGTGAGTTCTTTCCTCAGCTTAGTATAGAAATAAAGAGCCGGGAAACAATTTGCAAAGAGGCAAAAACTTTTATTTGATTGGCAAGCGACAGACAAAGCGTCTGGTCCGAGGGGCGAGCAGGCAGAGTGCCTGAGCAGGACACTGGCTTTGTGCCCCGGATTTTTAAGGCATTATTGTCTGTTGATTGGGTTATCCTACTGGGGGGTGCCCATTGAACAGGGAGTTTCACATTTGTATGTGGATTGGCTTGGGGATCATGGAGATAGCGGGGGCGGGGAGGGGGGAGGGTCTCCTGGAAACTGTCCATCTCCTTAGGGGCCCAGCCCCCTCCTCTGCTAGCTCTGGGTGGAAGATTGCAGCCACCCTGGAGGTGTGATTTAAAGCCATAAGGTCCTAAGATAGCCTGGATCTCCTGGAACCAGCCTGATACCACCACCACCACCACCACCACCACCACCCCCCCCCAGGGACTCATCCCCTTCCCCTGACAGCTCTGAGTGAAAGATTGCACCCACCCTGAAGGTGTGATTTAAGGCTGCAAGGTCACACATGCAGCACAAGAAGCTATTAGTGGGGGAGATGCCAGTTGGTCTGGAGACAGGCTTTCCAGCCACAGCTGACAGCTTGCTTGTGAAGGGCATTCTACCTTTGTCTGAAGGGGCCCACAGACTCCAGCCCCACTGGCTGGCCTCAAAAGGGTAAATCAAATCCCAATGCATCTGCAGGTGGCCAGCGTGCCTGTACAGGCTAAACTGACCACTCCTAGATTGATGGGCACTACTACACTCTTTTCCATAGCCTCTCTCCTAGTTGACCAGGAGGCAGTAATTAATATTGTGAAATTAATAGCTAACAATTGAGCAGATGATGTGCTGTGCTAATATGTGCTGAGCAGTTTGCATGTACTGCCTCTCCACTTTGGCAACCATGAAGTAGATGCAATTACCATTCCCATTTTATAGAAGAAAAAACTAAACTTCAGTTAACTTGAAAAGTGCTTTCTCTGCAGACTAGGTTGGGTTAATTAGTCATTATTCAGTATCTACGAGTCTATTTGTCTTGTATAGCTAACATCTGTAGATAGGAGTCTTGGGGTGGGTTTCCTGCCCTCTTGAGGCGACAAGATATGTTTGCTTGGTAGTTTGTTGTTGTTTTTTTTTTTTTTTTTTTTTTTTTTTTGGCAGGTAGAGTTATAGACAGTGAGAGAGAGAGAGAAAGGGCTTCCTTCCGTTGGTTCACTCCCCAAATGGCTGCTAAGGCCAGCGCTGCGCTGATCCAAAGCCAGGAGCCAGGTGCTTCTTCCTGGTCTCCCATGTGGATGCAGGGGCCCAACCACTTGGGCCATCCTCCACTGCCCTCCCAGGCCACAGCAGAGAGCTGGACTAGAATCCGGAGCCCATATGGGATGCCGTGCCACAGGCCGGGGATTATCTAGGAACCAGTAAAAGACGTGGTGATATACAATTTTCCCTCAGTATGCATGGGAGATTTGTCCCAGAACACATACACACACGCCACCAGCGCCTGTGGATACGGAACCCAGAGGATGCTCAGGTCCACTATAAAAAATTGCATTATAGGGGCCGGCGCTGTAGTGGAGTAGGTAAAGCTGCCGCCTGCAGTGCCAGCATCCCATATGGGTGCCGGTTCGAGTACCGGCTGCTCTACTTCCAATCCAGCTCCCCGTTATGGCCTGGGAAAGCAATAGAAGTTGGCCCAAGTGCTTGGGCACCTGTACCCGTGTGGGAGACCACCAGGAAGAAGCTCCTGGCTTCTGGCTTCAGATTGATGCAGCTCTAGCTATTGCAACCATTTGGGGTGTGAACCAGCAGATGGAAGACATCTCTCTCTCTCTCTCTCTCCCCCTCTCCCTCTCCCTCTCCCTCTCCCTCTCCCTCTCTCTCTCTCCCCCTCTCTCTCCTTCTGCCTCTCTGTAACTCTGCCTTTCAAATAAATAAAATCTTTTTTAAAAAATAAATGGGGCCGGCGCCACGGCTCAATAGGCTAATCCTCCGCCTCTTTAAAACAAGGAGTTCAGACTTTGGAGCTACAATTCCTAGTTTCAAATCCTGACTACTATTTATCAGCTGTCACCTAGGGACTTAGCCTCTCTGTGCCTGTTTGCTCATCTGTCAAATGGAATGCTAACATCTACCACATAGGTTAGTTGCAAGAAGCAAATAAGTGAATGTATATAAAGTACTTAGAATGTATATAAAGTACCTAGATCTTGCTAAATAAACAAAAGTCTCCTATTATTCTCACTCTGGCCTGCTCCTCTTCAGCCACTCTGGCCTCCTTGCTACTTCATTTTTTAAAAAATATTTTATGTATTTATTTGAAAAAAAAAAAAGAAACTATCAACTCCCAACTTGACTCTCACTGGGATTAAACATGACAATAGGTCTGATCTGATTTCATCATCATTTAAAAAAATCATCTATTATTTTTCACTTTATGTTTCTGTGTGGGAGCAAACTGTTGAAATCCTTACTTAATGTATACTAAGCTGATCTTCTGTATATTAAGATAATCGAAAATGAATCTTGATGTGAATGGAAGGGGAGAGGGAGTGGGAAAGGGGAGGGTTGTGGGTGGGAGGGACAGTATGGGGGGGAAGCCATTGTAATCCATAATTCGTACTTTGGAAATTTATATTCATTAAATAAAAGTTAAAAAAAAGAAAAAAATATTTTATGTATTTATTTGAAAGGCAGAGTTACAGAGAGAGGGGATCGAGAGAGAGAGAGAGAGAGAGAGATCCTCCATCTGCTGGTTCACTCCCCAAATGGCTGCAATGGCTGGGGCTGGGCTACACTAAAGCTCAGAGCCAGGAGTTTCATCCAGGTCTCCTCTTCCAATCCAGCTCTCTGCTCTGGCCTGGGAAAGCAGTAGAAGATGGCCCAAGTCCTTGGGCCCCTGCACCCATGTTGGAGACCCAGAAGAAGCTCCTGGCTCCTGGCACCGGATCGGTGCAGCTCCGGCCGTTTTGGCCAATTGGGGAGTGAATCAGCGGATTGAAGCCCCCCCCCTTTCTCTCTCTGCCTCTCCTTCTCTGTGTAACTCTGACTTTCAAATAATAAAAATTTTAAAAAAGAAGGCAGATTCTCCATAGACATGTTTGCAGCTTGTAGGAATTGGTAGGTAAGACAATGCCTAGAGATATCTCTCTAAGTTAAAAAGGGATAAAGATAAAGAGGACCCTCTGAAATTAACACCTGAGAGAAGGAGTATGGTTTGCCATCCAAGATAGCTATGAGTGATGCACATCAATAATATTCATTTAACACCTATTGTATGTGGCATTTCACTCTAGCCTATGTGGACAATGCTAAGGAAAGCAAAGGAAGCCCACACTTCACGGAAAGCCTGAACAATTTGTCTAGCCAAACTGATCTCCCCACGTCCCACCACCACACCATGCCCCCAGTTTCCCCTCCTGACTTCCCTATTCCAGGCAATGTTATCACCATTTTCCTGGTTGCCCAGGATCAAAAACATGGGTATCGTATCTCCTTCTGCCCTATTCCTCACCCCCTGGGATATCCATGCAGTCACCAAATGCCAGTAATCCCACTACTGCAATGTGTATAAAATGCATCTTTTCCAGTCACAGTCCCATTCTGAGTCATTATCACATGGCTCCTCGCTCTTTCATCACTCTTACAACCTACACTCTCAAACTGCCCCAGCTCCTATTCTCCAGTCTTTTCTCTCACTGCTCCCCCACACGAAGCCCCAACTTTAGCCAGGTTCGGGGAATATTAACAACATTCATGCTTGGGCTTCAGGGAGTCTAGAAGAGTTCTGTGGTAGAAAAACAGCAGCTGAGGACCACTGCTTTGGCGAATTTAAGGATTACGAAAACTGTCACCCACAGACAACTGAGAACAGTTTGGCGAGCTTAGCAAGAAGCTCTTCCAGGAGAATTCACATGAGTGATCTGAGTCAGAAATAAATGCACTGCAGGTACAACTGCACGCCTGTTTGCACCCCACTGGCCCAGCACAGCTCCCAGTAACTTGATGCTTGGATAGAATCTTGAGGGGCTGGGCAGAGACAAACGCTTAAGGAAGAAGCCAAGTAGCTTTTAGGGGTGAGAATGCCTTCAAGAAGATGCAAAATAAATGTTGATGAGCTGATTAGAAAGCAGAAACCAGGGGCCAACATTTAGTCTAGTGGTTAAGATGCTAGTTAAGACACCCATGTCCCACATCGGAGTGCCTGGGTTCAATTCCCAGCCCCAGCTTTTCACTCTACCTTCTTGCTAATGCAAACCCTGAGAGGCAGCCATGATAGCTCAAGTAATTGGGTTCCTGCCACTCAAATGGGAAACCTGAATTGGGTTCCCAGCTCCTAGCTTTGGGCTCCTGGCCATTGCAGGCATTTGGGGGAGTGAACCAGCAAATGGGAACACTCTCTCTCTCTCTCTTTCTTTCTCTCTCTCTCTCTCTCTCTCTCTCTCTCTTAAATTAAAAATGAAAAGCAGGATCCAGTTCCAGAGAACAAAGGGAGACAATAGAGGAAAAAATTGCTAGAGGAGAAGACAGCTCCAGTCCAAATAGAACCCACCTGTAATCACAAATCATATTTGCTCTAGATCCCTAATGTGAAGTACCCTCTGTTCAGTCAGTGTCACTTTCCTAAGCCAGACTTTTCCTGGGGTGTTCTGTTTCTGAATCAGATCAGAGGATGGAATATGGTACCTGAGGTGAAGAAGCCAATTACTAGGCATACCAGGTGAAACACCCATCTGGGAGTAGGGGACAGTCTCTGCAGATTAGGGGACGAAGAGCAGCCACAGAACTCAAACACAGCACTGTAAAGACTAGAGCAGATGAGTGATCAGTTGCGAAGCCCTCCAGGCCAGTCTTGGCTCAAGTCACAATGGCCTTGCATGAAGGCTGGCAGCATCATTCTTGGGTGTGGTATGGGTTGGCATCCCAGACACAGGTGTTCATTATCTCTGGTCAGCAACTTACATTCTGCAGACACCAGGTGGAAGAGTGGGAAAAGTATAGATGCTGAGTCTTGAGACACCTGGTTTCAAATGCCAGTTCCACCACTTGCTAGCTATGGAATCTTGGGCAATTTAATCAGCTTCAATTCACTTCTTTGTGGTAGGCTTCCCAAGTTATCAAATGGTGACAATATCAGCTCTCAGGGATATTATGAGGGTTGTGAGAAGAGGTAAGTATTACTAATATTAGAGCACTTCAAAAAGTTTTAGAAAGTGCAATTTAAAAATGAGCATATTTTGGTGCAAAAATCTTTGAAATGCAAGCATATGAGGCGTCCTCAAAGAGTTCATGGAGAATGCCTGTTCTGAAAAAACTGTAAACTCAGCATGGATTTCCATTTTTTTTTCACCAAAAGAAACTGATCTTTTAAATCTCATTTTTCCATGAGCTTTGTGAAGTGCCCTCATATTAATCATAACAGTCCCCTCCTCATGTTCCAAATACTCTTGCTCATTGCTTACTGCCCCCCACCCCTTCTGCAACCCCAAAGTCTTACACCTTAGAAACTAAACTAGCTCTTCCTTAGGTAAATGCTGGAAGTAGCTGTCTGACAGTTGGAGAGCTGCTACATGAAATTCCTTCTAGAACCATCCCCCAAGTACAATCTTTCATTATGAATACTCTTCAAAAAAATGTTCCTTGAAAACAACAAGACACATGAGTTGAATATATATTTTCTGCCATTACCCCAACCCCAGTCCAGAAGCCATGGGCATTAAACAAAAACCTGTGTGCCCTATTACCCAATTTGTTTTCTGCAGGGTTTGGGGTAGCATTTTGACACCCCAGCCCCAATGATGCAAATAGGAACAGCAAGGTTCTGAGCTCTGAGTGGTGAATGAAAAGGGCTTCATACTCACCATGCTGCCCTGAGAACTTCCTCCTAGCTGTGCCTTTGTGCAGAACAATCCAGAACAGAAAAGCGTCTTTCCAAGGATTGTTTTCTCCCTACACAGTGCCCTCTGCTGGGCTTCTTGGCCACTGCCATCTTGGCATCTTAGGCCAGCAAGGCTGCTCCTTCCCAGCGAGTAGATTTCAAGACAGTGTTGCAACCTAATGCTTTTTGGGCAGTAGCGGCTGCCACACAGTGAAATAACCAGGACTCAGTTTTTGAATGGTGTCCTCATATTAACCTTTCAACTCTCTCGTATTTGTTTCTTTTTGCTGTGAAAACAAACGACCACAAAAGTAGCAGCTTTAAAATTGCACACATCTATTCTCTCCCAGTTCTCAAGGTCAAAAATCAGAAGTCAGTTTCACTGGGCTAGAGTAAGAGTGCTAACAGGGTTGGGTCCTTCTGGAGACTCTAGGAGAGAATCTGTTTCCTTGGCTTCTCTGGTTTTTCTTCTTCTTGCCTTCTGTTGTCGCGTCCCCAGTATTTCTCACTCCGATGTCCTGACTCCCTCTTGTAAGAAACCTTTGTGATTCTATAACTGGGCCCATGTGAAAAATCAACGCTAACCGCTCCATATGAAGATTCTTAATCCAATCAATCTGCAGCATAGCTTTTGCTATGTAAGGAAACACAACCAGAGGTTCCAGGGATCCGGATGTGGATATCTATGGGGGAAGGGCATTATGAACACAAAGGTTTCTGCAACATGGAATAGCAAAAAGACCATTGGATCAGAAGTAGAGAACTGGTGGATTCCAATACCAGCTGTGCTACCCACTTTCCTTTTTTTCTGCCAAGGGCCGTGTGGATGGTTTTAACAAAGACCATACAAATGACCGACTTAAAAATTAGCCTGCGGCAGCCACAATGTTGTGCTGTGGGCAAGGGAAAAGGATTTGTAAACCCCAGAGCAAGGATCTGCCTACCAGAGGCCGCTGCTGTGCAGAGAGCCCCGGGGAAAGCCACCGTCACCATGTCTGACCTGGTGCAGAGCCCCGCTTCCACCCCCCTTAAGGATCCCTGGGGAACCCGTCCGTCTCTCTCCAGGGGACTGATTGCGGAAGGAAGGCTCTAGGCCTCAGAGGCAAAACCTTCAACTGAGGACTTGGGGATAAGAAGGAAGGAGAACACATTAAACTCAAAGTCATTGGACAGAAACGTAATTAACTCTAAAGAAGCACCCAGGAATGACACATCTCTTGCAAGCACTTAGACATAATTACAATACAACTCTTTGAGGACAGAGGTCCTGCATGAGAAGATAGCAGTGAGATTCACTTCAAAGTGAAAATGATAACACATCTCAAGCAACTCAAAGAATCATACTGTCAAAGACAGGGCGTTCCAATGAATTCATTCAGGTTTCTCTTTGAAGGTCAGAGAATCGCTGATAATCATACTCCAAACGAACTGGGAATGGAGGAAGAAGATGTGACTGAAGTTTATCAGGAACAAACAGGGGGTCATTCCACGGTTTAGATATTCTTTTTATTCGTTTTCTTTTCCCTTAATCCTTTTTTATTTGTAAAAATCGTTCTTTTGTAATGTGGTGTTCAAAACAGAATTCAAAACTGGCACCCCGTCTCTTTAAAACATCTGGGAATTTGAATTCTGGTGCTATCCATTCTTGTTTTCCTCGCGCTGATTTTTGGTGATCAAGCCTCGGCTCCTTCAGAGGGCCCTCTCTCTCTTTTCATGATTCCGTGTGTACAGAGAGGCCACTTTTTTCAGGACTGTGCATTTTCAGGCTTGTGGTAATAATTAAGAATGACTTTCCAATTGGCCCTGAGATCCTAACAGGTGACTGCTTCACTCTTGGACTGTGACTTTCAGTGGGAGATGGAAATTGTTCAGAGGACACAACTGTGGGAAAATGACCTTTCCTTAACTTGAAGCTACTTCTAAAAATCTGACAGTCTGGACCTAAAGAAGAGGAATAGCAGGTTGGTGTCAAGATGACAGATTTGGTGAGATAAATGACTAACTGGGGCTGGTGCTGTGGTGCAACAGGTTAAAGCCCTGGCCTGAAGCGCCGGCATCCGATATGGGCGCCAGTTCTAGTCCCGGCTGCTCCTCTTCCAGTCCAGCTCTCTGCTATGGCCTGAGAAAGCAGTAGAAGATGACCCAAGTCCTTGGACCCCTGTACCCACATGGGAGACCCAGAAGAAGCTCCTGGCTCCTGGCTTCAGATCTGTGCAGCTCTGGCCGTTGCAGCCATCCAGGGAGTGAACCAGCAGATGGAAGACCTCTCTCTGTCTTTACCTCTCTCTGTAACTCTGTCTTTCAAATAAATAAAATAAATCTTAAAAAAAAAAAAAAAAAGAAATGACTAACTCCAAAGATGGCTTCACTGAAGAGAAAGCATTTTAAGATTTAAAAAAAAATCTTGTCAGAAGATCCCATAAAAGTTCTGACTTTCATAAGCAGTTAATGAAATTATTCATGCAGAAGTGTGTACAACAGAACACTGCTCCTTTTGATTTCATTTGTAATTTTTGGCCTGAGATATGGGTTTTAAATGGACATTGTCTGTACCAGGTTCATTAAAATAAACAATACTTGTAAAAACTGTAAAAAAAATTAGCCTGCAATAGATTTATTGAATTTCAAGTCCCACCTGCGGTTGCCTTGGCTGGGCCAGACCAAACCTTTTAGCAGGCCTTATATGGCCTGGGCTGGATGTGCCCCACCTACCCTGCATAACCTTGGGGAAGATCCCCTCACCTCTGCAAGCCTAGGCTTCTTCACTTGCAAATGGGGATAATAATAACCCCCAGCTCACTGTGTGACAACTGAACAACTGAGCGTATGAAAAAGCTCTTTCCTAGCATAGTAAGTAGCAGAGAGTAGGCACTCAACAAACATGCTGTTAGGGGGATGTTCATGTGAGGAGAGAGGATGCACAATGACATGGCTACAATAGTGCAGAGAAAAGATAATAAAGTGCCAAATGAGAGTGGCAACAGCAAGAATGGAAAGGAAGAGTGGGCAGATAAATACACGAGTCCAGATTTATCTACTTCTTGGGCCTGGGTTAAAATGATCCACATTTTCCATGATCACTAGACCTTATCAACCAAAAAAATCTCCTTATTCTCAGCCCAGCCACGTTTGGGAAAAAAAACAGTATCAAAGTATCAGCTTGAAGTCAGAATTAGGATGGGCAAAGGCACAGAGGCACCGACTAGCAAGGGGACAACAGTGTAGTCTTTGTGTTTGATGTGAAACAGGACAGATTCCTAGTGGCTGCCCATGTGTCCTGCACAAGTTGCTTGCCTGTCTGCCAATTCCCGATACAGAGACCCAACTACTTGACCCATCACCACTGCCTCCCAGAGTGTGCATTAATAGGGAGCTGCAGTCCGGAGCTGGGACTAGGCACCAAACCCAGGCTCTCTGATACGGGAGGCAAACATACCAAGCACCATCCGAACCACTTCGCCGAACATCCACCCCAGCCAAAATAAACTTCTCATCTCTTAATTCCATTCTCCATGAACTTTTTGAAGTACCTCATATATGTGTATGTTTATAATGTGCAAATTATATATAAAAGCCCCTCTTTTTTACGCGTCTGTGTTTATATGTGTGTGTGGCACATGCACTTTTGTGTGGTCTGAAAAACCCTTCCAATTCAGCTTCCTATTAATGTGCCAAGGAAAGCAGGGAAGATGGACTAAGTACCTGGAATCCTGCCACCCACGTGGGAGACCCAGACGGAGTTCCAGACTCCTGGCTTTGGCTTGGCCAAGCCCCAGCCAATGTGGCCATTTGGGGAGTGAACCAGTAGATGGAAGATTTGTCTGCTTCTCTCTCTCTCTTGCTCTGCCTTTCAAATAAATAAATAAATCTCCAATGAGGCTGGCAATGTGCCGCAGTAGTAGTAGTAATCCTCCAGCTGTAGCACCGGCATCCCATATAGATGCCGGTTCCTATCCTGGCTGCTCCACTTCTGATCCAGCTCTCTGCTATGGCCTGGGAAAGCAGTGGAAGATGGCCCAAGCGCTTGGGACCCTGCACCCACATGGGAGACCCGGAAGACGCACCTGGCTCCTGGCTTCAGATTGGCCCAGCTCCGGCCATTTGGAGAGTAAACCAGCAGATGGAAGACCTTTCTCTCTGTCTCGGCCTCTTACTGTCTGTAAATCTAGCTCTCAAACAAATAAATCAAATCTTTAGAAGAAGAAGAAGAAGAAGGAGAAGAAGAAGAAAATTGCATTAAAGCCATTATTCTCCTGAGCCAGCATTTGAAAATGTGTTAAAAATGCAGATTCTCAGGCCCACTCAGCCCTACTGAATCTGAAACTCTGGGGGTGAGGCCAAGACTGTTTTTTCTTATAAAAAGATTTCTTAAAAAAATATGTTATTTTAAGATTTATTATCTCCTGGATGGCGCCATGGCTTAATAGGCTAATCCTCCACCTAGCAGTGCCGGCACACCGGGTTCTAGTCCTGGTCGGGGCGCCGGATTCTGTTCCGGTTGCCCCTCTTCCAGGCCAGCTCTCTGCTGTGGCCCAGGAAGGCAGTGGAGGATGGCCCAAGTGCTTGGGCCCTGCACCCCATGGGAGACCAGGAGAAGTACCTGGCTCCTGGCTTTGGATCAGCGCGGTGCACCGGCCGCAGAGTGCCAGCCATGGCGGCCATTGGAGGGTGAACCAACGGCAAAGGAAGACCTTTCTCTCTGTCTCTCTCTCTCACTATCCACTCTGCCTGTCCAAAAAAAAAAAAAAAAGATTTATTATCTCCTACTGCTTTCCCAGGCACATTAGTAGGGAGCTGGATTGGAAGTAGAACAGCAAGGACTTGAACCAGCACCCATATGGGATATCGACAATAGCAGGCTGGGGCTTTAAGACACTGCACCACAGCGCGGTGGCCCCAAGACTGTGTTTTAACAAGCCCTCTCTGATGCATTCTTAAGATTGAACATGGGCTTATAAATGGCCACCGGGGAAACAAAAGTGCACTTTAGATGCATGTATCAAATTCAACCAGGTTCTAAGCAACTGAACTCAGCTTCCTGAAGCATGTACCTAACAACAAGACTTGTTCTCAGGCAGGCAACCGGAAGACTGAATCTCAGTGACACAGCTTTTCTGAGCCTTCCTAGGAGAGACATCTGCAAGGGGCCCTCTCAGGCTGTCAAAACATCCTGCCCTACAATATTTGCCTCCAACTCTGCACCTTGCTCTCCACTCCCTCACTTAAAACACTAACCTTTCCCATCTGTGCTCTCACCTTAACTGAGTAAATAAGCTTCGAACCACTCTTCTCCCCAACGCTCTCTTCTTGGTATCCAAGATGAGAATAGGAGGCAAAAGGTTAGTTCTAATGTACCCGGGCAAATGGTTATACAACCTAGCATACGAGTGCCTCTCCTGAGCCCATCTCTCCTGATTCAGCAACACTGCCTCCCTTTGGCACATCCTTGGAAAATGGAAAATTCCACAGCCTGAATGGAGTCTACCCTGCTTCTGCTCCTGCCCCCAGTGATAACCTCCAGTCTACAGGACCAAGAACAAGCTTGTCAGCAGCATTAGGCTGGAGGAGGGGGCTCTATTTTAAACTGAATGACAAGAATGGGCTCTCTTCTCAACTGAATGGCAGCTATTAACAATTTTTTGCTTTTTTATTCCTGTCCTTCCACATCCTCAATAAATTGAGTTCCAAAGAATAAGAAAGAGTGGAACAGCATACCGTATTTGATTTAGGATGTAAGCTGCCATGAAACAAAATGTCAGAAACAGCCTCAATGTGTGGCAACACCCCTGAAAGTATGCTGGGCTCCTCAAAGAGCTCCCCTGCCCTCCCCATTTCAATGGATGATGAGCATCTTGCTTGATTAAAAGCAATCGTAATAGTAGCAGAATTATTTCTTAAGCAAGTGCTGAATTAAGCCAAAATTACTCCGGCTTAGGAAGAAGTAGAAATTTAACATCAAGCTATGGAGGGAGAAAATGTGTGATTAGAGTCAATTATATCTTCTGTCAGACAGGATACCTGGTTAATGCCCCAATGCCTCCAAACAAAGTCCTTGAAGCATCAGTAAAGAGAGGGCCTGGCGAGACACCAGGTACTTGAGAGTTGTCTGGTGACTCGCTTGTTGTCAGGGGGAGGGACCAGTTCAAGACCAGGGGGAGGTCTGCACAGGGACTGCTGCCTTCAGAGAGCTGGAGAGACAGCAGGCTCAGGACTGAAAAAGAGGAGGACTTCTTAATGACCCACAGGATGGCCAGCTGCCAGCCCGGACTGCCGGCAGTGGCCAGAATTGCACTGTAGCTCTGAACCCACAGCTGCTCAGCGCCTGGCCCATGAGAATTTGAGCTGGAGAGCCGGCATGACCTGGTAAGTGGAAGTCCTGCCACTTCCAGACATGGAGCCCTCTTTCTCATTCGGAGTGATCCTTGCTGTGCTGGCCTCCCTCATCATTGCTGCCAATGCACTAGTGGCCCTGGCTGTGCTGCTGTTGATCCACAGGAGTGACGGTGTCGGTCTCTGCTTCACCTTGAATCTGGCTGTGGCTGACACCTTGATTGGCGTGGCCATCTCTGGCCTGGTCTCAGACCAGGTCTCCAACTCTGCTCGGTCCACACAGAAGACGTTGTGCAGCCTTCGGATGGCATTTGTCACTTCCTCTGCAGCTGCCTCTGTCCTCACGGTCATGCTGATTGCCTTTGACAGGTACCTTGCCATCAAGCAGCCCCTCCGCTACTTCCAGATCATGAGTGGGCTCGTGGCTGGGGCATGCATTGCCGGGCTGTGGCTGTTGTCTTACTTCATTGGCTTCCTCCCACTCGGAGTCCCCGTATTCCAGCAGACCACCTACCAGGGGCCCTGCAGCTTCTTTGCTGTGTTTCACCCTCGCTTCGTGCTGACCCTCTTCTGCGTTGGCTTCTTCCCAGCCCAGCTCCTCTTTGTCTTCTTCTACTGTGACATGCTCAAGGTTGCCTTCATGCACAGCCAGCAAATCCGAAAGATGGAACATGCAGGAGCCATGGCTGGAGCTTACCGGCCTCCAAGGACTCCCAGTGACTTCAAGGCCGTCCGCACTGTGTCTGTTCTCATTGGGAGCTTCACTCTGTCCTGGGCTCCCTTCTTCATCACTGGCATCGTGCAAGTGGCCTGCCAGGAGTGCCAGCTCTACCTAGCACTGGAACGGTACCTGTGGCTGCTTGGTGTGGGCAACTCCTTGCTCAACCCACTCATCTATGCCTATTGGCAGAAGGAAGTGCGACAGCAGCTCTACCAGATGGCCCTGGGAGTGAAGAAGGGGCTCACTGCGTTCCTCTTCCTCCTTGTCTCAGCCAAGAATGGAGGCCCAGAAAGGCCCAGAGAAACTTCTTGTCACATCGTCACTATCTCCCACTCAGAGCTTGATGGCTAAGATGGTAAGGGCATTAGAAGTTTCAAAGTGCCTCTCCCCTCTCCCCTCTGGGACTCAAGGAGGAGATCGGATGGAGCCAAGGGGAATGAGAGAGCACTCGCTTCAGGCAATCTGCCAGCCCGCTTCCCCGCCCTGCATCCCCTGACCCTCAGCCTGAGGGGCAACTGAGGTAGGGTCCTAACCTTCTTGCCCCATCCCTTTCCCCACTGCAAATTGCCACTGCTCCCTGTCCTTTTTGAAATTGCCCTGTATCTCCTGTGCAGGTACACTTATCTAAAGCAAGAAATGTACTGCTAAAAACGTGCTATATACCAAATCCTATTCTGATAAAAACACGGCAGCACCGCGCAGCAGAAATTATAATGCAAGCCACAGGCATAATTTCAAATGTTCTCGTAGTCATGTTAAAAAGGTAAAAAGAAACAGTGAAAAGTAATGCTTTATTAACCCTATATATATATATGTACAAAATATTACTTTAACATGTAATCAAAATTATTAGTGTTGTTCATACCAAGTCTTTGAAATGTGATATATATTTTACCTTACAGAATATTTCAATTTAAACTAAGCATATTTTAAATGCTTGATAGCCATATGTGGCTAGTGGCTACCATACTGGACAGCACAGCACTAGAGAAGTAAGGTTCTGTTCTTCAGTGTTTACTATTGTGATTTACTCAAGTAATTGCTTTGGTAAAATGAAGGGCTCCTGTACCTCCTGCCCCTCCTGATGTAAATCAGAGATTTCATAGCGTGAGTTTGTATATAATTCCAGAATCTCAATTGGAATCTAAAGTGTGTGTTTTCCCACACATCATAGTGTTCCAAATAGGATTTCTTCTTTTTTTTTAATATTTATTTGAAACTCAAAGTTACAGTCAAAGAGGGAGAGACAGAGAGATCGTCCATTCTTCCATCCACTTGTTCACTCCCCAGATGGCCGCAATGGCCAGGGCTGGCTAGGATGAAGCTAGGAACCAGAAGCCAGGAGATTCTCTCAGTCTCCCACGCGCATGGCAGGGGCCTGAACAGTTGGGCCATCTTTGGCTGCTTTTCCCAGGCCATTAGTAAAGAGCTGGATCAGTAGTGGAGCAGCCAGGACTCGAACTGGAGCCCATGTGAGATGCCAGCATCACAGGAACAGCTTTACATGCTGTGCCACAACGCTGCCCCCCACCCCAATAGAGTTCCTTTCGGATATAGCCTATCTTGTGATTATTTCTGCTATTATGCCCCCCCAATTTACCACCTTTTAAATCTCCTGGTGCTTCTTCCCCTTAGTTGTTTCATATGTCACATGTAGCTTTTTGCTGAAGACAATGAAGCATGAATTCTGACAGTGGGAGGGAGGAAAGAGGGAAAAGAGGTAGGTGCCACGGCAGGTGCTGCCAAGCTCTGCAGACTGGACCCTCTTTGCTCCTCAGACCTAGACCTTCTTTCATTTACTCCTAATGTGCATTTTCTGAGAGACTCAGTTGCACAAGATGAGGGCGTCAAGATGGCACAAAGGACCGACTGAAGAGCAGGTACCTCATCCTCCTTTCTACGGAATACCGATAATGTCAATGTTGGCAGCTGGGAATTATGCTTAGGTTCCCCCTGAACAACCCTGGCAGGAAGAATTCAAGAACAGAAACGGGGAAGAAACCACGCTCTGCCTTCCTGTGTTTCCCTGTAACTCTTTTCTCAACCTTTAGTCTCCACAGTGGAGTGCCATGGAGTTTGGCTCTCAAGTACCAAAAGATTACCTCTCCAGAAAGCTTCTGAGTTGACAACAAAAGATAGCAAGAAGAAAGTAAAACCGTGTGTATAAATTTGTCTGAGATTTGGTGCTGAACCAACACTGGAAAGCTAATCTCTCAATATCTTTAAAAAGTTGGTCTGAGAATGCATTTGAGTTTACTGTGTAATGGCTAATTCCAAGAGGCCCTTGCAAACGTTCCTTCAAATCTCAAATTATAATGTTCAGAACCTGGATGGAATCCAGCCATCTTCCTCTTAAAACGATGTCACCACACCATGAATTTTCACACTTGGCTTTCCTTAATTCCCTTTGAGTCTTAGATTAGCCTCCAGCTTTTGTTCATCAGCTGTCCAAAGGATAATAGCCATCCCTTTGAGTTTCTTTACTCTTGAAAATTCCTTTCTCCCTATGTTCACCCTCTGTCTTCAGCCCAACTGGCCTGTTTCCCACTGACCTATTCTACTGCAGTTGCTCTGTTTACCAGGCCAGCCCAGAGGAAGAAGGTACTTGCTTTCACCACAGCAGGCTTTATGTTCCTACAACAGAAGAACTTCTTAGCTCCTGAGTGGATAATGGAACCCAAGATGCCTTGCAGGGTTTAGCATCCATCAAGGAACAATTATGCCAGAAATACAAGAAGGCACATTCTTGGATTGGGTTAATGAGACCCTGGGAACTAGGTAAAATACAAACAACTGTATTTTGGACAAAATTGAAAGCAGGCTCAAGCCAACATGCTCCATATTGGTGATTCAAGGCTTCACTCCTGGACTTGTTGCAAAGGATGGATCTTGCCCAGGTAATACAAGTAAAGTGGAATGGAACTTAGCCAAATTTCATCATTCCATGTTGTAAATGTGTATCCCATCATGTGTATCATATATATATAATTACCCATCAAAAATTAAAATTAACAAATTTTTCCAAGAAAGGTACAGGAGAAATGCAGGAGTGGAGGGGTGGCTAGGTGATCACTGTGTTACTAGGTTTGGTCTGAGAAACCCTGCTGTCCCCTAGCATCAGACGTGTGGTGGGAAAACCACAGGCTGTGAAGTACAACAGATCATGTTCACGTTATGATTCATGTATTTAAATTCTCAAAGCTATATTCCTTATTTATAAAACCAAGCTAATAATACTGCCTTCCATGGTTATGGTGAGCATTAACTCAGATAATACATGTGAAAATGCCTAATAAAATATAGCACATTGTTAGTGTTCAGAAAAAAAATTTCTCTTCCTCTTTCTTAAAAATGCTAAAAATAAAACAGCCAGTTGACCTGCTTAAGGGAGTCTATATATTCAGATATTATTAACTACAGGATCAGAGCAATTTGGCTCAGACCTGTGAATTCTCTGAATATAATTTCTCAAAATGAATAATGAGAGATGTGACTCAGGTTGAAAAAGATAACTAGTAAATCAAATACCTTAGCAGGATAAAGACAGAGCAGATAGAAACAAGGCACTGGCACTAGGATCATACACTTGGGTTTAACAGTAACTGCAATTAAGCACTCTGTGTTTAATAAGCTGCCAAGAGCAAAAATACAGAATGCTATGCAAAAGTCTAATGGCTTTCTTTGACATACATTGCTTCACAGATAAAGGAATACACTGGAGAGGAAACATTGAGATTTCACTCATGCATCCAATGTTGTCTCCTGATGGATTTGCAAAGAAGCCAGATTCTGTTCAGCAATTTAATCAAAACATCAAAAAAAAACTGAGATCTTGTATGATGCAATGCAGGTCAATCAGTCTCTCTGACTGTTTTCATGAACAGATTATTGTGAATTTGTTACATAAATTGTGACATGCCCAAGTTTTACATGGATTTCTTGGGGAGCTCGAGTTATGCATATATCACACTTTAGTTTCAGAGGATTACTGTCAAGAATATAGAATACATAACCCTTTGTCAAGGAGTGCTTTGAATGATTTCACAATTTTTAGAAGCAAGCTGCCCTGATCTACCAACACTATCCTGCTTGTCCTCATGACAAGTATGCTCATCTCTGAGAGTTGGTCAACAAGAGTTAGTCTCGGGATACCTTCTACCTAGACAGAGAGACTAAACTGGTTCAAATAGGAATTGAAGTTATGATCTTGGTTTTGTTCTCAACATACTCTCCCTAGCCATACCAATAGGGATCAGTGAAAATGGCAGACACAAAAAACACTGCAAGGACACACACAGAGTAAGAGGAAACATGATGTCAGTAGCTGGGCAGCAAGAGCAGTAAAGGGTCCAAGAGCAGACCACAGCTCCTTGTCTACTATCAGCCACTCAATTTTATGATTCCTTGAGTACCTTCCATGTCATCCTTCAAACTGATGACCTGTCTGGAAATATTGTCTTTGAATTAATGAGTCTTTGTAATTTCTGCCATCTTATAAACTCAATGACGGTGTCTACAAATGTCAATTGTCATTCGTTTGTCCCTCCATCCACCTACCTATCCCACAAATGTTTATTAGGAATTGGGTGCTAAATTGACCTAGTTTTGCTGGGATTTCTTCTAGAGATATATATCGATGTGTAAATCATGTTTATTATTCTGATTTTAAAAGCAACTTGTTTTAGAATTTTTTGAAAATGTGGAAAATCATAAAGGTGCCCACAATTACACCACCCAGAGATGACCTGTAACTCTCCTTCATCTGTTTTTTTTTTTTTACTTAACATTGTGTATTTTCCTGTTGTTAAGTCTTCAAAAACATAGCTTGTAATTGGTTGCATGTTTGTTAACAAATGTATACTATTTGAACCATTTCCTTATAGATGTGCTAAAATTTAGATCATTTCCAATTTCCCACTGTTGCAATACCACTATAAATACCCTTCTGTATAACTCTTTGACATGTCTCTGTTCAGTTCCTTGGGATAAATTCTCCAGAGCAGTATTACTAGATCAAAGGGCATTAAACATTGGTAAGAAGTTTGATTCATACTTCTGCCAGCATTTCTCAAAGTGTAATGTTTCCCCGGGATATCTGCTAAGAGAAATCATAAGTGACCCGTAAATGAACAAACCTCACTAATCTCAAAGAAATAAAGACATGTAGCTTCCGGAAAGCATCAGCCATACCAAGAGAGTTAACCAGCTGTTGTTGTTGTTTTGTGTATCACAAAAGGAAGCCCTTTGACATATCCTACTGCTAGGGTTAATCTGCCTCCTGCACATTCAGAAACCTGGACTAAGAACAAGCCCATCCGACAGCAGTATGTGGGATCCAGATGGTGATTTCAGTGTCTTCACTCTGAAACTTTTGGAGGTAGCTGCTTTGTGCTAAGCAGGCAAGTGAATCAGAAAACAGTTTCTCACAGAGCTTAGGAGACCATTCTTGCGATGCAGCTGAAGCCGTGAAGCTGAAAGGGAAAGATGTGCTTCCCTTAATGGATCACACGTGGCAGGGTAAAGGGCATGAGAGCTTAACATGCTGCTACCCAGCCATATGGTCACTGGATTTATAAGCTGTTGAGACCATAATCAGCCACCAGGCTCAAGGAGCCCTCTCGTGAGGAGTCCTAGAAACCACCAATGCAGTGCTAAGGGTCTAAGAGTCTGTTCTAATGCGCAAAGTGGTTCCTGTGGCTTTCAAAACCACTTCTACACATGAGGCAGGCAGGATTTATTTGCTCCCAAGCACAGGAGGGCCAAATATAATCACACAGGGCCAAGGGCCTGAGGGGATTTCCTCATCTAGTTAGGTTTGCTCCCATTTGGTGCATGTTGCCCAACAATTCCATGATTGAATCATATTTCCCAGTTACTGTAATAAATCCCTATCAGTTCCAATTCTGTCTCAGTTGTATTGACATTAAGGCACTAAAAAGCTGATAAACATGCTGAGAGAACAGTCATAGGCCCAGTAAAAGGCCATGCTGTTCAGAAAACTGTTCAGTGTACTTTTTCCACCCATAGTATTTGTGTGGCTTTATCCACTGAACCACTCAACAAACATGAAAGCACTTCCTATAGAAAAGCAAATGGGTATCAGTTACATCTCAGAGGAGATTTTTTTATAGGTGAGAAAACTAAACCAAGATATTATAGCTCAATGTCTATGAGAGTTGTTTCAAATGTGGAAAACAGACTCATAATCTAAACATTTCTTATTCAAAATTCCAGCCAGCACCTTAAGATGACCAGGTCCCTTAGAAATCTCACACAGTGCATGGTGGTGAATTGTTTTTCTTTTTATTAAATAAATAGGAGACACAAGGATGTATGAAGAGTACTTATAGTAAAGCATAGCCCATAATACAACCACATTCTGAGGCTGAGACACTGAGTATAGAGAAGAAATACCCCTTACAGCAAGACTTTAGAAATTAAGATTGTCGAGGAATAGCTGTTCCTGAGAGAACAAAGAAATTTGTTAAGAAAAACAGGTAATACCCTAACAGACCTAGGCTGACAAAAAATATTATCCCTTAAATAATATGCCTTAGTGAATAATAGAAAAGAATTATTCATAATTGGTCCTTAATAGCTTAATCATTCTTCCCATGCATTTGTTTACAACAAAACATTTCTTTGCATAGAAGTCTAGCCACATGTCCAAATTACTAAATGTCAAACTAGCAGCATCTGTAGAAATAACTGCATGTTCTTCACAAATGATCTAACATCCAACAGGAACAAGTTCATGTTTCGTAGTGCCATCTTCTGACAGCAAGATCCCTTGAACCCTGCTGTGCCACCCCCTGCTGAATTGTGCTCAATTAGACTGGAGGAAAAGGGGGTGGGATAGTGATAAAGAAAGACCAAAAAAGGGAAGGGAGAGAAGCAGCAGAAAGGGGAAAATGATATATGTACAGCCACAGGTCTCCAGGAAAATAAGCTAAACCCAGCACTACAGTTAAGTGTTAAAGAGTGGCCAACCACAAAGCTACTGACCTTCTTTCTCTAGGGTGCTATAAAGCTAGGGGAATTAATGAAATCAATATGCTTTACTGCATACCTGCCATAAACTGTCAGAGACTCGGAACAAGGTTAAATCAGTGCACCTTTGGCATAGTTGACTCTAAGCATGAGCCATAAGCCAGACTGCAAAGGCTAGAACCTGGATCTGTCACTTTCTAAGGGGGAAAGTATTTCTCATCTGAGAAACAAGAACAGTACTTACTTCACAGGAGTGGTTATAAGGACGTCGATGGTCTTGCACACACAACACACTAGAACCCAGCACATAATAAAAGCCATGTCAGTCTCAGCTACTATTATCTGAGTTGTCTCATTCTCCAGATATTAAAAAGGGGGGAAGGGCTGGCACTGTGGCATAGAGGGTAAAGGCAGCAACTGCAGTGCCGGCATCCCATACGGGCGCCAGTTCTAGTCCTGGCTGCTCCTCTTCAGATCCAGCTCTCTGCTATGGTCTGGGAAAGCAGTCGAAGATGGCCCAAGTCCTTGGGCCCCTGAACCCACATGGGAGATGAAGAAAAAAGCTCCTGGCTTCGGATTGGCACATTGCAGCCATTTGGGGAGTGAACCAGTGGATGGAAGACCTCTCTCTCTCTCTCTCTCTCTCTCTCTCTCTAATTCTGCCTTTTGAACAAATAAATAAATCTTTAAAAAAACATAAACAATGAGACACCACTTCACACCTATTATAAGGGCCAAAATCCAAAGCACTGACACACTACAAGGGGGAGAGAATGTAGAGCAAGAGGAACTCTCATTCATTGCTGCTGAGAACGCAAAGAGGTACAGCCACTTTGGAAGACGGTTGAGCAGTTCCTCACAGAACTAAACATACTCTTATCATACCACTCAGTGATCATACTCCTTGGTATACATCTAAATGAGCTGAAAACTTATGTCAACACAAAAACGTGACCACAAATGTTTATAGCATGTTTATTCATAATTACAAAAACTTGGAAGCAACCAAGATGTTTTCCAGTATGGGACTGGGTAAATAAATTGTGGTTATAGTCAGACAATGGACTATTATTCAGCACTAAAAAGAAATGAGCTATAAAGGCATGAAGGAACCTTAAATCCAAAGCCTTAAGTGGACGAATCCAATCTGAACAACCACTATGCGATTCCAATTATATGACACTCTGGAAAGGTCAAAATCACAGAGAAACCGAAAGGCTCAGTGGTTGCCAGGGTTTAGAGAGGATGGGGGAATGAACAGGAGGAATACAGAGAATATTTAGGGCATTGAAACTATTTGGCATGATTCTATAATGATAGATACATGTCATTTTACATCAGTAAACCTGTATAATGCCTGATTATATAGGAGCATCTACCCTTCTTTGATTCAGCTCAAATGTCACCCCACTTTATATTTGACAACTACTCTAGGTAAGGCTACTCATCCTCTGTGCTCCCACAGCACTTTGTTCCTCTCTCACAGAGTACTTAGAACCGACACTGCAGTTATTAGTTACAGATCTGCTCTCCTGCTATGATGTCAACTCGGAAACAGAGACTACCTCATGCTGGTTTTTATATTCCCAGGTTCGAAGATATAATAGACACATAATAAATGATTGCTCAACAAAGGAATTAACTGATAAACATGAACTATTCATTCCACAAATATTTGAGGGCATATAAGGTATAGGCACTATCTTAAGTGTTAGAAAGTAGTCAGAACATTTTGCCCATAATACGATTAGGACTCTGAACATAGGATTTTTTTTAAGCATTTTATGTGTAGAAACTTCCAAATGAGTCACTTGTTTATTTCTTCATACTTAGGAAAGAACTGCTTGCCTGATGTCTAGAAGTGGGTGACATTATGACAATGTATGGCAGAGGGAAGGCAAAATTTTCTTAATCTTCTCATAAATATGTGCTTTAAAGAGACCAATCTTACTTTCACAGTCCCCTTCTCTTTTTCATTTTCTGTAGAATGTAACTTAAAGAACTGGCAAAGGAGAAAATAGTAAATGAAGACAAAGTCAAAATGATGCCAATAAATACTTTAATGAGAACTGAGGTCCACAACATACATGGCAATAACTGCCCTGGCCTATGCCTTCTGCTCTAGCCCAAGTTTGGGGCTCACCAACTCCATTTAACCCACATTTGGAAAGAAGGCAATTTTGAATGTCACCCATCAGTATCCATCTTCACAGAAGATACCAATCTGGGGCCAGAATTTCAATGTTAACAATTCCTCTGTGGGAGAAGTTAACATGGTAACACAAACACATACACAACTTTGGACCATCCTATTGTTCTTCTATCAGGAGGTCCTTGGGAGACCAGTGGTTCAGTAAACTCTTACAGTTTTGTCAAAATACATTAGAACACAGAGAAAGAAAACAGTAGAAAGGCTGGAAGGGCTGGGCTCACGTGGGACTCAGTCCTCAGATTTGAAGCCTCTTGAGCTGCTCGTATGTAATAAAAAACTGAAGAGTAAGTCATGGAAGATCACCGGGCTGATTCCAAGAGCTAAACCCAGTTCTACAATTGAACACTGCATTTCTCTTAAACGAAGGTACTTAGCCTGTGCTATTCTAACTTACACTTACATTATAGTCCTTTTAAACACACTTGTCAAATCAAGAAGCATGCATTAAGTGCCTACCATGTGTCCATTATTACTGTAGGCATTTGGCAATATAAACAGATTAAAACTTGAATACAGCCCTCAAGGGCAGACAGGGCACTCACAAAAATCCCTAAGAACATCAATGACAACATATAATTCAGTGCTAGAGTAACTGTTACATATATTAGCTGATCAAAGCAATTCCAAAGAGGGAGAGAGACATGATCTCCCTCAGCCTACAGACCCCAGAGAATTACTTTTGGACCCTACAATACTTACACTACACCTAGCATTCCATCCATGGCTCTAGGCACAGGAGGCACTCTAACACAGCTAAAGGAGGGAGATTCACTCATGAGGAAAGAGCCCTATTTTACTGTGGATTCTTTCACTCTATGAATATTTTCTGTCCGGTTATTACTTCCCCGCTATTTTGGTCCTTTAGTTAGGGGCAGGAAAGCCCGACCACTTCAGCATGGCATTCCTGTGGGCATCTCTCATCAGGATTTCTAAAAACATTATCACCCCTTCCAGATTGGGTGTGCTTCTTGTTTTCGTTTTAAAAAGGAAAGTTTGGCCCATGCTTTCCTATTCCTCTCTAGTTTGTATTAGCCTTCAACTGAAAGCTGTTCCTCTACTTAGTTCCATCCTCAATGCTCACCACTGCAATGCCCGGATTTCTCACTTGACTAAAACACCATAATAATCAAAATTTCCTTCCCATAGCTTAGAATTACCTGGGAGCTTTAAGGATTTCCTTTCAATCTCATGTTACTAAAAGGATACAATGATGTTCCAGGGTCCAAGTCGAAGCCAGTTTGGCCAAAATCCTTTATAGAGTGCAAAAAACCCTTCATGTTTCCACATCTGAGGGAAAGATATAACCAAAAACAGAGTGAATTCCCCTTTCTCTTTATATTTGACAATCCTTCACCTCTCACCCCAGCAACTTATGGCTCCATGAATGGCTCTTTTTAAAAAAAAAAATCATATGTAATTTAAATTCACCTACCCACTTACTCAACAAATATTTACTAAGCACCTACCATATGCAAGGCACTCTTCTGGGAATTTAACAGTAAACAAAACAGAGGAAGCGGCTGTGAAAGCAAGCCTCCAAGATAGCCCTCCATGAACCCTCTGACCTGTTACTCATGCCTTTCTGTAGCCCCTATTCCACGATGTTTCAGGAGATGTTTCAGGATTCGTCTGTATCATCAATAGAGTTTGGTAATAGTTAACATGTATCATCTCCATTCACTGCTAGGTTATAAAAGGTACTTTACATATAATAAGGCATCTGCCTTATTCTTTCTTGTATGTCATAAAGACAGGTATATGTGGTAAGGATCTGAGGCCTCTGGAAAAGTCATGGGAGTGATCTGTGAAGCAAATACCCTAGCCCCAGTCAAGCCCTTAGAGGACTGCATCCCTAGCTGACATGTGAACTACAACCTCATGACAGATGCTAAGCCTGATTCACCCAGCTGAGCTGCTTCTCAAATTCCCAACCCAGAGAAGCTGCAAAATAATGTGTGTTGTTTCAAGGCACTGAATTTTGGGGGTACTTTGTAACACAGCAATAGCTAAATCTAGCCTCTGCCCTCATGGAGGGCATATTCTAGAGTAGTTGACAAATAAACACACAAATTGATATGTGTTGCATGCAGAAACGATAAGCACTCAAAACCAAAGCAGGGTAAGGGAATAGGGAGTTGGTCAAGTCACTAGCCTTCCCTCGGTCTCTTTCATTATTGTAAATTGTGTAGCACACTGTGGCCTACTTCATGTGAATGCTTTGACGATTACATGAGGAACAATGCAAACCGCTCTGAGTTGTGCTTCCCTGTTTTATACACATCAATTGAGTGGTTATGATAATTAAATGACAAATTATGCATAGCAAAGGTCATAAGCTGGTGGCATGTGCAATTCAGCCAGCAGAAACTGTTCTTATTAACACACAAATATCTATTAAGTAACTACAATGTGTGAGGCATTGTGTTAGACACCTTTTTCCATTTCCTCTAGTGAAGTGAAATCTACTATATTCTTACTGAATGGATATGTTTGGACAAGACAATAATATGAGAAGCCAGGTTTGTAAACATCCCTCTTCCCATCTTGTAGTCTAACAACAGCAGAGATAATAAGGGCATTACTTATGGAAGCACTGAGGTAATATGCTTATCTCCCGACAATGGATCTTCAGCAAGTGCTAAAGAACTCAGACCAAAACTGATGCTGGAAAACTGTGAAAATCACCCAAAGTCCAGGTGCAGATGACCTAGAATCATAGGCAGTTAAATAATAGGGTACCTCAGAGACACAATCTGCTCCCATCATCTCTTACCTGCACTGCCACAATAGACTAACCGATCTAAAATCCACACCTACAAGCCAGAACAACTTTTTTTTTTTTTGACAGGCAGAGTGGATATTGAGAGAGAGAGACAGAGAGAAAGGTCTTCCTTTGCCGTTGGTTCACCCTCCAATGACCACCACAGTTAGCGCGCTGCGGCCGGCGCACCGTGCTGATCCGATGGCAGGAGCCAGGTGCTTCTCCTGGTCTCCCATGGGGTGCAGGGCCCAAGCACTTGGGCCATCCTCCACTGCCTTCCCTGGCCACAGCAGATAGCTGGCCTGGAAGAGGGGCAACTGGGACAGAATCCGGCGCCCCGACCAGGACTAGAACCTGGTGTGCTGGCACCGCTAGGTGGAGGATTAGCCTAGTGAGCCGAGGCGCTGGCTAAAGAACAACTTTTTAAAATTCCAAACATGGTTGTGTCACTCTCCTGCTTAACAATCTCAAATGGCTTCCTGATGGATTTCATTATAATTGCAAATTCTCGGCGATGATCTACAGGATCCCATCTGATTTAGCTCCTGCCTCTCTCCAGTTTGATTTCCTGCTTTCTCCTTCACCACGTTCAGCCACACTAGCCTTCTTTCTAACCTTTGCACACACCTCACACATTCCCTTTACTCCCCACTCAGGCCTTTTGTAACCTGCTCCCTTTCTGTGAAATGCTTTTCTCTCAGTTCTTCTTGTGGCCACCTGCTTCTCATCACTCGGATCTCAGCTCCAAGTTCCTCATAGGCTTTCCCTTACTCCCCTAGCTGAAGCAGTTATGCACCACCAAGTCACTATTTTCAATATGCTATTATTTTATTCATGGCATGGGTTCTACCTAAAATTATACTGATTATTATGTGTGGGTTTATTGTCCATCTCCCTCAGCTAGAATGTTATCTCCAAGGCAGCAAGGGTGTGGGCCGGCCTCATGGTTCAGTGGGTTAAGCCACCTGCGGTGCTGGCATCCCATGAGAGGCAGTTGGAGTACTAGCTGCTCCACTTCCAATCCAGTTCCCTACTAATGTGCCTGGGAAAGCCGTGGAAGATGGTCCAAGTACTTAGGCCCCTGCCAACCAGGTAGGAGATTCAGATGGAGTTCTGGGCTCTTGGATTTGGCCTTGCCCAGCCCTGGCCACTTGGGGGAGTGAACCAGCAGATGGAAGATCAGTCTCTCTGTGTCTAATTCTGCCTTTCAAATAAATAAATAAATAAATCTTTAAAACAGAAGAGCAGGGACTGTTTGTCTTGTTCACCATTATATCCCCACCAACTAAAGTGTCTAGTACAAATAATAATAATTTAATATTTTCCAATAAATAAAATTGCATAAACAAAACAAACCATTAACGACCCATCAGAATCCTTATAATTACCAGGTTTTTCAAATGATGTATTTATTTATTTGAAAGACAGAGTTACAGGGCCAGTGATGTGGCATTACGGGTAAAGCTACTGCCTGGGATGCCAGCATCCCATATAGATGCCAGTTCAAGTCCCAGCTACTCCACTTCCAATTCAGCTCCCTGCTAATGTGCCTGGCAAAGCAGCAGAGGACAGCCAAGTGCTTGGGCTCCTGTACCCATGTGGGAGACTTGGAAGAAGCTCCTGGCTTTGGCCTGGCCCAGCCCCAACCATTGTGGCCATTTGGGGAATGAACCAGTGGATGGCAGATCTCTCTGTGTCTCCCTCTCTCTAACTCTGCCTTTTCAAATAAATAAAAATAAATCTTTAAAAAAATAAAAAGAAATGCAGAGTTAGAGAGAGAGAGGGAGAGAAAGAGAGAGATCTTCCATCTGCTGGTCTATTCCCCAACTGCCCACAACAGATAGGACTGGGTCAGACTAAATCCAGGAACCAGGGACTCCATCTGGGTATTCCACATGGATGGCAGGGACCCAAGTACTTGGGCCATCTTTTGTTGCTTTCCCATGTGCATTAGCAGGGAGCTGAATTGGAAGTGGAGCAGCTAGGACTCAAACCAGTAGTCATATGGGATGCCAGCATTCACTGTGCCACAAAGCCAGCCCCAATTTCTAAAATTCTAAATTTCTAAAATAGTTACCAACTTCTCCAGAATATTAGAACTGGGGAGGCACTTTTTGGTTTGAATCCATTGTCTGAAAACACCTATAGATGACCATATAGATAACAGGTTTCTTAATGAAGTTCTACAGATTCTTTGATTCAATAAATACTTTGCTTCATAAAGTGGTAAGATGCACACAAATATGCCTTCATGGAACTTAGACTGTATTGGGGGCAGACAGACATTAAAAGCAATTATGATAAAAATGTACCAAATGTGAATAAAATGTGGTACAGCCACAGAATGGAATATTATTCAGCAACAAAAATGAACAAAGTACTGGTACATGTTAAAAGATGGATGAATTTTGAAAACACTATGCTAAATTGTAAAATGTAGTTGAAAAGGTCACATAATGGATGATTTCCCTTATATGAAATATCCATAATAGGCAAATCTACTGAAATATAAAGATTAATGACTGCTTAGGGATAAAGAAATGAGGGATAGTGGTAATAGCAAAGGGTACAGGGATTCTTTCGAGGTCATAAAAATATTCAAAAATTGAATGTGGTGTTGGCTACACATACTTCATTGTTAAACACCAAAACACTAAATTCACCGAAAGCCATTTTAGAATGGTGAATTTTATGGTATGTGAATAAGCTCTCAATAAAGATTTGTTAAGAATACAATAAATGTTATCATAGAGAAAGTACGAGAAACCATGCACACATAATCTAGTTTTCAATGGTCAGAGAAGGCCTTTGTGGAAAAGTAATGAGATCGGAAGAATGAGTAGGAGCTAGCCAAATGAAAGCTGTTTTCAGGGTGGTGTGTGATGGGGGAGGGGGACATAGCAAAGAATATGACACAGGTGGGGCTGGTGCTGTGGCGTAGTGGGTCAAGCCACCGCCTGCAATGCCAGTATCCCATATGAGCGCCAGTTCAAGTCCTGGCTGCTCCACTTCCAATCCAGCTCTCTGCTATGGCCTGGGAAAGCAGTGGAAGATGGCCCAAGTCTTTGGGCCCCTGCACCCACGTGGGAGACCTGGAGAAAGGTCCTGGCTCCTGGCTTTGGATCGGCATAGCTCTGGCTGTTGTGGCCATCTGGGGAGTGAACCAGCCAATAGAAGAAATATCTCTCTCTCTCTCTCTCTCTCTCTCTGCCTCTCAAATAAATAAATCTTTTTTTAAAAAAAATAATATGGCACAGGTGAAAACTTGGGGAAAAAACAAAGTCTAGCACTGTTTAGTGCACCTGGAATATAGCATAACAGTAGTAAAAATAAGGCTACAGGATCCAAAAGGATCATACAGAGCCTTGGCTCAATGAGGAGCCACTAAAATATTTGAGATGGGAATGACAGGATGAGACCTGCAGCTGTTCTTGTCTATGTTGGAGAGGAAAGTGTGACTCCTCCATTCACCACAGTGTTTTGGGACTCTAAAAGATGAAATACAAAATAATAAAGCATGATACTAAATATATATTGACAACACAGATAGAATAAAGTCAGTGTAAAGAGAAAACAGCTAATAAGTGAATGAGTGAGCAAATACAAATACTTAAGAGTTATGACCAGGGGCCAGTGTCATGGCACAGACAGTTAAACTGCTGCTACACTGCACAGGCATCCCATATTAGAGCTCCAATTCAAGTCCAGCTTTTCTGCTTCTTATCTAGCTCCCTGCTAATGTGCTTGGGAAAGCAGCAGAGCATGGGCTAAGTACTTGAGGCCTTGCCACCCCTGTGGGAGACCCAGGTGGAGTTCCAGGCTCCTGGCTTCAGCCTGGCCCAGCCCTGGCCATTGCAGCCATTTGAGGAGCAAACCGATTTGAGGAGTAAACTGTTGGATAGAAGATCTGTGTGTGTGTGCCTGTCTCTCCCTCTCTGTGTGTGTGTTGAACTCTGCCTTTAAAATTAATAAATGAATCTTTTTTAAAAGATTTATTTATTTTTATTTGAAGGGCAGAGTTACACAGAGCAACGGAGAGGCGGGGGGGGGGGGAGAGAAGAGAGAGAGAGAGAGAGAGGTCTTCCATCTGCTGGTTCACTCCCCAATTGGCCACAATGGCCAGAGCTGCGCTGATCCAAAGCCAGGAGCTAGGAGCTTCTTCCAGGTCTCCCACATGAGTGCAGGGGTCCAAGGACTTGGGCCATCTTCTATTGCTTTTCTCCAGGCCATAACAGAGAGCTGCATCTGAAGTGGAAAAGCCAGGACTCGAACCGGCGCCCATATGGGATACTGGCACTGCAGGCGGTGGCTTGACTCACTACGCCACAGCACCGGCCCCTGAATCTTTTTTCAAAAGTTATAATCAACATAAGAATGTTTCCATAGATACAATACAGCATAGGGGCTATAAGCACAAACTTTGGAACCAGTCAGCCCCTGACATAAATCCCAGAACTGGCACTTATTAGTTATGTGATCTTGAGTGAGTTACTTAGTTACTCTGCACCTGGGTTTCCTCCTTTGTTAAATGGGAAAGATAATACCTGCCTCTTCAAGGTTGTTGTGAGAGTCAAAGGATATAGTCTATGTATAGTGTCTGGCACATAATAAATGCCATTCCTATATTATTGTACCTTCTAGTTCCTCCTAGCCACTCATGAAAGAGTGCTTTATACTTGAAGATTTCACTTCCTAAGTGTTTATCTCCTTCTGTTGGATTCTAAGTGCCATGAAGGCAGGGATGTTTTTGTTGACCAACATATCCCCACCAACTTAGAATAGTGCCTACAATGTAAAATATGAACTTTTTATTGAATTAATGAATGATTAAACATATCCATCAATGTACAGCAATCTGACTTTTACAAAAAGCAATGTACTGGCCGGCGCCGGGGCTCAATAGGCTAATCCTCCACCTAGCGGCGCCGGCACACCAGGTTCTAGTCCCGGTCGGGGCACTGGATTCTGTCCCGGTTGCCCCCCTTCCAGGCCAGCTCTCTGCTATGGCCCGGGAGTGCAGTGGAGGATGGCCCAAGTCCTTGGGCCCTGCACCCCATGGGAGACTAGGAGAAGCACCTGGCTCCTGGCTTCGGATCAGAGCGATGCACCGGCCGCAGCGCGCCAGCCATGGCGGCCACTGGAGGGTGAACCAACGGCAAAAGGAAGACCTTTCTCTCTTTCTATCTCTCTCACTGTCCACTCTGCCTGTCAAAACAAACAAACAAACAAACAAACAAACAAAGCAATGTACCAAACCTCCTTCAGATCCAACAGACACTTTGCAGTCCTTATCATACTGGATATTGCTACTGTATGTGACATTAAATAACTATTCATTCTTTCCCGGAATTCATTATTCCTGAGGTTTCCACGACACCACTCTCTCCTATGTTTCCATATTTCTTAGAACTGCTACCTTTTGGGATCTTTCTTGGCTTCCTTACCTTCCAAGCCCTTAAAAAATGGTATCCCCTCAGTGTTCTTTCCTTGGCCCACCGTTCTTCCTTCTACACCAGTGACTGTCAAATGGAGGACTGAGCATGTCAGAAATACCAACGGGGGCTTTTGCCAAACTATACTCCCCAGGGTCCAAGAATCACTGCTTCAGTGACTCGCCATTGCTGGAGAGAGGTATGCGTGACTCCAGTGTGCTGGGAAGGCAAAAAGGTCACAAACTCCTCTACCTGCTTTCTTTGGTCAGCCCCTCCACAGTTAGGTACCACTTCTTCACTAATGATCCACAGACTCTTACCTATAGCCATGCACTCTCCCCTGAATTAGGGCTAGGACAGCCAAATACATCCACCAAATGTTCCACAGGCACATCAAATTATGTGTTCAAATGACGATGTGTCTCCCACAGAACCTGCTCCTCTTCCTGTGATCCTTCTGTCAAAAATGTTACCACCTGGTCACCAAATCCAAAATCCCAGAAGCTATCTTTGATACATTTTTCCCATACCTCTCCATATCCAATCAAAGAAATCTTGCTGACTTTATCAACTAAATTCATTTCAACTTTGTCCCACCTTCAGCATTCCCACTATCAAGCTCAAGTCCAGGCCTTATCTCCTCTTGTTCAGATTACTAGAAAGAGACCTTTTTCTCCCCCTCATCGGCTTCCCTATCTGTAGGTCACTGGTTCTCAAAGCGTGGTCCTCAGACTAGCGGCATCACTATTGCCTGGGAACCTGTTAGAAATGCAAATTCTCAGGGCCGGTGGTGCAGAACAACAGGTAAAGCTGCCACCTATGACGCATGTATCCTGTATGAGCATGGGCTTGAGACCCAGCTACTCCACTTCTGATCCAGCTCCCTGCTGATATGACTGAGAAAGCAGCAGCAGACGGCCCAAGTACTTGGGTCCCTGCCACCCATATGGGAAACTAGATGGCATTCCAGGTTCCTGGCTTCACTGTGGCCATCTGGGGGAGTGAACCAGTAGATAGAAGGTCTCTCTCTCTCTCTTCCCCCGCCTTCTCCCCCACTTTCTGTAACTCTGCCTTTCAAATAAGTAAATAAATCTTTTTTAAAAAAATGCAAATTCTCAGGTCCTACTGTAGACCTACTGAAGCGTGGGACCGAGCTAACCACACTTCAGCAAGCCCTCCGGGTAACTGTGATGCATGTGACACTTTTAAGAACCACTGCTCTGGGATTGGCACATATATGGGATGCCAGCATTGCAGGTAGTGGTTTAACCTGTTACGCCACAATGCCGGCCCCAGCCTCAAAGTTTTTAAAATATTGATGCCTGGGTCCTACTCCCCAGGTTTTTTAAAAGATTTATTTATTTGAGACGCAGAATTACAGAGAGACAGAGAGAGAGGTCTACTATCCTCTGGTTCACTCCCTAAATGGCCACAACAGCCAGAGCTGGGCCAATCCAAAGCCAGCAGCCAGGAACTTCTTCTGGGTCTCTCATGCGGGTGCAGGGGCCCAAACATTGGGCCATCTTCCACTGCTTTCCCAGGCCATAGCAGAGAGCTGGATTGAAAGTGGAGCAGCTGGGACTTGAACCAGTGCCCATATGGGATAAGGTGTAAGGCAGAGGCTTAACCTACTACGCCACAGTGCCCGGCCCCACTGCCCAGATTTTGAGCTAATTGGCCAAGCTGTGAAAATTCCCCAAATGATTCCAGTGTGCATCCAAGATTGAGAACCACTGTTTTAGATCAGTCACCACAAAGTTAGTCTATTTAAAATGCAAATATGAACTTATTAAAAGCTTTCCATAGCTCCCCATCAAGTTAAAAAAGGTCCAATGACTTCTGTTTAACATTCTGTATCCTTCAGAACCCAACTAAACTGGGTTTTGGATTTGGTGACCAGAGAGTGACATTCATTGACAGAGATATCACAGAAGGATAAGCACTATGGGGGACACATCATAATTTGATGTGCATAAGGAACATCAAGTGGATATGTTTGGCTATATTTGAGGAAGTCATCATAATGTAGAAGTTAGTTAAGAAAGTTGGTTTGAAACCAAATGGTCTGAGTTTAAATCTCACCTCTCCTACTTACTAGCTGCAAAACCTTGGGCAGATTGCTAACTCTCTCAGTGCTTCAATATCTACTTCATTACAGGATAATGGTGGAGATTAAATGAATGAATACATACATGTAAGGCTCATTAGGACAGTTCCTGACACACAGTAAAGCATTCAACAGATGTGAGTTATTATTGTTCAAAATGCCACAGTCTACAGTAAGCCTATCTCAAACTTCCAAGCTAGGCTAAAATTTCCTCCCAGTAGAATTCTGAGTTCATCACTTACTGCATTATGTTGATTATCAGTTTGCACACCTACAGTACTTTTGTAATAGCTATAATTTCTGTTACTACTCAAATGGTACCTGATATATAATAAATAGCTACTAAATGAAGTGGAAAATATCAGAGAAACCATATTGCAGCATCATATTTTAACCCCAAATTTGTCCCTGCAGTAGTGATAATATCATCAGTACTTACATAATACATTTATAGAATTCACCTTTCTATAAGCCTAACAATTGAAAGTTTCAAAGTCAGTTGTGAACAACAGCAAAACCCTGAACTAAAATCAAGCACCAGGCTTTTGTTGTTGTTGTTGTTGTTTAAAGTACCAGATTTTCTATTACAGGGTCTCTGACTTGTCTGAAGTGGACAAATATGGACTATGTTAAGTCTTTTCTACTGATAATTCTACATGGTGCTATTAATAAAAGTACCCTATATTCTCAGGCACTCAAACTGGAATGAGAACATTAAGGATCGCTGTGTATCAGTAATTTCCAAGGAGATAGCTTCTCTATCTGAGATTGACTGAGAGGCTACTAAAAATACACATAATGATTCTTTCACCTTCAGAATGAGATGCAGCAACTAAGGATTGAAAGGCTTGAGACATGAAAGAAAACTAAACAGGGAACTGAAATCCACAGTGTGCATACCTTCAAAATACCGTCCAAAGTACCCTTATAGAGGTCCACGTGTCCCACAATCGCCCTCTGGTTCATCATGCGAGTTCGTACCACATCAACTGGATTGGAGGCCAGAGCCCCAGCCAAGCCACAAGTGAAGCTGGAACTAAAGATGAAAACTTTTAAAATACATTGTCCCCACTTACACCTCCAGCCCTCTTACACACAAATTAGGCTCAACATAAACATACAATAATTCACATCCATTAGATAAAACCCAGTACTTGCCCTTTCATTGCACTTCAAAGAGAAAGGAAATCTTTCTAAAGAGATATCATTTAAAAGTTATTCCTTCAGTTTTCAATCTGAAACCTGGCTTCTTTTTTTAGGAGACAGTTTATAAGCTTAACAAGATCCTTAAGCAGGAGGTGTTATGCACATCTATTAGTTACATATTTTTTTCAAACCACAGCATCACATGCTAAATGTGAGCAAGTAGCAAAATACCATAAAGGTTACAAGATAAAGAAGTACAAGATGGGATTACCAACAGTCTCTAGCCAAAAACTGTGGTTTAATTTCAGAGACTCCATCAAATTTCACCCCGTTTTTCTGATTCTCATTGAAAAAAGTTTGCTTTCTGATACAAAATTAATCAAAGCAAATAACAGACGTGCTTATTAAATACAAAGGCTAAGTATGAACGAATGCAAATCCTGTATTAGACATTGCTCCCAAATACCCAAGTGCCCATAGATCTGAGATCTCTACGACATATAAAGAGTGCAGAAGGCTTGAAATCCTGGTAATAGGAGAGACAAAGGTATTTAGGTTATACATACCAGTTATCAATTCCACCTGAGGACTTCAGCGAACGAGGCTTTTTGCACTCAAAATCTTGGAAATATAGAATGAACACACACTATCCTACTTACATAAAATGAGTTAAAATTGTATCTCCCATCATTCCTGACAATATCAAGTGTTTCTTGGTAATATCATAGACTGGCAGCTCTACTCCCACAACGATGGCCGCACGCTGAGCAGTTGGCACCACACCCTATAAGTAACATCAGACACAGGGAAATACAAAAGGGGTGACATAAGTCTTAAAGCAAACAACATAGGTCAGGAGTTAAAAAGTGTCAGGAAAATCCAAGTCTGAAGTACAGAGGTCACTCTTTAAAATCACTGACTAAACTGGACCACTTATTTATAAATTCCCAATTCATTGCTGTATCAGAAATAGTGATTTGACACTCAAAGTACCGAAAAAAGAAAGAAATAGAAATAGATAAATTGGACTTAATCACAATTGAAAACTTCTTTTATTCAGAAGGCATCATCAAGAAACAGAAATCCCCACAATGGGAAAAAATATTTGCAAATCATATCTGAGAGAGGAGCTGTACCTAGAATATAGAAGAAACTCTCACAATAATAAAAAGATGAACAAAAGATCTGAAGACACTTTCCCCAAAGAACATACACAAATAGCCAATAAGCACATGAAAAGATGCTTAGGATCATTAGGGGGACACACATCCAAATCACAATGACATACTACTTCACCCTACTAGGATGGCTATAATAATTTTTTTTAACTAACAGCAAGTATTGGTGAGGGTCTAGAGAAATTAGAATATTCATTCCCTGCTGGTAGAAATGTAAAATGGGCTGGCGCCATGGCACAGTAGATTAATCCTCCGCCTGTGGTGCCGGCATCCCATATGGGAGCCAGTTATAGTCCCGGCTGCTCCTCTTCCAATCCAGCTCTCTGCTGTGGCCTGGGAAAGCAGTAGAAGATGACCCAAGTGCTTGAGCCCCTGCACTCACAAGGGAGACCCAGAAGAAGCTCCTGGCTCCTGGCTTCAGATCGGTGCAGCTCTGACCATTGCAGCCATTTGGGGAGTGAACAAACAGAAGGAAGACCTTTCCCTGTCTCTTCCTCTTACTGTCTGTAACTCTACCTCTCAAATAAATAAATTAAATCTTAAAAAAAAAGAAATGTAAAATGGGACAGTCACTGTGGAAAGCGATTTAGCATCTCCTCAAAAGGTTAGAATAGGAGCCGGTGTGGTGGTACCATGGCTTAAGCTGTTGCTTGCAATATCAAATCCCATATCAGAATCCCAGCTTGAGTCCTGGCTGTGCCACTTCTGATCCAGCTCCCTGCTATAATGTACCTAATCAGTGGAAGCTAGCCCCAGTGCTCGGGCCCCTGCAATCTATGTGGGAAACCTGGATGGAGTTCTGAGTTCCTGGCTTCAGCCTGGATCAGCCCCAGCTGTTGCGACCACTTGGGGAGTGAACCCACAGATGAAAGATATCTCTCTATGTGCCACTCTGCCTTTCAAATAAATAAATCCTTCTTAAAAAGCTAAACTAGAGTTATCCCATGACCAAACAATTTCACCCCTAGGTATATACCCAAGAGCACTGAAAATATTTGTTAATGCAAACATGATGTTCACATCATCATTCACAACAGTCCAAAAGTTCAAAATAACCCAAATGCACATTAGCTGATGCAAGGATAAACAAAAGGTGGTATATCTATACAATGCAATTATTACTCAGCCACAAAAAGAAATAAAGTATTGATTCATGCTGCAGCATAGATGAGCCCTGAAAATAGCCTGCTAAATGGAAGAAGCTAGTCACAAGAGACTACATATTTTATGATTCCATGTGGATGAAATATCTAGACTAGGCAAATAGATAGAGACAGAGAGTCATAGTTTCCTAGGGCTGGAAGGGTTGGGGAAAATGGGAAGTAAACACTAAAGCAGAGGGGGTTTTCATTCTGATGATGAATATGTTCTAAACTTAGTGCTGATGATTGCAGCAATCTGTGAATACACTAGAAATAAACTGTACACTTTAAAGATGGTGAATTTCGTGCTATGTGAATTATCCCAGCAAAGCTGTAATTAAACAAATGAATTAAATCATAAAGCAAAAATCAGCAGGGGGAAGAGAACTTCCAAGTTTATACATGCACAGCATGTTAGGATGTGCAGGACAGCCACTAGCGTGACAACAGAGATATGGAGCAGGTACGGGAAGGCCGGGGCAAAGTTCCTAGCATTAAAAATTCCATTTCTGAAGAAAATTAACGATACAAGAAAATGTTTATGGTATATTCAAGAAGGCAAGTGATTATACATGTAGTATGACTCTAACGTTGGGGGAAAAGGTATACATATACATACATGCATAGCAGACTTTTAGAAAGGATTAGAAGGAAATACAATAAAATATTTTATGAGATTAGGATAATAGACAAGTTAATTTTCATTTGTATACCCTTCTGTATTTTTTCACATTTCACAATGAATTTTCACTTTGGTAATTGTGTTTAATGTAATTTATAATTGAAAGTAACAATATATCCTGCTTAAATATATATAATTTTTGTCAATCACAAATAAAGCTGGGGGATGAAGAAATACATTTTTTAATAGAAAATAACATACCACAGGGACAATTCTTTCTGGGGTAACACTTATTAAGTGTTAAATCATCTCTAAATTCCAAAACTCAGTCTATCAAGTAGAAGTGATGGAGCTGTGCCAAGATCCTTGCTTCTGCTGATCTGATGGGCTAGCCAAACAGTGCCTTCCCCCTGCTTCATTCTGTTAAAGGAGATGACCTTCACACAAGACTAGTTTGGTGAGCAGAAAGGCCCCAAACTGGAGCCCATGAGCTGAATTCAGGTCACAGCATGTTCCGTGTGGCCCACACAATGCTTCTGAGAGACTGGATTAAATGTCTACATGTAAAAAGCCAGGGGGTCGGCGCTGTAGTGTAGTAGGCTAAGCCTCTGACTGCAGCACTGGCATCCCAATATGGCTGTCAGTTGGAGTCCCGCCTGCTCCTCTTCTGATCCATCTCTCTGCTATGGCCTGGGAAAGCAGTGGAAAACAGTCCAAGTGCTTGGGCCCCTGCACCCATGTAGGAGACCTGGAAGAAACTCCTGGCTCCTGGCTTTGGACAGGCCCAGCTCCAACTGTTGCAGCCATTTGGTTAGTGATCCAGCAGATGGAAGACCTTCCTCTCAGTCTCTCTTTCTCTCTCTCTCTCTCTCTCTCTCTCTCTCTCTGCCTCCCCTTCTCTCTGTGTGTAACTCTGAATTCCAAATAAATAAATAAATCTTTAAAAAAGGTACACTTTAAAAAAAAGATGGTAAATATTATATTACATATAATATTATGCAGTTAAAAATAAAAAAAAAAAAAGAAAATGGAGCCAGCATTATGGAGTAGCAGGTAAAGCTGCCTCTTGGGATAACGGCATCCCATATGGGTACAGGTTCAAGATTCAGCTGCTCCACTTCCAGTTCAGCTCCCTGCTAATGCACCTGGGAAAGCAGTGGAAGATGGCCCAAGTGCCTGGACTCCTACACCCACATGGGAGACCCAGAAGAAGGTCCTGGATCCTGGCTTTGGACTGACACAGTCAGTCATTGTGACCATTTGGGGAGTGAACCAGCAGATGGAAGATATTCTCTCTCTCTCTCTCGCTCACTCTCTGTCTCTTCATCTCTATGTAACACTGACTTGCAAATAAATAAATAAATCTTTATAAAAAAATAAAGTCGCTGTGGTCCCCTAACAAAACCTCCAATTTTATTTATTGCTCTGTTTGTGTCTGTCTCTTGGCATTAGTTTGTGAGAAAGTTCTAGTTAGTTCCATTTCTGGCTTTAAATTACATTAATCAAGAAAGCATGCCCAACTGTTATCAAAAAGCAAACTTCAAACATCATTAATGAATGCTAATATCACTAGATGAAAGGTTATTAGGTATTAGGATACGTATATATTGCTAAGAATATCACCCCACAGATTATTTGCTAACTGCAAAGGGGGAAAAAAACTTACCTTTTACAACATCAAGATCTGGTGGACATGGTCTTATGAATAAAAATTGGCCCACTAATTATGAGACAAATAACATTATATACCTCTTGCTGTTATGAAATATGAAATAGAGGTCAGTATTATGGTGCAGCAGGTTCTCAAGAACAGGTTAAGCCACTGCTTGAGATGCCAGTATCCCATATCAGAGTGACAATTTGAGTCCCAGCTAGTCGGCTCCTGATCTAGCACCCTGCTAATCTGCTTGGGAAAGCAGTAGAGGTTGGGCCAAGTGCTTGGGCCCCGAACTAACGTTGGAAACCTGGAATGGGTTCCAGGATCCTGGCTTTGGCCTGACCCAGCCCAGGCTTTTGCAGCCATTTGGGGAGTGAAACAGTAGATGGAAAATCTATTTATCTATGTCTCCCAACCTCTCTCTGTCACTTAGCCTTTCAAATAAATAAATTTTAAAAAGAAATATGAAACACACAGCATCACCTAGGCACTTGGGTCAAAAACATTTAACATGAATATGATCAAGCAAAAGGATCCAACTTTTAGTTTATAGCAAATACGGGGGGAAAGGAATAAGTTAAACATCACAAATATTCTATAATAAAACTACCATGGCCTCATCAATAGAGGAAATTTGAATATGGACTGGATATTATATATTATCGACTTGGTAATTTTTTTCTATTTTTTAAAGCTTTATTTTATTTATTTAAAAGCCAGAGTGACAGAGAAAGATGTAGTGACAGAGAGAGAAAAGATGTTTCATCCAGTGGTTCACTTCCCAAATGGCCACAACAGTCAGATCTGGGCCAGGCCAAAGCCAGGGGCCCAGAGCTCCAACGTGCAGTCATGGGCCTACGTGTTTGGCCATCTTCTGCTGCTTTTCCAGATGCATTAACAAGGAGCTGGATCAGAAGTGGAGCAGCCCAGACTTGTACCAGTATTCCAATATAGGACGCTTAACCCCTGCACCACAGCAGAGGCCCCATGACTTGTTAATTTTCTTAGATGAGATAATGGTATTGTTATTATGTAAGAGGATGTCCTTATTTCTAGGAGATGCATAATAAAGTATTTAGAATATTATGATTTTTCCTACAACTACTTTCATACAGTTTAACAAAAAAATTGTATGTGCATCTATACAAATAGACAGATAAAGCAAATATGGTCAAACCGTAATAGCTCTTTAATCAAACCCACAGGTTTGTTATTTTTATAGCTCTATTCTCTGAACACTTGTGCTTATAATTTTTTACAATAAATAGTCGTGGAAAGCTTTAAAGAAAGAAAAATAGCAAAGCTCTCATTTTAATTTAAAAGTATATTAATGGATCTCACATTCCACTCCACTGCATATTCTATTTAGCGTCATATTCAATATCACAATATTCAGTGATTACAACAGAATTAAAAAGTTACAGCAGGGGCAGGTGCTGTGGTGCAGCGGGTTAACGCCCTGGCCTGAAGCTCTGGCATCCCATATGGGCGCCAGTTTGAGACCTGGCTGCTCCTCTTCAGATCCAGCTCTCTGCTATGGCCTGGGAAGGCAGTAGAAGATGGCCCAGGCTCTTGGGCCCCTGCACCCGCAAATGAAATAACATATTTTAAAAAGTTTATGAAAATATGGAATTAAGTTTGACACTATAAAAATGAAACCCATGCATAGTTTTCTTTCATAATATTCATTTTCCATGAATTTTCTAAAGACCTTTTGCATGACAAGTGCTGAAAGTGATTATCTTCGGGCTAATGCAGTGGTATAGAAGGTTAAGCTCCACTTGCAGTACCGGCATCCCATATTGGTGCCGATTCAAGTTCTGGCTGCTCCACTTCCAATCCAGCTACCCACTAATGACCTGGGAAAGTAGTTGAACATGGCCCAAGTACTTCAGCCCCTACACCCTCATGGGAGACATGAAAGAAGCTCTTGGTCCCTGGCTTCAATCTGGCCCAACCCTGGACATTGCAGCCACCTGGGGAGTGAACAAGCAGATGGAAGATCTCTCTCTCTTTCTCTCTCTCTCTCTTTCCCCCTTCCTCCCTCCTTCCCTCCCTGCCCTTCTCTCTATTTCTGCCTTTCAAATAAATAAATAAATAAAATTTTTAAAGATTCATTTATTGATTTGAAAGGCAGAGTTACAGAAAAGCAGAAGCAGAGAGAGAAAGAGAGAGAGGTATTCCATCTGCTGGCTCACTCCCCAGATGGCCACAACCACCAGAGCTGTGCCAATCCAATCCGGAGCCAGGAGCCAGGAGCTTCTTCCAGATCTCCCATGTGGGCCATCCTCCAATGATTTCCCAGGCCATAGCAGAAAGCTGGATTGGAAGTGGAACAGCCAGGACTCCAACCGGCGCCCATATGGGATGTCAGCACCACAGGCGGTGGCTTTACCCACTACACCACAGCACTGGCTCCTAAAATAAATCTTTTTTTAAAAGTGATTATTTCTAGATAGCAAGACTGCTCGATTTTTTCTTTTCCATTTTTTATATCTACTAAATATTTTATAGTGCATAATTTACTTTTTATAAATTAAAAAAGTTATGTAACAACTTTTGAATATAAGTATTACTGAGACTATCACAGACACATATTACTATATTAGTACAAAACTGACAAAAAATACCTTGAAGAACTAAATTTACTGTGAATTTGAACAAATCAAAATGGCTATCTCAAATAACATAACAACTTTCCTCACTTATACATCATGCAGAAATAAAAACCACTGGCAGGTGCAGGTCCTTTCACAGGTGACGAGGAGTATATTATCTTATTTTGTGGGTTATACTTCACAATTTTGTGGCTTTACATCAAAATATTCTTTGCAAATTCTAGGAACTGAGAGTATAGGACAACAACAACAAAAAGAGTACTCACCCTCCACAGACCCCTAGTGCCTTCTTGTTGATATATGTCAATGAAACTGCCAATCATGCTCCCTTGGAACAAGCTTCCTTGAGCCTGCATTCGGATCTAAAATAAAAACACTTTTTTTGAGAGAGAATCAAAATAAGATCTTACTCATTTATAATTAAGAAAACAGTATTTGGGAATTATCACAAGTATTTCTGCTATTATGATAAAATTAATTAAACTGTATATAGAGAGAATGTAGTTTCTGTCAAAGTATATTTCATAAATATGATTTTTTAATTTTTTTAAATTTTTTGACAGGCAGAGTGGACAGTGAGAGAGAGACAGAGAGAAAGGTCTTCCTTTGCCGTTGGTTCACCCTCCAATGGCCGCCACGGCCGGCGCGCTGCGGCCGGCGCACTGCGCTGATCCGAAGCCAGGAGCCAGGTGCTTCTCCTGGTCTCCCATGGGGTGCAGGGACCAAGCACTTGGGCCATCCTCCACTGCACTCCCTGGCCACAGCAGAGAGCTGGCCTGGAAGAGGGGCAACCAGGACAGAATCCGGAGCCCCGACCGGGACTAGAACCCTGTGTGCTGGCGCCGCAAGGAGGAGGATTAGCCTAGTGAGCCGCAGCACCAGCCATAAATATTATTTTTATCAGCATCACATTCTCCATACTAAGTCCATTATTTCTGGTATTGGAAGAAAATGTAGGGAAAAGTAAAAACAAGTATTCAGCAGTAGAAAATAATTCACTTGGAGCTGCCATTGTAGTACAGTGGGTTAAGTTGCTGTCTGCAACGTGGGCATCCCATATGCACCAGTTTCCAGCTGATCCACTAATGCACCTGGGAAAGCAGCAGAAGATGGTTCAAGTGCTTGGGCTCCTGCCACCCACACGGGAGATCCAGATGGAGTTCCAGGCTACTGGCTTTGGCCTGGCCCAGCCCCAGATATTGTGGCCACTTGGGGAGTAAACCAGTGAGTGGAAGGTTTCTCTCTCTCTCTCTCTCTCTCTTTCTCTGTCAGTAACAGCCTTTCAAATAAATAAAATCTTTTTCAAAAAAAGAAAATAATTCACTTTTTAAAAATCTAAATGCCCCAAAACAACAATGGATTGTTTACAAATTTAAATTACGACAAATCCATTTAATGGAATACCATGGAGGCATAAAGTTTGTTGTAAAATAATACTTTAATGACTGGAAAATGTCCAAAATTGCTAAATTGCAAAGTAGTATGTACATGATTTTTATTGACAACAAGTAAATGTGGGGACAGGTATTTGGTCTAGCAACTCAGACACCTCGTGGGACACCTCCATCCCATATCAGAGTGCCTGAGTTCAGGTCTGGGCAGTTCCCGCTTTCTGTTAATGTACTTCCTGGTAGGCAGCAGTGAAGGCTCAAGTAGACGAGTCCCTGTCATACTTGTGGTAGACCTAGATTGAGATTCCAGCTCCCAGCTTTGCCTGGCCCAGCCACAGCCACGGTAGACATTTAGAGAGTAAACCACTATCTCTCTCTCATGCACTGGCTCTCTTTCTCTCTCTCTCTCAGCCTCTCAAGTAAACTTAAAAAAAAAAACATAAAAGTTAAAACCTCCATAAGCAAATCAAAGAGACTAGATGAACATACACACCCCAATATCAACAGTAGTTTATGTCTGAGTGCTGAAGCTACAAGTGAGCATTTTTCCCTCATACTTTCTCTCCCTTCTATTTTTTCTTTATATTGAACTTGCATTGCATACAAAATTTGTAAAAGCAAAAAAGGGGCTGGCACTGTGGTTCACTTGGTTAATCCTCCGCCTGTGACGTCAGCATCCCATATGGGTGCCGGGTTCTAGTCCTGGAGGCTGCTCCTCTTCCAGTCCAGCTCTATGCTGTGGCCTGGGAGGGCAATGGAGGATGGCCCAAGTGCTTGGGCCCCTACTCCCGCATGGGAGACCAAGAAGAAGCACCTGGCTCCTGGCTTTGGATTGGCGCAGCGTTGGCCATAGCGGCCATCTAGGGAGTGAACCAACGCACGGAAGACCTTTCTCTCTGTCTCTCTGTCTCTCTCACTGTCTATAAGTCTACCTGTCAAATAAATAAATAAAAAATTTTAAAAAAGAAAGCATTCCTTTTATGAGACCCATACCAAAGTATGGTGTATGAGGGGGAGTGTCAAATGACAATGACTGGGAGATGCTTTAATATAATTCAGAAAAGAAGGAATAATGAAGCAGGTATAGCAAACCTTAGCTATTGAATCTAGGATATATGTGCAAAGATATTTATCATACTATATCATTATATATTTTTGTGTTACATTTGAAGTTGCTGATCAAAAACCACTTTTGGGGACAGGCATTGTGGTAAAAGGATTATGCAGCCTCTTGGGAAGCCCACATTCTGTATCAGAGTCCCTGGGATTCAATCCCACCTCTGCATCCAATCCAGGTTCCAGCTAATGTACTCTTTGGAAATAAGGAGGTGATAGCCTTAGTACTTGGGTCTCTACCTCCAAAGTTTAAGATATGAGTTGAGTTTCTGGCTCTTGGCTTTTGCCTGGGACAATCATGGCTGTTGTGGGCATTTGGAGAGTGAACCAGTTGAAGGAAGACCAAACTCTCTTTCTCCCATTCAAATACATAAAAATGAAGAAATAAACTTTTAAAGGATTTATTTGTTGGGGCTGCTGCTGTGGTACAGTGGGTTAACGCCCTGGCCTGGAGGGCTGGCATTCCATATGGGCACAGGTTCAAGACCTGGCTGCTCCACTTCCCATCCAGCTCTCCACTGTGGCCTGGGAAGGCAGTGGAAGATGGCCCAGGTCCTTGGGCCTCTGCACCCGTGTGGGAGACCCGGAGGAGGCTCCTGGCTCCTGGCTCCTGGCTTCAGATCAGCTCAGCTCCAGGTGTTGCGGCCAACTAGGGAATGGACCATCGGATGGAAGACACCTCTCTCTCTCTCTCTCTCTCTCTGCCTCTCTTCTCTCTGTGTAACTCTAACTTTTAAATAAATAAATCTTTTAAAAAATAAAGATTTATTTATTTGAAAGGCAAAGTGAGAGAGAGAAAGATGCTTCCATCTGCTGATTCATTTTTCAAATGGCTGCAACAGCCAGGGCTGGGGCAGGCCAAAGCCAGGAGCCCAGAATTCCATCTGGTCTCCCACATGGGACATTAGCAGGTAGCTGGATTGGAAGTAGAGCAGCTGGGACTAGAACTAGTGTTCTGCTATGGAATGCCAAACGTCACAGGCATCAATTCAACTCCCTTCACCATAATACCAGCCTCATAGACTTTTTCTTTTTTAAAGAAAACTACATTTTTAGGGGCCAGTGCTGTGGCACAGCAGGTTAACGCCCTGGCCTGCAAGTTAACACCCTGGCCTGAAGCGCAGCATCCCATATGGGCACGGGTTCTAGTCCCAGCTGTTCCTCTTCCAATCCAGCTCTCTGCTATGGCCTGGGAAAGCAGCAGAAGATGGCCCAAGTGCTTGGGCCCCTGCATCCACATGGGAGACCCAGAAGAAGCTCCTGGCTCCTGGCTTCGGATCAGTGCAGCTCCAGCCATTGTGGCCATCTGTGGAGTGAACCACAGATGAAATACCTCGCTCTCTGTCTCTACCTCTCTCTGTAACTCTGTCTTTCAAATAAATAAAATAAATCTTTTTTAAAAACTACATATTTAAAGGTTGAAACTGTTAAAGATAAAAATGGAGGCTACAGTTGAGCTATACCCCAAGGCCAACTTCCCATAACCACACAACAAAAACATAAATTATCCAATGTCCCCAAAATGCTACCTGTAATCATGAACACACTATAAAAGCTTTACATCTTTGTATGATTCAGTGAAAAAAAAAACAAGAAACTATAAAAAAATCTGTTTAAAAAGGTCTGTTTGCCCTATGCAATTGATAAAGGATTAATAACCAGAATCTACAAAGAGATCAAGAAACTCCACAACAACAAAACAAACACCCAGTTAAGAGATGGGCCAAGAACTTAAACAGATATTTTTCAAAAGAGAAAATCCAAATGGCCAACAGACACATGAAAAATGCTCAGGATCACTAGCCATCAGGGAAATGCAAATCTAAACCATAATGAGGTTTCACCTCACCCTAGTTAGAATGGCTTTCATATAGAAATCAACAAACAACAAATGCTGGCAAGGATGTGGGGGAAAAGGTACCCTAATCTACTGGTAGGAATGTAAACGGGTAAAGCCACGATGGAGGACAGTATGGACATACCTCAGAATTCTGAATATAGACTTACCATATGACCCAGCCATCCCACTCCTGGGAACTTACCCAAGGGAAATGAAATCAGTAAACAAAAGAGCTATCTGTACCTCCATGTTTATTGCAGCTCAATTCACAATAGCTAAGACATGGAACTAACCTAAATGCCTGTCAACCAAAGACTGGATAAAGAAATTATGGGATGTGTACACTATGGAATACTACACAGCAGTAAAAAAATGAAATCTCATCATTTGCAACAAAATGGATGAATCTGGAAAACACCATATTTAGTAAAATAAGCCAGTCCCAAAGGGACAAATACCATATGTTCTCCCTGATCTACAAGAATGAATAGAGCACCTAAAATGAAAGCTGCAGAAGTAAAATTGACACTTTGAGAAAGGATGATTTGAGTAGCCCTTGTCTTGACTGTCAAGGAACATTTTTTTATTTTTTTATTTTTTTTTCTCTTCATACTATTTGTTGAACTCTTTATCTAACATAGAGTTGATCATATGTGTATAAAGTCAATTGAGGATGGATCTCAGTAAGAAATAAGAGTGGAATAAGAGGAAGGAGACAGTTTTTAACTGTAAAGCTGTACAGTTCTGCATACATTCCTAAGGACTAACTTCTAATGGTACAGTTTAAAAACTTGTCATGGGACCCCAAATCCCATTAAGCTGTGTGATATAAATGTCATTTTAAGTGTTAAAGTGATCATATTAAGTGTTAAAGTGAACATATAGATACGATTAAAATGACCATATAAATAGGATCAAATGTGGGGTAATTATAGCAGATAGAATTAAAAAGGAGAATGTTCCAACATGGGAAGCAGTCCACACAGCAGACTCATAGAATGACAATTGCTTTGAGTAATACTCTGACCTCAGAATCAGCCCTTAAGGCTTCCTGGTCTGGCTGAAAAGCTTGTGAGAGCATTTCAGGCATGGAAAGCCAAAACACTGTGGCAAAATAAATATTCTACATGAAGACTCTCTGTGAGTGAGATCCCAATGGAAAGAAGTGGCCATCAAAGAGAGATGTACTTTTCTCTAAAAGGAGGTGAGAACTTCCACTTTGTTTATGGCCTTGTCTAAATACTGACAGAGTTTGTGGATTCAAAAGGCTTCCATAGCCTAGGCAGCTCATGTCAAGAGCCTTGGGTGGTCACTGACATCATACATAAGAGTGTTAATTGTTAAATTAACAACAGGAGTCACTGTGCACTAACTCCCCATGCAGGACCTCTGTCCTCAATGAGTTGTATTACGAGATTTAACTATGATACTTGTTTTCAAAGAGTTTGTGTGTGTGTGTGTGTGCACATGCACACACACATATGTATGCAAATTGTTGAAATATTTACTTAGTACAGAATTGGTCTTCTGTATACAAAGTTAATTGAAAATGAATCTTAAAAGTTGTACATATGAAATTAGTATTCCTTAAAAAATAAATTAATTTAAAAAAGCTCTGTTGCTTTAAAAGAATAACATATAACAGCCCATCACCAAAAGGTCAAGACATTTTCCCTGTATACTCTATGAACTATGCTCTAACTGCTGTAAGCTGAGCTTCTTACCACTTGGTTTGAAATCTCTTGGATCATTATCTGTACTTTCTCTTACTGAATGGAACAAACTTAAATTTTGCCTGACTCTACCATTTTACTTTTAACAAAACAAAAGGAAACTGTGTTCCCTATACTCTGTCCTCATATGGACTGTAATGCAGGTGTGATGGTGGCCTGACTCCAACTATGCAGATTAAAAAAATATCACAATGGGGGACGGTGCTGTGGCACAGCAGGTAAAGCCGCTGCCTGCAGTGCCAGCATCCCATATGGGCACCAGTTAGAGTCCCGGCAGCTCTACTTCTGATCCAGCTCTCTGTTATGGCCTGGGAAAGCAGCAGAAGATGGCCCAAGTCCTTGGGCCCCTGCACGCACATGGGAGACCCAGAAGAAGTTCCTGGCTCCTGGCTTCGGATCAGCACGGCTCCAGCCATTGCAGCCAATTGGGGAGTGAGTCAGTGGATGGAAGTCCTCTCTCTGTCTCTGCTTCTCCTTCTCTCTCTGTGTAACTCTGACTTCCAAATAAATAAATAAATCTTTTAAAAAAACAATATCACAGGACAGGGTTCAGCCTTTTTTTTCTATAAAAGGCCAGATAATAAATATATTAGACTTTACGGGGCTGACGGCCTCTGTCACAACTACCCAGTTCTGCCATAGAAGCAGAACAGCAACCATAAACAATACATAAACAGTGACAGTGTCCCAATAAGCTGTATTTACAACAGGTGCTGAGCCAGATTTGGCCCACAGACAGCAGCTTGCCAACTCCTTCCCTAGGATTTCCCAATGTAACACAATTGAAGGAACCCAGGTTCTGGATGACTGCACTAGCAAAAACTGCTCTCCTCTGACTATAACCTAGGGGAGAAATAAACTTGTATCTTGTTTGAGGCTGTATATTTAAATTTCTTTGTAACACCAACTTCCGCTATACCCTTACTGAGGTGCTGAGAGCTCAAGTCAAAAGAATGAGAAAGGCCAACCAGAGAGAGATTATAGAAAAGGACTAAAGATAGAACTGTAAGTAGGAAAAGAGAAACATGTGTGGTATGTGCAAAAATAAAGGCAGCAGCCTGCAAACAAAACAAAGGAGTTTGAAAACTAGAAGAAGTTAAATATTTTGGTGTCAAAAGAAAATGAGAAAATCAAGTAAGGAGGGATTACTCAAAATAGGTTAAGTGAGATGAGAACTACAATGTCCACTGGATTGGATAAGGTGGACTATGGGGAGAGTAGTTTCAACCAAGTAGCAGCAGTGATTACAGCAAGTTATGAAAAAAAGGAAGGTGAGGGTTATTTTGTGAAATATGGATAAGAAGAAAAGACAGTGATGTTTTGAGAAAGTGAGGGTCAAGAAAAAATATTTTAAGATAGTCAAACTTGAACATATTTAGCAAAAGTGTTTTAAATAGACTTGAACATATTTATACCTTGAGGGGAGGTAACCAGTACAAAGGAAGAAGCTGAAGAGAAAAGAGAAAGGGGACAAAAGAAGCCCCAGATGAAATCAGAGTAAATAAGAGCAGATCAAAGCCATGGACTGTTGAGCCCTACCCTACCCTTTCTGGTGCAGTAGGGTAGGGCCAGGGAATTTACATTTTTAACAAGCTCCCTGGTGATGCTGATACTGCTAGCCTGGAGAATACCACTTAAAGAACCACCACAGCACAGTAAGGATGAGCATATGTGTTAAACAAGTTCATAGCTGAAGGGTAGAAAGGACAGGAAGTTGAGAGGTGGAAGGCAAGGCCACAGGAAGTAGGAGTTGTCTGTTGAGAGCAATAGAAGTAAGGAGCTAAAATGAAAGCTTGATGGTTTAAAATATCTTTGAGGATAGGAGAAAGAGCTGTTCAAGGATAAGTGAAAGGAATGAACAGTCCAATTGTGCTTATAAATCATATTGGCCTGGCCAAAGTCTAAGATCGTGGCTTTCTCCACCCCCATACCTTCAGTCTCACAGAGGTATAAGAAAGGAGAAGGTAGATTATAGCATTGTTCAAGGGTTATAATTTTGTTGGACAGGTCAGAAGGACAAGAAACGGAAGTGAATCATAAGTGATTAAGCGTAGAATCATGATGGATAAGAAAGGAAGACTCACGGAGTTAAGTATTATTAGTCTTGAAAAGCACTTTAAAAAAAAAAAAAACAACTTCTGTGGACAGGAGATAGAAGTTTTTTTTGGTTTTGTTTTTGTTTTTTTTTTTGTTTTTTTTTGTTTTTTTTGTTTTTTTTTCGACAGGCAGAGTAGACAGTGAGAGAGACAGAAAGAGAGAAAGGTCTTCCTTTTTCCATTGGTTCACCCCACAATGGCCACTGCGGCCGGTGCACTGCGCTGATCCAAAGCCGGGAGCCAGGTGCTTCTCCTGGTCTCCCATGCGGGTGCAGGGCCCAAGCACTTGGGCCATCCTCCACTGCACTCCCTGGCCACAGCAGAGAGCTGGACTGGAAGAGGAGCAACCGGGACAGAATCCGGTGCTCTGACCGGGACTAGAACCCAGGGTGCTGGCACTGCAGGCAAAGGATTAGCCTATTGAGCCGTGGTGCTGGCCGAAAAGCACTTTCTAACAAGTGTAATTATACTGCAAATATTCTATAGTCTTAATATACAGTCAATTCTTGTCATAAATACTTGTTCAGTAAATCTAAAGTGATATAAAAATTCTGTAGTAAAATTACTCTCACTGTAGTCCAGAAAGATTATTAAATATCTTTTCTCTGTCTCCATCAACCACCAGTGGTTGCCTTCATGGTCATTTTTTCAAGTCACTCAGTTCTCAAAACTCTGTGAATTATAATTGATCTCTTCTTCATTAACTTAGCCACTTGTGGTTTCACCAGTTCAAATAAAGCATGCATCCTCTTACTCTCTTTGTCATATTCACCATAAAATATTTTTTAAAAAATATTTATCTAGCCATAGACAGGAGTGTCAATTGGTAAAGCCAACAACAGGAGTCACTGTGCACTTACTCCTCATGTAGGATCTCTGTCCTTAATGTGCTGTGTATTGAGATTTAATGCTATAACGAGTACTCAAACAATATATTTCACTTTGTGTTTCTATGAGGGTGCAAACTGTTGAAATCTTTACTTAATGTATACTAAACTGATCCTCTGTAAAAAAAAAAAAAAGAAAAGAAAAAGAAATTATCAACTCTCAACTTGACTCTCACTGGGATTAAACATGACAATAGGTCTGATTGGATTTCATCATCATTTAAAAAAAAATCATCTATTATTTTTCACTTTATGTTTCTGTGTGAGAGCAAACTGTTGAAATCCTTACTTAATGTATACTAAGCTGATCTTCTGTATATTAAGATAATCGAAAATGAATCTTGATGTGAATGGAAGGGGAGAGGGAGTGGGAAAGGGGAGGGTAGTGGGTGGGAGGGACGGTATGTGGGGGAAGCCATTATAATCCATAAATCGTACTTTGGAAATGTATATTCATTAAATAAAAGTTAAAAAAAATATTTATCTATTTATTTGAAAGGCAGAGTTACAGAGGCAGAAGCAGAGAGAGAGACAGAGGTCTTCCATCCGCTGGTTCATTCCCCAGGTGGCCTCAACACAATGGCCGGAGCTGGACCTATCCAAAGCCAAGAGCCTAGAGTTTTGTCTGGGTCTCCCATGCAGGTGCAGGGGCCCACGGAGTTGGGCCATCCTCTGCTGCTTTCCCAGGCCATAGCAGGGAGCTGGATTGGAAGTGGAGCAGCTGGGACTCAAACTGGCACCCTTATGGGATTCTGGCACTGCAGACGGTGGCTTTACCTTGCTAAGCCACAGCACTGGCCCCATTAAATAATCTTTAAAAGTTTGGAATTCTCTCACAAATTTTAATCACATATTTAGTGCTTTTAATTAATCATAAAGTTAATAAATTTACCATTTTATGAAATAAAGTGAGTTGAATATTGATACTATAATAAATATTTCATTCTGTGAATTGATAAAACCTTAAAGAAATCTGAGGCCGACACTGTGGCGCAGCAGGTTAAAGGCCTGGCCTGCAGCACTGGCATCCCATATGAGCAGTGGTTCGAGTCCCAGCTGCTCCACTTCCAACCCAGCTCCCTGCTAATGTGCCTGGGAAAGCAGCAGAGGAAGTCTCAAGTCCTTGGGCCCTTGAACCTATGTAGGAAACCTGGAATAAGCACCTGGCTCCTGGCTTCGGATTAGCTCAGCTCTGGCTGCCATGGTCTCTTGGGCAGTGAACCAGTGGATGAAAGACCTCTGTCTCTGTCTCTACCACTTTCTGTGGCTCTTTCAAATAAATAAAATAAATCTTAAAAAAACTTAAATCCAATTCTATTCTTAACAAATCAGCATGACTAACCTATAATGTTCTGGTTCTGAACTCAGAATACCCAAAATACAGGTTTGTTTTTTTTTTTAAAGCTCAATCTCACCCTTAAGAGAAATTATGGCTAATACAGGGAAAGACAGAGGCTGGAGAGATTTAAGGTACTCCAACTAATTATTAAAGGAAGCTTGCCTGAAAACTGTATGGTGATTTACCTGTTTGTTTGATATGCCAGGTTATACCATAGGTCAACATACCATACCAAGATTTGGAATGGGTTGGGATATGCCTTTCTTTTGTAAAGTGGGAAAGGGATATTATAAACACATATTCATTCTCAGATTAGTTTTAGGAAAGAATACAAGTGAAAGTAAGAGATTTGGAAGTTGATTCTCTTAAAATGGCAAAGTCCTTGGAAAGATTCCATAGATGCTTACACACCCTAGTTTGAAGACCAACAAATTAAAGTCTATCATAATAAATTGACTACTATTTATTGAGCAACTACTACCAAGGACAATGCTAGGCAGTTTACACCTATTCTCTCCGACCTGTAATAACTCTATGTGATAAGCAATTTATTATCGTCATTTTATAGAAACTGAGCAACACTGAAAGCAATTCAGTGACCTTCTGAAGGTTTTACAGCTGTCAAGCAACAGACTGGAAATCTGAACCCAAATCTCACTCAAAGCTCATGCTCTCTTCAAATCACGCTGCATACACCTCTCTTACCTTTAGCACATCGGTGGGATTGGCTATTGCAGAAGATATCACTCCTGACACTACTCCACAGATCATATTAATTAGAAGAGTTTCATCTGCAAAAAGGAAAAAAAAGAAAAAGAGCCTGCTTATATTAGGCACCAGCTTATTAAAATAAAATACTGAGCTATCAGAGAAAAGGAAACTTGGTCAGAGAGGACTTTAGAAACAAACTACAAAGCTTCCAAAAATAAAAAAAATTTCTAGATCCCAAATCAGTACTGAAATATATAAAAATTATAAAATATAAATCATTATTTCTTTAAAAGTGCTTATCTCTAACGTACACTGGAACATGTTCTATTTTTCTACATAGCTATCAGTATCCCACTTGAATTCAGAATGTGGTATTTTCTCTTCAACCATTTCAAACATTTAAAGAATATGCTTTTTAAATGTTTTTCTGCATAATCTTCACCACTAAAGATTCAGGAACTGAGTGTTAAAAGATCAAATGTATGTTTAATAGAAAAATTTATCTAAATAATAATTTTGACTGGTCTTAGATCTCTTCTACCCTCTATTTATTTACAGAAGGTGTCTGTAGTCAGATGTGGAAAAGCAACCATTTAGAACTAACCCCCCCACACACATAAAAACAAAGAAACCACAGAGCATAGAGTTCTGCAGTGAAAAGTCCATCTTCATACTCCTCCCCCACCACGAAGAGCCTACAAATAAAAAGGAAGTAAACCCAAGTAAAGAATGTATGAAAGGAAGTTATTTTAGGAAGAAGTAGAAGGGAATCCTCCATGATTCCCAAAGAAGAAGCTCTAGAAAAAGCTGATTTAGGATAATAATATAGTGATTCAAAGGACATTACTAACCGAAAGGCTCTTCAGCTGTCCCCAAACATCCAATAGCCCCAGGCCTGTGGTAAAATAACCATTAAGTACAGTATCAGGCTGGAAATGTTGCAGCAGCAAATAAAGAGACATGCGATAATGCTGACTGTGGGTAAGGTGGCCATAGGTACATCATAATATAGACTCTAACAGCCTAAAATTATCCTATGTAATAAAAGCTTATCAAAATTGGCAGCTAGAAAATGACTTGTAGGTTGAAGTCCTCTTGTTGATGAGAATAGCATTTATTTTCCGAACAATACCATTCCATGTTTCCTCTATGATGGCCAGAAGCCTTTATTATTATTCGATAGGGACAAATTTAAAAACAGGTCCCTCTAATCCATATATCACGTCTACAAGGATTTATCCCAAATCAGTTCAAGCTCACTTTGTCCTTGCAGGCATCTCATGATGTACACTTCTCACTAAGCATTATTTCAATAATACCTTTGAGTAGCACCTCAAAAGAAAGCACACTGACCTTCTAAACGTTCTACAAATAATCTCTTCAAGCTTTGGTAAATCCCAATTTTAATGGTGCCATATGATGCCTGTCTTAGTAAAGCAGGAGCGATTCTTTCAAAAAGAAGAGAAAAGAAAGTTAATTATACTCAACATGTATTTGAGGGTTATACATAACTAGACAGCCCACTTACTCATTTCTATTACTCACCTCATTCCACTCAATAACACAGAAGATCTTTTTTTCAAGCACCCAGGAAACACTCACCAAGACAGCACACTTTGTAAAACCAACCTCAACAAATCTAAAAGAATTGAAATCACATAGAGCATGTTCTCTGATCACAATGGAATCAAACTAGAAATCAATAAGGAAACTGCTGGGGCTTGCATTGTGGTGCAGTGGTTAAGCCATGGCTTGCAGAGCCATCATCCCATATCAGAGTGCCAGTTCAAGTCCTGGCTATGCCTCTTCCAATCCAACTTACTGCTGATGTGTTCAGGAAGACAGTGGAGGATGGCTCAAGTATCAGGGCCCCTGCCACCCATGTGGGAGACCAGGATAGAGTTCCAGGCACTTGGTTTTGTCCTGGCACAGACCTAGCTGTTGAGGCCATTTGGGGGAGTGAAGCAGTGGATGGAAGACTGATTCATTCTCTCTTCCTCCCCCTCAGTTCCTGTTGCTCTGCCGCTCAAATAAATACACAAATAAATAAATCTTATTTGCAAGGCAGAGTTACAGAGAGAGAGAGAGGGAGAGACAGATAGATCTTCCATCCACTGGTTCACTCCCCAAATGTCTGCAATAGCTGGAGCTAGGCTGATCCAAAGCCAGGAGCCAGGAGCTTCCTCTGGGTCTTCCACGTGGGTGCAGGGGCCCACGTACTTGGGTCATCCTCTGCTACTTCCCAGGATGCTCTTAGCAGGGAGCTGGATCAAAAGTAGAGCAGGATAGGAACTGGCGTCCATATGGGATGCCAGCACTGCAGGTGGTAGTTTTACCTGTTATGCACGGTGCCGCTCAAATAAATACACAAATAAATAAATCTTATTTGCAAGGCAGAGTTACAGAGAGAGAGAGAGGGAGAGACAGATAGATCTTCCATCCACTGGTTCACTCCCCAAATGTCTGCAATAGCTGGAGCTAGGCTGATCCGAAGCCAGGAGCCAGGAGCTTCCTCTGGGTCTTCCACGTGGGTGCAGGGGCCCACGTACTTGGGTCATCCTCTGCTACTTCCCAGGATGCTCTTAGCAGGGAGCTGGATCAAAAGTAGAGCAGGACAGGAACTGGCGTCCATATGGGATGCCAGCACTGCAGGTGGTAGTTTTACCTGTTATGCACGGTGCCAGTACTAAATAAATAAATATTTTAGAAATTGAAGAAAGTCCCTTAAACAATTGGAAATTAACACACTTTTGCGGCTGGCACTGTGGCACAGTGGGCTAACCTCTGCCTGCGGCACTGACATCCTATATGGGCTCCGGTTCAAGTCCTGGCTGCTCCTCTTCCAATCCAGCTCTCTCCATGGCCTGGGAAAGCAGCAGAAGATAGCCCATGAGCTTGGGCCCCTACACCCGTGTGGGAGACCCGGAATAAGCTCCTGGCTCCTGGCTTCAGATCAGCTCAGCTCTGGCCATTGCAACCGTTTAGGGAGTGAACCAGTGGATGGAAGACCTCTCTGTCAGTCTATCCCTCTGTCTGTAACTCTCTCTTTGAAACAAATAAATAAAAAATATTTAAAAACAAATAAATAAACAACATAATTCTCCACAATCCCATTGGTCAGAAGTCTCAAAGGAAAGTTTTTCAACACATGGACCTAGATAAAAATGGAAATCCAACCTACTAAATTATATAGGATATAGCTAAAGCAGATCTGAAGGAAATTTACAGCACAAAATGCTTACATTAGAAAACAGTGGGGATCTGTGTTTGGCAGAGTAATTAGGATACTGTTGCTATGCTGGCAATTCACATTAGAGTGCCTGGCTTTGACTCCCAGTTCTATTCCCAACTCCAGCTCCGTGATAATGTGCATGCTGAGGGGCAGCAGGTGACAGCTCAAGTATTTGGATCCCTGTCACCTACATGAGAGAGCTAGACTGAATGCCTGGTTCCCAGCTTCAGCCTGGCCCATCCCTGGCTGATGTAGGTATTTAGGGAGGCAATCAACAGATGGGAGATTCCTCACTCTGTCTCTCAAATAAACAAAATAAAAATTTTAAAAAGAAAATGAGAAAGTCTCAAAGCAATGGTCTAAGTGTCTACCTCAAGACACTAAAGAAGAGCAAAACAAACAAACAAGCAAACAAAAAATCCAAAGAAAGCAGAGGGAAGACAAAGATCATAAATCAATGAAATTAAAAATGGGAAAATAAAGAAAAATCAATGAAACAAAAAGTTGGCCCTTTGAAAAAAATGAGTAAAACTGATAAACCCCCTAGTAAGACTCACAAAAATAAAAAGATATAAGTCACCAACATCAGAAAGGTAACAGGGAATAGCACAATAAATTCTGCATCCATTAAAAGGATAATAAAGGGAATACCATAAACAACTTTACGATCTTAAATTCAACAAGTTAGAAAAAATGGACTAATCCCTTGAAAACCACAAACTACCAAAACTCAACCAAGATAAAAAACAATCTGCTTAAGTCTCATAATCATTGCACCGGACTGTTTGTATCCTCCCCAAAAGTCATACACGCAGTGACATCCTAGCCTCCAATGTGATGGCCTTAGGAAGCAGGGCATTTGGAAGGTAATTAGGTCAGAAGGCTGAGGCAACGGAATTAGTACTCTTGTACAAGGGATCCCAGAGAGCCCTCTCATTCTTTCTGCCTTGTGAGAATACAAGGAGTGGGCATTCTGCAACCCAGCAGAGGGCCTTCATCAGAACTCAGCCTCCAGAAAAAAAAAAATTCTGTCCTTTATAAGCCACCTAGTGCATGGTACTTTGCTGTAGCAGCCCAAACTAAGACAATCATTAAAGAATTTGAATTCATAACTAGAAACTTCCAAATAAGGGGAAGGGCATGTGGTGCAGTGGGTTAAGCTGCCACCTACAATGCCCACAACCCTCATCACAGTGCCAAGTTGAGTCCCAGTTCCTCTGCTTCTTTTTTTTTTCAGATTTATTTGAAAGAGTTACAGTGAGAGGTAGAGACAGAGAGAGAGGTTCTCCATCCACCAGCTCAATCCCCAGATGGTCACAACGGCTGGAGCCGCACCATGCCAATCCGAAGCCAGAAGCCAGGAGCCTCTTCCAGGTCTCCCACGCAGGTGCAGGGGCCCAAGGACTTGGGCCATCCTCTACTGCTATCTCAGGCCATAGCAGAGAGCTGGATTGGAAGTGGAGTAGCCAGGACTAGAACTGACACCCATATGGGATGCCAACACTTCAAGCCAGGGCTTTAACCCGCTGCACTACAGTGCTGGCCTCTCCTCTGCTTCTGATCCAGCTTCCTGCTAGTGTGACCGGGAAGGCAGCTGATGATGACCCAAGTATTTGGGTCTCTGTCACTCATGTGGGAGACCCAGATAGAGTTCCAGGTTCCTGGCTTCAGCCTGGCTCTTGAAGGCATTCAGGTAGTGAACCAGCAGATGGAAGATGCATTCCCTCTCTCTCTCTCTCTCTCTCTGGCTCTGCCATTCAAATAAATAAAATAAAATATAAAAAATTTCCCAAATAAGAAATCTCAGGGACCAGCATTGTGGCACAGCAGGTAAAGCCATCACCTGCAATACGGATATCCTGTGTGGGCACCTGTTAGTGTCCTGGCTGCTCCAATTCTAATCCAGCTCCCTGCTAATGCACTTCAGAAAGCAGCAGAAGATGGCTCAAGTGTTTAGGGCCCTGCCACCCCCATGGCAGACCCAGATGAAGCTACTGCTCCTGATCTCAGCCTGGTGCATCCCTACTCACTGTAGCCACTTGGGGAGTGAACCAGTGGATGGAAGATTCATTCATTCTCTCTCTCTCTCTCTCTCTCTCTCTCCCCCCCCCCCACCCTGTGCCCTGTCTCTGTAACTCTGACTTTCAAATAAATAAATCAATCTTTAAAAAAAAGAGAAAAATCTCCAAGCCTATATAACTTTGCTTAGGAATTCTTCCTAATTTTTAAATTACTAACACTAATCTTACACAATCTCTTCCAGAAAATAGAATCCATTTTTGCTGGTATTACACTGACACAAAAAACAGACAAAACAGTACAAAAAATGAAAATTAAAGGCCAATACATATGCAAAAATCATTAGGAAAATATTAGCAACTTGAACCCTGTAATGTATAAAAAGAACTATATGCCATTATATACCTCAGAGATTGTTTTTAAAAAAAAACGACCCCTGGGGCTGGCGCTGTGGCAAAGTGGGTAAAGCTGCAGTGCCGGCATCCCATATGGGCGATGGTTCGAGTCCCGGCTGCTCCTCTTCCAATCCAGCTCTCTGCTATGGCCTGGAAAAGCAGTAGAATATGGCCCAAGTGCTTGGACCCCTGCACCTGTGTGGGAGACCCAGGGGAGGCTCCTGGCTCCTGGCTTTGTATCAGTGCAGCTCCAGTCATTGCAGCCAATTGGGGAGTAAATCAGTGAATGGAAGACCTCTCTCTTTGCCTCTCCTTCTCTCTCTGTGTAACTCTGACTTTCAAATAAATGAATAGATCTTTAAAAAAAATCAACCCTTACTTCTAAACAGTTGCAGATACATCTTGAATCCTATCAACAAGGAGGTACTAGAGCCAAGATTCTGCCCTATTTATGTTCTGCTTATAAACTGGGGACATTCTCACTCATACCTCCTTTGAGATTCTTCCAAATTGCAGAACTATATTTTAGGAGATATAAATAGAAAGACAGTAGCAGCTCAAGTGGTTAGGACTGAAAATGAAGACAAAATATGCATATTACTGATTTTATTTCTTGCTATCAGAAAAAGAGTATCTTGTGATTATCTGTGATGATGAAAGAACAGGGTAAAAAGGTGATCCACGAAATCACTTGCTTCAACATATACTACTTGATTTTCTCCCACAAAAATTAATTATCTTTTAAATTAAGCCTAATATAAGTTAGTGATAATATTGATGTCCATTCTCTGTGCAATCAACTGGTAACCCAGTTGACCTAGCAAATTAATAGCAGATAAACTATAAATTGGAAAATAAACCACAAATGGTTAATCAAAAGTTGGTCCCCCTAAAATGGGTTTCCCTCTCTCTCATTTCATATTTTCTATTTAAGCTGCCAGAATAATATGTATCTAAAGAAAAAATTTTTAAAGAAGTCAATATTTGCCAATTTAGGAAGAAGTTCACAAAAATATATAGTTAATTGGTGCTGCTATTAACAACGGCTATCTGATTCAGAAACCAGGAGAAAACCTATGCTACAATGATAAAACATTTTAAAATGTATCATTTACAGGCAGACGAACACAAAAAATCAAAAGCTCAAGACCTGCAACCAGATGAAATATAAACTGGCACTTCAATATATAATTACAAGTTGAAAGGGTGATTATGAAGGGCACAAACTATCAGACAGCTGAACTGCCTGGCTTCTGTTTTCTGGTTTTTTTTTTTTTTTTCCCTTCTTGAAAGGCAGATCAACAGAGAAAGAGGAAAGGATAGAGAGAGATCTTCTATCTGCTGGTTCACCCCCAAAATGCCTGCAATAGTAAAGACTGGGCCAGGCCAAAGCCATGAGCCCAGAATTCCATCAAGGTCTCCCACATGGGTGTCAGGGGCCCAAGCACTTTCAGCCATTGTCAGCTGCTTCCTGGGATGCATTAGCAAGAAGCTGGATTGGAAGCAGAGCAGCTAGGACTTGAACTGGCACTTTCACATGGGATGCAGGTGTCCCAAGCAGCGGCTTAACTTACTGCACCACAATGCCTGTCCCTACATGGCTTCTTTAAAAAGTATTTCTATTCATGATGTAAGGAAAGAATCCATCTTACCCTGAATACAGAGCCAATATACCTTCTTCTTTATAGATTCGAAACAAGGCATGAAACATCCCTCTATACTTTATCTCTTTGAAACGAACATCAATGCTTTGGCCTTGGACTTGAAGTCGTGTTTTGGTAAGGTCCACAGGAAAAGTTCCTACAAAGGAACACACTCATTTGTGAGTATTTCCAAATAGTCACAGTTAAATGTTACCTATCTGTAAGCCAATGACAATATTCAAAATATAAGACAGTCCTTTTTATAACATACAGAAGATCTCTACTAGAACACCTCTTGTAGAACAGAGTTGTATATGCTAAAGTGAAATGTACCATACTATATCTAGTCAGCATGATTTGACCCAGGGTACACTTGAAGCAGTGGTGGAATAAAGCGATTTTAGATGGTCCTAATATGTGTATACTATAAATGCAATATTGTGCATCTATAACATAAAATCTGGCATTTATCAGTGTCTTCTTCTTGCTGCTCCCTCCTACTTCGAGTCTTTCCACCTCTCCACTGTAATATATCCCCAATTTTCACAAAGAAAGCATGAGCTTGCTGCTCCAGATGTTCTTAAGTACTTTTACAGTTTTGTGAGTCTTTTTAATTTTATCTGTTTATAAGAAATAAAGTTTCCTAAAATTATGATAGATAATGGCAAAGTTCTATTTGGTCCTACTCATCCTGGTTCCTTAGGTAATTCAAGACTAACAAGGACAGAGTGCTTGAGGGGAAAATTTCTTTAACCAAATGTCTTTCTCTTATGTCAACCTAGAGAAGTAGTCATTATTTTAACAAAACACATTTCAAGGAATATTCAAAGGTCTAAAACTAACAAGGTCATTATGTAGATCTAGTCACTGATGACCTGGATATCACAACACCATAGCATATACCAAGAAAGTCAATGAAGGATGGTGGATTGTAGTCACTTACATAGAGTTCAAGGAAGAGAAAAATCTGGAAGATGAAAAATTACAATCTCGAAATATCTCAAAACTCAAACAGAGGAGAGCTTTGTTTAATATTGGTAGGCTTGGGGAAAAAATGTGGATACTTACTAAGAAAATCATAAACAGCTTAACATAAAAGAAAGATCATTAGTATAGAAATACAGCAGAAACCCCCATCATATCCAACTTCTTCTACATTATTATGTATATTGCTTAAGTCCAGCAATTTAACTATTATTCAACTATTTTAAAAGCTTCCTAAGTTGGTTTTTCATAACTTCATCAGCCATACCATTAGGAGTACTTTCTCAGAAATATTTGCTGATGTCTTTGAGAGCATCATTTTTTAAAACCAATAAGGTGAACTTCGTTTTATTTTTCCCTCTAGTTTTCACAAATGACAATCACCAAACACTATCATCTATACCATAAAATACAGACTTGATTTTTTTTTCACATTCTTACCAAACTCGGCAACAATAGAGGCAAGGCCGCCATACACAAAGGGTTTCCAATTCAGACCAGACATCTCATGGCTTACAGTGGCACTTTTCTGGTGCTAAAAATAAACACAAATCAGAACAAGGTACAAGAGGGAGGAGCATTTGTTAGCATCTGATCATATAATGTAGATCGACACAATCGGCAAGTAAAACAAACGTGAAGGAAAAACCCCACCAAGTGCAAGGACACAAAATGGGGGTTCCTGTTTTATGTGCTGGATGATCATGAATGTGTTCTTTACTGCCATTCTGTAAGGGTAGGCATGCTACTCACTCAGTGATCAACCTGTGCCCTTCACTCTCCCTAGTTTCTTTAATATTCTACTCATCCCCACCCAAAGAAGGGGCTTTAGTCCATCCAGCACACTTAGACATTCAACTAATCAAGTGAAGGAACCTGGAATTCCAAGTATATAGGCTGAGGCATCTCATAAAAGCAGTTCATGGTATTCAGTTAGCTTGATTCAGGTGCAAAGCGAAGGTCTACACCACCACCTTCTCTCATATTTTTGCTCTTTTATTTCTCCACAGTTTTGTTCCTCTAGCTAATTCTTGCTATACATAACTCCTCCCCTCCACTGGGCCCAGGCTGAGTTGAGTACCTTTTCACCTCCTTTTTGGGCTCCCCCCCAAGGAAATGACAGCAATATGAATGATGTTTCTCTTTTCTCTGATATTTGACATTCATCCAATCCAATGGATCTCCTTTTTCTTCCCCCGGACTTTATACACACACACACACACATATGCATACACACACACATAGAGAACCTCTTATTTTATGTCCTGGTTCTTTAACAATGTATTTCTTCCAGTACTCCTTACCCCTTTTCCCATGCCGCCTTCATTAGGCCTGTCACGTTCAATCTTTCCAGCTTTCCCTGCCTTTTTTGCCACTCTCAGCTCCTTCTCTCCTGGATTTTATTCTTTCCACAGCTCTGGGCTCTTTTCAAATTTCAGCATGTACCAGAATCATCTAGAAGGCACACTGTACCACAGATTGCTGGGCCTCTCCACCAGTTTCTGATTGGTAGTGTGGGTCCGGCCCTGAGTGCTGATGCTTCCATGCTTAAGAACTAATGTACCAGGCATCACCTATTAAATACTGGTCCAGAAGAAAGTAACCATTTTGGCTTAGCATGGACTCTCAGATTACCATAAATATTCTTTTTTCCCATAAATATTCTTTCTGTAGAGCTTTGTGGTATGCATACTTTCAAGGTTCAAAAGCACCTTTAAATGGTTTATGGTCAGGAATGAAGACTCTGATGTCAGACTGCCTAAATTCCAACCCTGACTCCAACACTGACTAGTTCTTTGACCTTGGGCAAGTTATTTAAACTCCCTATGACCGTTTTCTGAACTGTAAAATGGGAACAATAAAAACTGTATTATGGGTTGCTGCGAAAATTAACCACTATATTTAAACATCTAGAAAAGTACCTGCTAGCTCAATAACTCTTAGCTAATTATCATTATTACCTTTGTAAAAATTTAAGTACCCAAACTTGCATTTTCATAGATATGACTTGTTGCCCGCCTCCCCTACCAGGGATGAGTGCCTTAGAGCCACAGTCTGTTTTTAGAGGAGACAAGGTTTTGTTTTGTTTCCACATAAGGAATTCTCTGTAACTAAGCAAAGAACAATTTTCTAAGAACCAAATTTTCTAAGAGAGGACAGCAAACATGCAACCGAATGTTTTCATTACAGGCCACAAAAATAATTATGGAAGCTTCCTTTCAGGCATAGTAATACCGAATGTGGAATCAATAGCCCTTTTCTAGGGAAGTTATTGAAAGGAATTCTAAGAAGTAATGGAGGAACAGGCCCTTGAAATATCAGCTGCATCTTGAACTAAGGGTCTTGAATACTAAACACTACCTTGTTAACATTTGCAGTGAGGCCACAGTTTTAAGATTAGGATTAATAGTTAAACATGACCTTCATGGTGAGAGAGGAGGGCTGGAAAAGCAGGACCAAGGGCATATTCTCTGAGTTTGCAGGGAAACAAATCCACTTTCTATTCACAGATTCAAAGATTACCCCAAATCGTCTTCAGTGTCTCAGACACTCCTGTGCTTCTCTCTAAAACTTTCTCTGTACAACTTCTTTCAATTCTTCTCATTGTCCAGAAAGCCTCTATCAGAACTTAACTAGTTTCTGCCCAGCATTTTAACAAGGAAGATGCATGCGGGATTCAGGGAGCAATAAATGAATCAGTGGAAGGCCAGGGGCAGAGTCACAGCAGAGAGCAGATCAGTCACTGACTCTTCAGTCAGTTGGCCCAGCGGTTTCACAATGAAAGTTTTGCAATTCTGAGGTGAACTAAAAAAAAAGAGCATATAGTGCCTTTCCTCAGCTAATCACACTTACGTTTAAGGACTGTTACTAGGCAGACTTTAAAAACCACATTTCTTGTATGAAATTATATCAGTAGTTGGTAGTTGATTTTATTTCATTTCTTTACTTGACAAAGTAACACTGACTACCCTATATTTGGTTCCCTCCCCACACTTTGATTTAAATTTTAGTGACCCTTGAAATACAAGTCTGGGGACTCCTGAGCAAATCCAACACTGCTACTACAGCCACCTCCTCCCCTCCATCTGAAAGTAAAATCTTTTAATCCAATATTTAGAAATAATTTTATGAAGAAATCCTATATCATCTTGGATTAGGCCTCATTTCAGACAATCCTTCCTCATGCTGAGCCAAAAGTCAGTTCTCTATTTTTTCACCCAGGCTTCAGAGGCAATGTTCAATAAATCTACTCTTTTTCCCTAAACGAGAACTTCAAATACAGACAGCTATCATGTTTTCTTAACTCACATTCTCTGACTAAATATCTGTGACTATTTCTTACTGCTATACTTTAGTTACTACAGCTGAAAACTGTAGACACTTTTTTTGAGGGACCAAAACACTATTGTCAGCTGAAATCTCAATCTTTTACATAAGGCTATATATATGCATGCATGCTAGGTTACCTACATTCTAAAGCTGTGCAATATTTTTGAATCTTCTGTATCTTTTCTTAAAAATGTATTTTATTTCTTTGAAAGGCAGAGTGACAGAGAGAGAGAAAGAGAAAGAGATCTTCTATCTACTGGTTCACTGCCCCAAATGGCTGCAATAGCTGAGACTGGGCCACTGAAGCCAAGAGTGTGGAACTCCATCTAGGTCTCCTATGTGGGTGGCAGGGGCCTAGGAACTTGAATCATTATCTGCTGCTTTCCCAGGTGCATTAGCAGGGAGCTGGATCAGAAGCAGAGCAGCCAGGTCTCAAGCCAGCGCTCCAATATGGGATGTCAGCATCATGAGCAGTGGCCAAACCTGCTGCACCCAATGCCAGCACCTTCCCTTCTATATCTTAATATTAAGCATACAAATAATGACAAAGAGGAGGCTTTTCTTCTAGTTGTCCTATGTTATTTCCTCACTTAACTACAAAGATCGCTGAAAGTATACATCATCTCACAATACTTTTTAGAATCACTTGAATAGTTTGCATAGAATTGTGTACACAACCATTAAACATTGAGTTGGTATTCCGGTGTGATGTCTTTTACCTACATACACAGCCTGTATGGAAAAGATTATAGGGTAACCAGAATGGTAACTTGCTGGACCTGGTCAGTGCTATACACCTTGTTCACACACACTCTCCTGATCCTCAGAAATTCTCTGCCTGCAGATCCTCTTCCCTTGCTTTTGTTGTAGAAAATCACTTGTGCAACAACCCTATTCACCCCTGTAAAAATTATTCTGACTTTTGCGGGCTAACCCCAGTTATGGGTAAAAGGAGAGAAGTCCTATCTAAGTTAAAACAAAAATACAATATCCTAAATATTTTTATTATATAAAGAAATCAATGAAAAATGTCTTCAAAATTCAGACATGTATTCTGCAGGTCTAAGGAAAAGCTGAGAGCCTAACAAATGACAAGGGTGTCATAGACTATGAGTGTACTTCATAAAGCTCATGGAAAATATATATTATGGAAAAAAAACTACATGGATTTCAAAAAAATTTGTACCAAAATAAATATCTTGGAAATTCCACTTTTCCATGAACTTTTTAAAGTACTGTCTTACAAGTCGCATAGCCCTACACTATTACAAAGATCTGGTCAGGAAACTTGGAGGCCTTTCTTACTTTCTCCTTTAAGAAAGATTGGGCATTAGCAATTCTCAGATTCAGAAGGTAGCAGTGGAGAACAGAACAAATATTTACGAAAGGAATATGAAATGTCCAATTCTGTAATGCATGATGGGTATAATTTCCCTGTTAAAAATAACCACAGAAATATGTTCTAACACCAAGACAATATTCACCATTCAATCTATCTTTCCTAGAAAATCAAGGAGATGGGACAGGGATAAAAGTGATACGAAATATAGCATCTGCCTCTTAAGAGCTTATAATCTGGTAGAAGAAATCAAAGTCATTCATTAGAGAAAAACTAAGTGGTAACTGTGGCACAAACTGTAAGAGCTAAGAAGCAAAGAAAAGGAGATAAGCAACACAGGCTTGAAGAATTTGAAAAGGCTCGTGGAGGTGAGAGACCGGGGTAAGGGCTGAGGGTGCAGGATGAACACAGACACAAATGTGGGAACAACCATAGCACGTGGAGGAGGCAGGCAGCAGTGTGGTTTGCGCCGAGAGGGAAGACAGGGACCTAACTGGAACAGAGAATTCCCTCGTTGACTGAAACAACATCAGAAAATAAGTCTGACAAGGAGCAAGTTATATTGAAAGGCTGGGGCGGGGGCGGGGGAGGGGGAGGGGGGAATTTCGTTTATTTTTAACCGGGAAGTGACTTGTGGAAATCCATGACATTCTAGCCAGCCTAGCAGGGCCGCAGCAAGCACGGTGGACAACAAATAGTTTGCAGAAGCAGAGAGGGTAGCTTAGCATGGCGTGGAGTAGGCAGACAAGGACGCCTGTCGGTGGTGAGGTTAGAGATAAACCTCTGAAATGGAGACAAAGGTACTGAACGATGGACGGGATGAAGACGAGGGGACTTCGCGACGACTCTAAGCATCTCTAGTCTGGAGAACAAAACAGCAATCGCTGACAGCAAACAAAACATGTCCCTGCTGTTACCATGCCTACGAAACTAATTCACGTTGACAATGGCTGTCATCCCAATCAAGTAACTGAACTGCATTTTAACAGATGCCTCCAATGCCTTGCCCTCAGCAGCGGGGGGGGAGGGGGGCGCAAGGAAACTGAAGGGGAGCATCTTTCATATAGCATCCCTCACACCAGTACAATGGAGGTGTTTGCTTACTCCGCTTACAATCACGGCCGCCGTTGCAAACTTCACCCTTAGAAAAATTAGGATTATTCCGGGAAAGATACCCATTCACCCTCTGGGTAGCAGGATCTTGCCAGTTCCTCAGCTGTCAGAGCGAGTTCGTGGAGAGAAGGGAGGCGCCTGAAGGAGGCGGCCTCCCAGGGGGGTCGAGGAAGCAGGGCTCAATCGAAGAAGTAAAACCACCGGTGCCAGAAGAGTGAAAGACAGGGAAGGGACTCGGCTGAGGGGAGAGAGAGACCAAAGGACCGTTAAGCCCCTCCCAGGCCAGCACGGCCCCGCGCGGCCTGGCGCGGCCCAGCCCCGCTCCCCAGCCTGGAAGTCAAGGAGTTCCCCCTCACCTGCTCGGGCTCATCGGACGACTGGGAAGCCGAGGCTCCCACAGTCGGAAACGCCACCGCAAAGCCAACCCGGAAGTATTGAAACCAACGGAAGTAACTAAGGCGTCGTCTCGGCAACGGTGGCGCAGTCGATGCAACTCCACCCCCTCCGAGCCTAAAAAAATGGCGCGAAATAAGAGACAGAAGGGGCAGGGGTCTAAGGACCGGCGAAGGGCAAGCTTCGGACTCGAAGGCCTGGGAGGGGTCAACCTGACTTTCGGGATTGTGTAAGGAGAAGGAGCCAGAGGTAGTTAACGTATTCGCCATTAGGGACCGACGTGTCGTCGTGATTGGCACTTGGACAGACTAGGAAAGGTGGAGCAGAGCAAGAAGGGCAAAGCCCAAAGGGCGTGAGGGGTGGGGCGAGAGAAGTGAGGGGCAGAGCGTTAAAGGCGGGGCTCGCGGGGCGCGAGGGGCGGGGCTGGCAGAGCAACCGGGGCGGGGCGCGAGGGGCGGGGCGCGAGGGGAGGGGCGCGAGGGGCGGGGCGCGAGGGGCGGGGCTGGCAGAGCAACTGGGCAGGAGGGGCGCGCAGAGTACAGAGTAAAAGAGGGAAGGTGAAACGATTTAAAACAAAAAGGGGGGTCGGTGCCGTGCCTCACTTGGCTAATCCTCCGCCTGCGGCGCCGGCATCCCATACGGGCACCGAGTTCTAGTCCCGGCTGTTCCTCTTCCAGTCCAGCTCTCTGTGGTGGCCCGGAGGATGGCCCAGGTGGTTGAGCCCCTGCACCTGGGTCCTGGCTTCGGATTGGCGCAGAGCGCCGCCGTAGGGGCCATTTGGGGGGTGAACCAAAGGAAGGAAGACCTTTCTCTCTGTCTCTCTCACTATCTAACTCTGTCAAAAAAAAAAAAAAGGAGGAAAATGAAGGATAGGGGGGTGCTGGAATATAGTGAAGTGCCTGAGCTCAGAAAGAAAATAAAAATCATAGCCGGCGCCGCGGTGCGCTGGCCGCAGCGCGCCAGCCATGGCGGCCATTGGAGGGTGAACCAACGGCAAAGGAAGACCTTTCTCTCTGTCTCTCTCTCTCACTGTCCACTCTGCCTGTCAAAAAAAAAAAAAATTCTCCTAAGAATTCCTTTCATTCTTAAAAAAAAAAAAAAAAAAAAGAAAGAAAGAAAAATCAAAGAAAGCCCAGAGCCTGTATTGGATAGCAGACATTAGTAACTGAAAAATTGCAGGCCCAAGATCAAAGTTCCCAGTTTAGTCAGCAACTGAATTTGGATAAGAGCTAGGTGGAAACAAACAAGGGAATCATAAGAAGTTAAAAAGACAGACTACAAAGAGGAGAAATGCTAACAGGGGAGTCCCCTTTAACCGGCCCCTCACAACTTGCCAGCAAATGAAGAAAGCCAGACAACTGGCTTTTTTTTTTTTTTTTTTGACAGGCAGATTGGACAGTGAGAGAGAGAGAGAGAGAAACGTCTTCCTTTTCCATTGGTTCACCCCCCACGCACCGGGTGCGGACCGAAGCCAGGAGCCAGGTACTTATCCTGGTCTCCCATGGGGTGCAGGGACCAAGCACTTGGGCCATCCTCCACTGCCTTCCCGGGCCACAGCAGAGAGCTGGCCTGGAAGAGGAGCAACCAGGACAGAATCCGGCGCCCCGACCAGGACTAGAACCCAGGGTGCCGGTGCCGCAGGTGGAGGATTAGCCTAGTGAGCCGTGGCACCGGCCTAGACAACTGGCTTCTAGTTATAGCTCCTGAGGCCTCTGGAAAGGATAACCCTGCATGATTCCCTTAGCCAATGAACTACCTCTGATTGGTAGGCCTCTCGCGAAGGTTTGTTAATCATGTGGTAGTACGCGATTATAGTTAGGATTCTTTGTCCGTATTTAATAAGTAAAATGCAGGGAGTGCAAGGCACTTGGCCCTAAAATGATTACTCGTTGAATGAATAAATATTTGTTACTCTTTTGTTCCAGAAGGATTGTTTGCATTTTGGTTCACAATTTGTTTTTGTGTTTTTTTTTTTCATTTAAAAATTTTGTCAGGCATACAAATAGTGTTCGATGGTTTTGTAGAAAACATCATGTACCAACAAGGGTACAAAGAGATCCAACTACCATATAAGACATACTATTATTTTTCCCTTTTTTAAAAAATTTATTTATTAATTTGAAAGAGTTACAGAGAGGCAGAGAGAAAGAGATCTTCCATCTGCTGGTTCACTCCCCCAGATGGCCGCAACAGCTGGAGCTGCGCTGATCCGAACCCAGGAGCTTCTTCTGAGTCTTCCACGTGGGTGCAGGGACCCAAGGGTTTGGGCCATCTTCTACTGCTTTCCCAGGCCATAGCAGAGAGCTGGATCAGAAGAGGAGCAGCCAGAACTAGAACCGGCACCCATGTGGGATGCCGGCACTGCAGGCTGCAGCTTTACCCACTGTGCCTTGCCAGCCCCTATTTTTCCCTTTTGACATTTGAAAATACTGAGGCTATAAAAGGTTAAGAGAGTAATTTGATAAGTGGCACAGCTGGGACTTAGGTTCCAGTCAGACTTGAGAGCCCAGGCTTTTTACAATGCTGTCCTGCTCTCAACTTTAATACCCTTGTTAACTTCAAAAACTTGCTTACTTCAATACAGATAATATGAGAAACATCTGCATGCATTTCAAAATTGGAATTCCCTTCCATTTAGATCTCAGCAGAACACTTGCTTTCAGCCAGTTTTTTGGGGGGCGTGGGGGTTGTAGCTAAGTGTCATTCTCACTTGAAAGGACTATGCTCTCTCCAACTGAATCGTATGTCTCGCTGTGGCCTGAGCTTATCACTCCCCTTACATTCAGGTCACTAAACCTTGTGGAATTATGGCTCTCTCCATGAACAAACCAGTCTTAGCTTTTCTACAAGACTATTTTTGCTATCTCAACCACTACCACACACCAGCTAATCACACTTACCATCCACATAAACTTTGTTATGAGGAGTTTTGCGAGACAGGAATTTGGTATAGTGGTTAAGATGTTGCTTGGAACACCTGTATCCCTTATTGGAGTCCCTAGGTTTGAGTCCCAGCTCCGCTTCTGATCCAGTGAGAATACTCAATTACTTAGGTGCCTGCTACCCACGTATAAGAGACCCAGAATGAGCTGGAAGCATTTGGGGAATGGACCTGCCCATGGAAGATGTCTCTCTGTGTGTGTGTGTGTGTGTGTGCCTTTCAAATAAAATTTTTAAAGATATATTTATTTGAAAGTCAGAGTTACATAGAGAGAAGGAGAGGCAGAGAGAGAGAGAGAGAGAGAGGTCTTCCATCTGCTGCTTCACTCCCCAGTTGGCTGAAATGGCCGGAGCTGTGCCAATCCGAAGCCAGGAGCCAGGAGCTTCTTCTGGGTCTCCCACGCAGGTGCAGGGGCCCAAGGACTTGGGCCATCTTTCACTGCTTTCCCAGGCCATAGCAGAGAGCTGGATCGGAAGAGGAGCAGCAGGGATTCAAACCGGCACCCATATGGGATGCCGGCACTGCAGGCAGCAGCTTTACCCGCTATGCCACAGTGCCAGCCCCTCAAATAAATTTTTTAAAAGGAGCTTTTTTATATGACTTTTTTTTTAAAGATTTATTTATTTATTTTGAAAGAGCTACAGAGAAAAAGAAGAGACACACAGAGAGATCTTTAATTTGCTTGTTCACTCCCCAAATGGCCGAAATGGCCAGAACTGGACTGATTCGAAGCCAGGAGTTTCTTCTGGGTCTCCCAGGTGGGTGCAGGGCCCAAACACTTGGGCCATCTTCTGCTGCTTTCCCAGGTGCATTAGCAGGGAGCTGGATCAGAAGTGGAGCTGCTGGGACTTGAACCGGTGTCTATATGGGATGCTGGCATTGCAGGCAGTGGCTTTATCCACTGCATTGCAGTGCTAGCCCCTAAAAGTTTACAATTTTAATATGAATGATTCAGCGGGGACTGGCACTGTGGTATAGTGGGTAAAGCCACCACCTGCAGTGCTGGCATCCCATATGGGCGCCAGTTCGAGTCCCAGTTGTTGCACTTCCAATCCAGCTCTCTGCTATGGCCTCAGAAAGCAGTAGAATATGGCCCAAGTGCTTGGGCCCCTGCACCCACGTGGGAGACCCAGAAGCTCCTGGCTTCTGGCTTTGGATCGGCACAGCTCTGACCTTTGCAGCCTTCTGGGGAGTGAACCAGCGGATGGAAGACCTCTCTCTCTCTCTCTCTCTCTCTCTATCTCTATCTCTATCTCTATCTCTATCTCTATCTCTATCTCTATCTCTCCCTGCCTCTCTGTAACTCTGCCTTTCAAATAAGTAAATAAATCTTTTTTTAAAAAATGAACGATTCAGTGGCATTTAACACCTCAACGTCATTGTACAACTATTTTCATCACCCAACATTCTCTTTTTTTTTTTAAAAGATCATTTATTTATTTGAGAGATAGAGGTACAGAAAGAGGGAGAGACAGATAGAAAGGTCTTCCAGCCTCTGGTTCACGCAGCAAATGGCCACAATGGCCGGAGCTGGGCCAAGCCAAGGCCAGGAGATAGGAGCTTTTTCCAGGTCTTCCAGGTGGATGCAGGGGCCCAAAGACTTGGGCCTTCTTCCACTGCTTTCCCAGGCCATAAGCAGAGAGCTGGATCGGAAGAGGAGCAGCTGTGACTTCAGCCAACCTCCATATGGAATGCTGGCTTTGCAGGTAGTAGCTTTACCTGCTACACCACAACACCAGCCCCTAAAAGTTTGTGATTTTTACATGAACAATTCAGTGGCATTTAACACCTTGACAATGTTGTACAACCACTTTCATCACCCAACATTTTCATACTCCATACCCACGAAGCGATTGCTCCCCATTTCTCCAGCCCCAGTGCCCCTGGAAACCACCAGTCTGCTTTCCATCTCTATGGATTTATCTATTCTGAAAATCTCATATAAATGGAATTATACACTACATGACCTTATGTGTCTGGCTTCTTTCCCTTAGCACAATTTTGAGGTCCATCCAAGTAACGAATCCCTTTGTATGGCTAACTAACCTCCCAGTGTATGTTTTCACCATGATTTCTTTATCCGTTCATCCATTGATGAACATTCGGGCTGTTATGAATAGTGCTGCTACAAATATGGGTGTACTAGTATGTTTGAGTAACAGTGTTGAATTCTTTTAGGTATTTATACTTAAGAGTGGGTTTGCCAGAAGACCTTTTGAAGACAAATTCCATCACTTTCTAGCCTTGTGACTTTGAATTTCACAATACTTCTGAGCCAGACAGTCTAATACTCTTAGCCCAGAGTTGGGAACTTAGCAGCACATGCTTAGCAAATTAGCAAATGATAGTTGACTTCCTTTCTGCTTCCTCTCCTTAATAGCACTCCTATATATCCTCCATCCTGGCAATATTTTTTTCCACAGCTTGACAACCCTTCAACTGGTCTTCACAGACCTTACATCATAGTTTCTTTTTTATTTGAAATGTGTTTATTTTATTTATTTCAAAGTGAGGGGGCGGTTCTCATCCATTGGCTCACTCCCAACAGCTGGTGCTGGGTCAGGTTGAAGCCAAGAGTAATTCAACCCAAGTCTCCCACATGGGTGGCAAGAATCCAATTTCTTGAGCCATCACCTACTGCCTCCAAGGGTGCACATTAGCTGGAAGCCAGAATTGGAGGCAAAGTGGGGACTCAAACCCTGGCACTGAGATACGGGATGTAGGCATTCCAAATAACATCTTCACCACTGCACCGAATGGCTGCTCCCACCACCATCATAATTATTTTGCTCCCAGAAGAAGTCACAGAAGAAAAATGTCTCCTCTACTCTCATGGGGTCAGTACCTATAGGTTTCAAATTAACTTGCAAAAACAATTTTTTTAAAAGATGTGTTTATTTCTTTGAGAGGCAAGACAGAGAGAGGGGTCTTCCATCCACTGGTTCACTCCCCAAATGGCTGCAACAGCAGGAGCTGAGCCGATCAAAAGCCAGGAGCCAGGAGCTGCTTCCAGGTCTCCCATGACGTGGGTGCAAGGGCCCAAAAGGTTGGGCCATCTTCCACTGCTTTCCCAGGCCATTAGTGGGGAGCTAATGTGAACTTGTGTCCATATGGGATGCTGCACCACAGGCGAAGGCTTAATCTACTTCACTACAGCACCAGCCTCCCAAAAAAGAGATTTTTTAAAAAGATTTTTTTTTATTTCAAAGGCAGAGTTACAGAGAGAGGGAGAGAGGAAGAGAGAGAGAGAGACAGAGACAGATGGCTGCAATGGCCAGGGCTGGGCAAGACTGAAGCCAGGAGCCAGTAGCTTCTTCTGGGTTTCATACATGGGTAGCAGGGGCCCAAGTACTTGGGCCATTTTCCATGGCTTTTTCTAGGCCATCAGAAAGGAGCTGGATAGGAAGTAGAGCAGCCAGGACACGAACCAGTGCCCATATGAGATGCCAGCTTCACAGATAGTGGCTTTATTTGCTACACCACAATGCTGTCCCCAAAAGCAGCATTTTAACAACCGTGCCAAACATCTGCCCCCACTACCTACTAGTCTGGGGGGCATCATTCTGGTCCTCACTGTGAGTATACATGTGCTTACAGTATAGTTCACGTGATGTGCTTGTTCCTAGCGCATGTACCCATGCAGTGGCCTTCTGTGCTGGAGTTAGTGGCCTTATGGTCCTCCCGCATAAGGAAACAGACTTTCTGTTTTTTTAAAAAATGTTTATTTGGGCTGGCACCGTGGCTCACTTGGCTAATCCTCTGCCTGTGGTGCCGGCATCCCATATGGGTGCCGGGTTCTAGTCCCAGTTGCTCCTCTTCCAGTCCAGCTCTCTGCCGTGGCCCGGGAGGGCAGTGGAGGATAGCCCAAGTGCTTGGGCCCCTGCACCCTCATGGGAGACCAGGAGGAAGCACCTGGCTCCTGGCTTCGGATCGGCACAGCGCCGGCCATGGCAGCCATTTGGGGAGTGAACCAACGGAAGGAAGACCTTTCTCTCTGCCTCTCTCTCACTGTCTATAACTCTACCTGTCAAATAAATAAAAATAATAAATAAATAAAATGTTTATTTCTTTTCATCTACCTAAAGGGCAGAGAGAAAGAGAGAAATAGAGAGAAGAGAGAGAAATATCTTTCCTCTGGTTAGCTTTCCAAATGCTTACAACAGCCAGGGCTGTACCAGGCCAAAGTCTGGAGCCCAGAACTCTATCCATGACTCCCTCCTGAGTGGCAGGCATGCACGCACTTGAGCTATCATATGCTGCTTCCCCAGGATGCATCAGCACAAAGATGGATCAGAAGTGGAGAAGCTGGACTTGGCCCAGCACTCTAATATGGGATGCGAGCAGATGTCTTAAGTGGGAGCCTAATCCACTGCACCACAATGACCATCCCAGATTTTCTGCTTTTATTTCCACAATAAATACTTCTTCCTGCTTTTAAAAAGTATGTACCTTTACAGAGGGTAAGGAAAATAAAAGAACTTGTAAAACATACACCAAAAGACAAAAATATGAAATGAAATAAAAATAAAGTGTGTCATCCCTGCTACCCAGATACCAGCGTTAACATTTTGTGTCTTTCCTTTCAGTCTTTCCATTTTTTCCATAATGGTATAAAATGCTGCATGAACCTCATCTTACCTTTTCATGCTATGAGTGGGTCTGAAGTCCAAGAAGGCTTCCACATGATGTTCAATAACCACCCCCCCCCCAAAAAAAAAAAAAAAGCTTGAAGTCTGATTGGGAGAGACATGGCTTTATTCTACTTTAGGGAGAGACCAATGGTGCCTGTAGGTAATCTGCACCACCCAGCCTGAGTGCACGTCGTTAAACAGTACAGGAGTGGGGTAAAGCCGCCGCCTGCAGTGCCAGCATCCCATATTGGCACTAGTTCGAGTCCCGGCTGTTCCTCTTCCAATCCAGCTCTCTGCTATGGCCTGGGAAACCAGTAGAAGATGACCCAAGTCCTTGGGCCCCTGCACCCGTGTGGGAGACCCGGAAGAAACATTTGGCTCCTGCCTTCAGATCGGCACAGCTCCAGCCGTTGCAACCAACTGGGGAGTGAACGAGCAGATGGAAGACCTCTCTCTCTCTCTCTGCTTCTCCTTTCTCTTTGTAATTCTGACTTTCAAATAAAAAATAAAACCAGCTCTTAAAAAACACAGTACAGGAGTAAACAAGCACAAGTAGGGTGTGATCAAAACAGCCGAGCATGTTCCCCAGTATTCTACAAACTGCAGCTTTACTAGGCTTATATTGCCCCCTTCCACCAGACTCTACCTAAGATTTTGGGGGGTGCCTATCCCAGAGGCCGCCCCGAGGGCACAGAATGCTCTTCCAGGGGAGAAGGACAAAGTCAAGAGCATTCCTTATATACTTGCTGCCTCCTCGTTCCCTGCCCCACTGCCCCTGACTGCTCCTGAGGAGCCACTGTCCCCTCTCCATTTATCCCTGATTTCAGTCTCATGTTCTTCTCAGGTTAATAAAAAAAGAAAGTCTAACCTTGTGTCACTCCCCAGATCTTTCCCTATCACCTCCCATTCATAGCCAGTTTAAAATTTTTAATATCTTATATAACCCAATATATCCAAAATATTATCATTTCAGCATGTAAATATAAAACTTAATGAACTATTTTAAGATTGTTACACTAAGTTTTGTGTATTTTATACTTATAACACATCTCAATTTCAAGTACTCAATGGCCTGGGAAATCAGTGGAAGATTAACCAAGTGCTTGGGCCCCTGCACCCGCGTGGGAGACCCAGAAGAAGCTCCTGGCTCCTGACTTCGGATCAGCTCAGCTCCAGCCGTTGAAGTCATCTGGGGAGTGAACCAGCGGATGGAAGAACTCTCTTCCTCTACCTCTCTGTAACGCTGCCTTCAAATAAATAAATAAATCTTTAAAAAATAGTTGTATAGCCACAACAAAAATTAATTTATAGTTTAAAAAGCTTCCCACAAAGGAAACCTTGATCCCAGACTACATGACAAATTCTCCCAAGAAACAATTACAGTCTATATGAACTCTTCCAAAAAACAGAGAAAACAAGAATACTTCCCAACTCACTCTATGAGGCCAACATTACCCTCATACCAGGATCAGACAAAGACATTACAAGAAATAAAAACTAAAGACCAATCTCATTCAAGAAGTTAGATTTTTAAAATCTTAAGGCTGGGGGCCGGCACTGTGGCTCACTTGGTTAATCCTCCACCTGCGGCGCTGGCATCCCATATGGGTGCCGGGTTCTAGTCCCAGTTGCTCCTCTTCCAGTCCAGCTCTATGCTGTGGCCCGGGAAGGCAGTGGAGAATGGTCCAGGTGCTTGGGTCCCTGCACCCGCATGGGAGACCAGGAGGAAGCACCTGGCTCCTGGCTTTGGATCAGCTCAGCGCCAGCCATAGCAGCCATTTGGGGGGTGAACCGACAGAAGGAAGACCTTTCTCTCTGTCTCTCTCTCTCTCTAACTCTGACTGTTAAATAAATAAAAAAGAAAGTCTTAAGGCTGGCATTGTTGTTTGGTGGATTAAGCTGCTGCCTGTGATGCTGGCATCCGATATGAGCGGGCGGCTTTGAGTTCCAGCTGCTCCACTTCCAATCCAGCTCCCTTGTAATGTACCTGGGAAGGCAGAAGAAGATGGCCCAAGTGCTTGGGCCACTGCCACCCATGTGGGAGACCTGGTTGGAGATCCAGGCTCCTGGCTTCAGCCGAGCACAACCCCAGCTATTTGGATAATGAATCATGATGGGAAATCAACCCCCTCAACCTTTTAAATGAATAAAATAATAAATAAATATCTTTTAAAGCTTTAACAAATTGATTCTAACAATATAAAAATAATTTATTATGACTACATGAGGTTTATCTGAGAAATGTAAACTAGGTTTAACCATCAAAATTAATCATTGTAATTCAGCATATTAACCAAAGAATAAAAGAAAAACCATATCATCTATACAGAGAAAAGAATTAGAAAAATGCATTATCCACTTCTGATTAAATCTCTTAGCAAACTATGAATAGAAGGAATCTTCCTCAGTCTGATGAAGGGTAAATACCAAAGACAGCTAACATCAGGCTTAACAATGAGGGACTTATGCTTTCTCCTTGACATCAGAAACACGACAAAGCTATCTCCTTTACCACATCTATTCAGCGAAGAAATCCTAATCAATGAAATAAGGCAAGAGAAAAAGGTATCCAGACTGGAAAGGAAAACAAACTCTCATTACTCACGGATGACATATTGTCCAAAGAGAAAATCTAGAACATGCAAAAAATTACAACTAAAAAATTTAGTAAGGTTGGCCGGCGCTGCGGCTCACTAGGCTAATCCTCCGCCTAGCGGCGCCAGCACAGCGGGTTCTAGTCCCGGTCGGGGCGCCGGATTCTGTCCCGGTTGCCCCTCTTCCAGGCCAGCTCTCTGCTGTGGCCAGGGAGTGCAGTGGAGGATGGCCCAGGTGCTTGGGCCCTGCACCCCATGGGAGACCAGGAAAAGCACCTGGCTCCTGGCTCCTGCCATCGGATCAGCGCGGTGCGCCGGCCGCAGCGCGCCTGCAGCGGCGGCCATTGGAGGGTGAACCAACGGCAAAGGAAGACCTTTCTCTCTGTCTCTCTCTCTCTCACTGTCCACTCTGCCTGTCAAAAAAAAAAATTAGTAAGGTTACAGGATCTAGCGTCAATACACAAGAACCAATTGCCTTTTATATATTAGCCATAAATAACTGGATATTTAAATTTTAAAATATGTGAAACATAAAAAATGTGAAATATTTAGTGATAAATTTGATGGAAAATGTATAAGACCCATACCTTGAAAACGAAAGAAGAGTACTAAAATAAATTAAAGAAGATTTAAATAGAAATATATACTTTATTCACTATATATCCTGAAGGAGAGCTACATGGGGTCTTTGGCTTCTGGCTTCAGCCTGGCCCAGCCCTGGCTATTAAGGCTATTTGGGGAGTGACCAAAAGATGGAAAATCTCTCTCTCTCTCTCTCTCTCTCTCTCTCACACACACACACACACAGAGAGAGAGAGAGAGAGAGAGAGAGAGATCTGAGAAACTAAACAATCCTCTCTTGTAACAATCTGCATTCTAGCATAAGAATCTAAGTTGTCCCAGTTATCTCCCTAATAATTTCCAAGTCTCAAGGCTTTTTAAAAAGCCTTATTTTTATTTATTTTAAAGGCAGAGTGACAGAGAAAGAGAGAGAGACAGAGAGAAAGAAATGTTCCATCCACTGGTTTACTCCCCAAATGGCCACAACATACAGGGCTGGACCAGGCTAAGCCAGGAGCTGGGAACTCCATTTGGGCTTCCCATGTGGATGGCAGAGGCCCAAGCACTTGGGCAATCGTTGGCTGCTTTCCCAAGTGCATTAGCAGGGAGCTAGATCAGAAGCAGAGTAGCTGGGACTTGAACCTGTTCTCTGATATGGGATGCCAGTATCATGGGCACTAGCTTAACCCACTGAACCACAATGCCGGACTGCAAATCCCAAGGTTTTTTAATATAATGAATTATTTCCAATGACTAATTTTATTAACAGAGTTTAATTTTCCTGACTTACAGAACCTCTTGTTGATCATTTAAAAATGATAACATGTCCATCTGGAAATTCAAAACAGGTATCTTTCCAAAGAGCATCCAAGACTTTAAGAGTTCCTAACATTGTGCAGATCAGAACATATTTGTAACTATTCATGAAATCAGAAGTAAAGTGGAGGGGTGGGAGTTGTGGCACAGCAAGTTAAACTGATGCTTGGGACATCTGCATCCCATATCAGAGTGCCAATTGGAGTCTTTGCTGCTCTGCACTTCTGATACAGCTTCCTGCTAATGCACCTGGAAAGCCAGCAGATGATGGCCCAAGTACTTGGGTCCTTGTCACTTACACGGGAAACCCAGATGGAGTTCTTGGATTCTGGCTTCGGATCAGCACAGCTCTGGCCATTCTGGCATGGACCCAGCTGTTGTGGCCAATTGGGAAGTGAACCAGATGATGGAAGATATCACCTCCTCTCTCTCTCTCTCTCTCTCTCTCTCTTTCTCTCTCTCTCTCTCCACACACACACACACACCTGTCACTCTGCCTTCCAAATAAATGAATATTTTTAAAAAAGAAATGAAAAAGAAAAGAACACTTATAGAGTCTTAATAAATTCCAGATATTATGCTAGGCACTTTATAAAGCTTCCTCTGTTTAATCCTCATACCCTCCTTATGAGATAAAATTAACCTTGCTTCTGGAATGTTCATTCAAGAATCATGAGTTTGGGGATGGGGCTGTGGCATAGTGGGTTAAGCTGCCACCAGCTACGGTGCAGGTATCCTATATGGGCGCTTGTTTGAGTCCAGGCTGCTCCACTTCTGATCCAGCTCCCTGCTAATGTACCTGGGAAAGTAACCAAAGATGGCCCAAGTACTTGGGCCATGGTAACCAAATGGGAGACCCAGAAGAAGTTCCTGGCTCCTGGCTTCAGATCAGCACAGCTCTGGCCATTGCAGCCATTTGGGAGGTGAACCAGTGGGATGGAAGACCTCTCTCTCTCTCTCTCTCTCTCTCCCCCTAACCCCATAACTCTGCCTTTCAAATAAATAAATAAATCTTTCAAAAAACAATCATGAGTTTTTAAAAGTTAGAGTAATGAAATGCATAAATAGGATAAACATTTAGTAATGGACCAGATTAGTCATAAATGCACAGGAAATAGATTCAAATAAATCATTACTGGAGGAGTAAGGATCAGACTTATTCTAAATGTTAGTAATTATAATCTGAATATAGGACAAAATTCACTCATCTAATTCAGTGATATTTGAGGATAAATCTAAATTATTATTTATGTATATATTTTATTCATTAAAATTTTAAATAATAGTCCATATAAAAGGTAAAGATATCAAGTCATACTGTTTCCTAAAACTACTTGAAAATATTGGTTCTACTCTGTTCTGGCAATTTGGTCACTTATTTGGAATATATTAAGATTACTTAGTTTAAGCTTTAAATTTTTGCTTCTGATCTTCACTTTAGAACAGAATGATTCTCACCACATTTACAAACAGGCAGTAAAAATCACGCCCAATGAAACTTCTACATAAATATTCATTATAAATCAAGTCTATACAACAGGAGTTGGTACTGCCTCCTACTGACAGTTAATAACAAAAATTCAACTCATTAAGGGGCACGCATTTGGTTTAGCGGTTATGACACCAATTAAGATATTGATGTCCCACACCAGAGCACCTGATTTCAATACCCAGCTCTTGCTCCTAACTCCAGCTTCCTGTTAACACAGATCCTAGGAGGCAGCAGGTATGGCTCAAATAATCTGGTTCCTGCCGTCTGTGTGGGAGACCTACATTGAGTTCTCAGCAGCCAGTTTCTGTCCCAATCGTTGTGGGCATTTGGGGAATGGACTGGCAGATAAGAAATGCCCCCTCCTCTCTCTCTCTCAATAAATAAATAAATAAGATAAAAATCTTCAAATATAAATAATAAAAAAGAACAATGGGCTCTTTGCTTTCAGTTACTTTTAAATCATTGAATTACTTCCCATGTCAAAAAAAATTCCAAAGCAGTCTCTTTTAAGCTGGAGCTTAAAAGGCTGGAAATTGTAGTCCTGAAGTGGGTTTTTTTTTTTTTTTTTTTTGTAATTGACATCTTTCAGGTAGCATAAACTCTAACAAGGTCTTGGGGAGGTAAATGGAAAGGGAAGTTGAAAAAATTGACACTTTTTTCCATATAAAATCCCAAATCTCTAATAAACATCATGATTACACTGCTCTCTTTTTAACTGGTTACACCAAATGGCCTCTCTTGAGTTAGTTCTAAGTCTGCAAGTCTAGATAGTAAATCAAAGTCCAAATGTCCAATCCAGGGAAGCTGGACCGCAGCCCTGCCTAATCTACAGAACAACCTTTTATTCCTTTCCTTTGACCTTTCTTTATGATTATAATTAGGATTTTTTATTTCTGAACCTTAGCAGAACCCCAAGGTGCCAGGAGAAGCTGTCACATTGCAAATGCAGCTGGCCACTCGCTCCTTGTCCATGTGCTGCTGCTAGGAGTCCTCTTTGGCCACTTCAGGGAGGTCCTAAGGCACAGGAAAGGGGGCTCAGTGAGAGAAGCCTAAGTGGGGAACAGGGGAATGGGGGAGGGCGTTGGGGAAAAGGAAGAAGACTGGGGGCTTTGGGACAACTTCCAATATCACCTGTCCCTGGTTCCCAAAGCAGAGCTGGCAGCTGCAGGGAGAGCCAGGTTAGTCCACACACTCCTCAGCGCTGCCAGGAACCATGTAGTAGTACCCGCAACTCTCTGGGGGACCCCTGCCAGATGAGGGCTCTGAAGTAACACGTTGACAGTAGGGACTCCATTCTGGAGCACCTGAGACTCCATCCTGGAAAGGCACTCCAGCCACAGTGAGACTCTGGTCTGAAACTATGATCTAAAAGACTCGGACAATAGCAGTCCATTACATCACACTTGGCAAAGCATAGAGAAACCCCCTAGCATGATCACTCAAGCTTGGAAGTGGATAGGCTGCACCTGGGTTTATGATAAAACTGTAATTTGTCTGTGTCCTACATAGGATTTAAGCCAATACCTGGATTAATGTCTTTTATAATTGAAATTGTTAAGCTTGTAACTGGTATTGTCAAGATTATAATTGATATTAGTTTCACATGGGTTTTAGGTTAGCTTGACCCTGGTAACCATGTCTTCCCCCCTGATCCTAGCAACCATGTATTCCCCTCCCAATTTTGTGGTTTTTGCCTTTATAAACCCTGTTGCTTTGAGCTTCGGGGTTCTTTGGGGCATGAGTCCACTCTCACCGTCATCAATAAAGGACTCTAAAATTTTTCATTGTGTGGCGCTCCTTTGTCAGCACTCCTCAGGCACAACAGCTCCACTGGGCTTCCCTCCTAGCGAAGCATCAGCAGCGAATGGAAATTTGAAATGACCAGCTCTCTCTGCAAGAATAATTTGAACACAAAGGTTGTAGGGGCCCCAGGAATCAGAAAGCTCCGCTCTGGATGCCCAAGGCACGTGATTAAAATGAAACCAGAAACTCCGACAACTAATCTCATTCTTGCCTAGCAGCCTCCTCTTCTACCTCGGCCTCTTCCCACTTTGGCTGCCCTGCCCGCGACTGATCAGCTCTAGACCTGCTCGCTTGTCGACTGAAGCCACCTGCTCTCCTACGCGTCCGAATCCGGGCACTGGCCCTGGTGGGGCGCTCGATCTGAGCACTCCGGCTGCGGGCTAGTGACCCAAGACACGGGTTCGTGACCCCACTCCGCTCTTCAACTTCCAGGCAGAGGGGCGCTTCTCCTTCCCTCCCCCAACGCCGCTCCAATCACCCTCACCAGCCCCCGATTGCCTGCCGCTCCAGAGCCAGATCCAAACACCCATGTTAAAGTTCCCTTTGGCTGGAAGAGCAGACTCGGGCACCCCCTCTCCCACCGGCCGCCTGGGTTCACCTTGCCAGGCTGAGGCTCTGGGATACCAAAGGGAGAATCAGATCTGGAGCCTGGCCGTCCCTTCCTCCTGGGGCGGGCTGGTGGTCCTTCATAAAAGAACTGATGGGTCTTCTCCTCTGGCATGTTTTTCTCTACAGCAGTCTTAGCACCGCCAACAGCCAGGGCTCCAGCCTTGCCAGCAGGTGGGAAAAAAAAAAGACAGCAGCTAGGCAGTAGCTAACCCCATAGTCTCCAGCTCGCCCCCACCACCTGTGCAGGGGAAAGTGGAAGCCAGGAGAGAGACAAAAGAACTGGAGGGAATCCAGAGGGACCACTAAGAGGCCAGAGGTCAAAGCCCTCAATACGGAAGCTGGATGGGGAAGAGTGAAAGCACTCTGCATAGCAGCGCCCCCCACCTGCTCGGGTAGCGAGGTGTGCCCCCCACCCTGGAAAGCACCAGGGGGTGGGCACTTTCGCACCTCTTCCTTCCTCCTGCTCTTCTCGCTCCCTCCCAAAATCCCCAAAGGAGGCCTGAGGGAGACATAACTGTCCAGGCTACTGATGGCTGCTGTCCCAGAGGTAGCTGCACCGGACGCTGGTGGCTCAGGCTCCAGGCTGAGGCTGCTCGAGCTGGGGAAGGAAGGAGCAGGCATACTCCCCTTGAAGTAGAGGGCACTTGATCAAATTGGGTGCTGAGCCCAATGCAGAACAAAGGGCAAAACCTCTCAAACTCCACAAAGCAGCATGGGGTTCAGGTTTCCAAATACTGCACTGTTCCACCCTTCCAGCCATGTCTACAATCACTCCCTCCCACCCAGATCTGATTGATTGTGGCCAAAGGAATTGCGCAGCTTTGGAATTGCGAGACCTTGGAAATGGATCGAGACAGTGCTTCTCATTTCAGAGAGAGAGACCAGGCAGGGTGCCCTGTGTGAGGAGGGAAGTGAGGAATCAGCATGTTGCCCAAACCAGCTGCTCCTGCATTCTCTGGGTAAGAGCTGTGATCCCCACCCTTCCTCTGAACTCTCTTCTCTTTTCTGAACTTCTTCCACTTTTTACTGCCTCTGCCCATTCCTTACGTTCTCTTTCCTACAATCTCCTTTTTCCATTCTGACCTGAGTGGCCCTGAGAGACGCCTCTCCAGGACACATTCTCGCTCCCCCTTGCACTTCTCATTTCCCAATGAATACAAAGCCAGAACCCTTTGCCGGATCTCATCACTGTACACAACATTGGATCTCATTCTTGACACATCAGACTGGTAAGAGAGGTCTCTGTTGCCTCAAGCACACTGGGGAGACGCTCGTGACTGGTTCATTGCCCCCATCATAGGGGCCTGGGGTGTTCAGTCGGGCCAGTGCATTCCCCCAGCCCCCACTCCTGTAAGGCCTGGGGTGTGCAGTCAATTTCCCTCGCTTAGAACTAGGATTAGAACCTGGTCTAAGCTCAGGATTTCTCGCTCTCCCCTCTTACGAGGACTCAGAACTTCGATTCTCTGTTGGAGTAATCCTTCCCTGGGGGATGCCCTCTGAAAAGGACCCCCTTCCCTCAGGCAGTATTTTGCCAAATTTTCCAAAATTTCTCACATTTCACCCGACCCCTCTTTGGCCTGCCTCTTAAAAAGCTTGTGCAAGCTAGGCCTAAAGGGAGAGATAAAATGGAAGCGATTAATTAAGCTCTGTACTAAAATTTGGACTCAATATGAATTAGACAATGGCTCAAAATGGCCATAACTCAGTACTTTTCATCTCCAAATTCTCTGCGATGTTAATAGTTTTACACGGAGAAACAGCAAATGGTCAGAGGTCTCTTATGTCCAAGCTTTCTTCCTCCTTCGGGGTCAATTTTCCTCACTCCAAGTTTTCATAGAAGAAGAAGGCTTGGATTCTTCCCTTAAACTTTCTACCTTCCCCCGCCCCCACCTGAGAAGCTGGCACCTCAGGTACCCTCCCCTTTGCTCACTCTGCCCTTATCTCTTCCTCACCCCTCCTCCTCTCCTCCTCTCCCGCCCCCCAGCGGCAGCGGCGGCCGTTGCAGCCATTCCACCCTCTTCTCCATGGAATTCTCTTTGCTCAGTTCTCCCCAGGGAAGAAAGAACTCATTGGAAGCCTTCCGCCCCATTGCCATTCCCTTCCTCATCTCATCCCCTCTGTGATCCTGACCTGCCAATGACCCCCTACCCCCCATCCCAAGGAATTCCGGAACCTCCCCCTTCTTCAGGCAAAGTAGAACGGATGAATGGATTTTTTAAAAAGATTTATTTATTTACTTGAAAGTCAGAGTTACACAGAGGGAGAAGGAGAGGCAGAGAGAGAGAGAGAGAGAGAGAGAGGTCTTCCATCTGCTGGTTCACTCCCCAGATAGCCTCAATCGCCGGAGCTGAGCCGATCCGAAGCCAGGAGCCAAGCACTTGGGCCATCTTCCACATCTTCTGCTTTCCCAGGCCATAGCAGAGAGCTGGATTGGAATTGGAACAGCCAGGACACAAGCTGGTGCCCATATGGGATGCCGGCACTGCAGGCAGTGGCTTTACCCACTATGCCACAGTGCCGGTCCCTGAATGGAATTTTAAAACAGGCTCTAATTAAACTCTCTGCCCAGATCCACTCAGACCGGGTAAAACTCCTTCCTTTAGCTCTGTTAAGAATCAGATCTCTTCCTCAGAAGCCTTTAATGCTTAGCCCATTTGAAAGTCTCTATGGAAGGCCTCTTCTTTCACCTAACTTTCCTCCCCTACAGAATTCTGAAGCTATTCCTCCCCCTCTCACTTTATGTCTTCTTACTGAAATGCGTTGTAACTTATGGACCTATGTAGACACACACCTACTCAAACCACACTCTGTCTCCTGACTATATTCCTACCTTTCAACCTGGTGACTAGGTTTATCTAAAACAAAATGAGGCCGCTCTAAGGTCAAAGTGAAGTGGGAGGGGCCGATGCTGTGACGCAGTGGGTTAAGGCCCTGGCCTGAGGCACCGGTATCCCATGTGAGCACCAGTTCTAGTCCCAGCTGCTCCACTTCCTATCCAGCTCTCTGCTGTGGCCTGGGAAAGCAGCGGAGGATGGCCCAGGTGCTTGGGCCCCTGCACCCAAGTGGGAGACCTGGAAGAAGCTCCTGGCTCCTGGCTCCTGGCTTTGGATCGGCTCAGCTCTGACCATTAAGGCTATTTGGGGAGTGAACCATCGGATGGAGGACCTCTCTCTCTGTCTCTACCTCTCTCCGTAACTCTGTCTTTAGAATAAATAAAATAAATCTTTTTTAAAAAACTGGAGTGGGGCCTACCAGGTGATATTGACAACCCCCACTGCAGCCAAACTCAAAGGGCACCCCTCTTGGGTACATATTACTTCATTAAAGCTAGTAACATCTCCCTCATATAAGTCTACCCTCACAGGACCCACCTCTTGCTAACAAGATGTACTTACAAGGTAACTCTGCCTCATTTAGGCCATCATTTCCACTGTGGACAATGTCTCTAATATCTCCTTTTGTCCTCATAACCATAGTGCCATTTCTGCCATGTATAATTAACTTATTCCAAATGTTCTTGCAGGGAATGTATAATTGCTATATCTCAAGCCATCTCGCAGGAGCAACACAAGACTGCTCTTTTATTTATTTATTTATTTGACAGGTAGAGTTACAGACAGTGAGAGAGAGAGAGACAGAGAGAAAGGTCTTCCTTCCATCGGTTCACTCCCTGGCCACAATGGCCGGAGCTGTGCTGATCCAAAGCCAGGAGCCAGGAGCTTCTTCCCAGCCTCCCATGTGGGTGCAGGGGCCCAAACACTTGAGCCATCTTCTACTGCTTTCCCAAGCCATAGCAGAGAGCTGGATTGGAAGAGGAACAGACGGGACTAGAACCGGCATCCGTATGGGATGCCGGCACCACAGGTGGAGGATTAACCTACTGTGCCACGGAGCCGGCCCCAAGACTGCTCTTCTTCATTCAATCCGATCTCGAGTATAGACCACCCCCCTCAAGTCTTGGCTCCATGTCTAAGTCCCATATCAGCAAGAAGTAGCCTGAAAGAAAATGGTGCCCCATCTCCCTATCTATACTCAGAGCCAGGATGGATAGAACAAAGACATAAGCCTCAGCCATTCTCTCTCATTGCCCAAAAGATAGATAAGCATTGGAATGTATTCCTTGTCTTTGAATCTCAATTGGGTCTCAAACCCTATTGCCTTCATACACCCCCCCCCCCATGGCCACCTGAAAGACCAGTTGCTCAGAACACTTGAAAGACCAGTTCCAGGAATTCCCCTCCGCCCTCCGCCTGCTGCTCCTCACCCCTACTCCCGCCCCCATCCTTAGCTCTCCTAAAATATAAAAAGGCCTGGCCCCTGGGGTCAGGGCCTTCTGCAATGTGTTCCATCATATGCACGTGGGCAGTTGATCACCCACCTCTACGAATTTATTTTCTCTGAATACATTCGGTCTGGCTGTGAATTCGTACACTGCCTCCTCTCTATTCTGTGCTTCTTTTCCTAATATTTATGGTGCCCTGTGTGAGGAGGCACCAATCTGCAACTCTTTTCCTAACAGTCATCATCTGGAACAAAGTTCTGAATTTAGCAGCAGAAAAAAGTCTTAGATGGAGTCAAAAGAAGACTTGACAAATCTCAGTTCAATTTCATTAGGAGATGGAAGTAAGGATTTCTCCAGTGACAGCGGTTTTTGGACCAGCATGGCCCAGGCAGAAGAGACATTTGTGTGAAAGAAGACACATCCACAATAATAAATTGAAGGAAGCAGCTAGCACCTAAGGACATCAGCATGACAAGAATGAGCTATTGGAACTAGGGAGGTGGAGCCAGGGGTTTAATGGAGCAATACTCCCTTACAGCTGTGGAAGGCCACTATGGTTTGGGGGTGAGTATCCTATGATGTCATCAATGGCTAAACCAAGACCCTGTGCCACATTCTTCCTTTTCTTGATGGCCACCCTGTGTTCTTTAGTGTCACATCCTTGCCTTGGCTCCCTCCTGGAACTAATGATTCCAATATAAGCAATTAGCATAATTCCCACGTGAATGAAGGAGCATAAGTATGTGAGCTTGTGGCCATGAACTAATTGAGGTTCACGAGTATAGTGATTTCCTGGGGGCTTTAGGTAACCTGTTTTTTCATACTCTAGAGGAGTTTTATAGACATTCCTGTCTTCTGCAGGTACTCAAAGAAACAAGGAGCTTGGGAGCTGTGGGCAGCAACATTCTAGCCACAAGGAGAAGCACCTGAAAATAAAGCGTATGTCAAGAAACTGTAGGCAGGAAAAAAAATCTTATCTGACTTTGGTGCTATTTTTGAGCCCTTGAATCAAACAGCTTCTGAATCCAGATCCACTTCTATTGATTAGGTCAGAAAGGTTTGCGTTTTCTGCTATTTGTAATCTAGTGTTTCTACTGCTACAGGCCAAATGATGATTGTTAATGATGACCCAAGCACGAAATGGGCAGATGAATTAGATAACTTTTAAGGCCTCATCCCAGCAGAAAGATTGCACAGCTCAGGGGTAGAGCTGGAAGGAAATCCTGGGGGAGGAGGCATGCGATCTGATCTGCTGGGTTCATGCCTCTTTTCACCAGTAATGGAGTATCAGCTTTTCAGCCTCCCATGTATCTGATTCAGAAGAAGGAATAGCCACATACTTCTCAACTCCACATTCACACTAGTCAAGTTTTTCGTATCTACTGTAGCCGATCATGGTTTGTTTTACATTTTCTTTGTCTCATTAGACTGCAAATTCCTTGAAGGTAGGGGCTGCCAGGCATCTTTCTGCATCATTCAACTAACAAGTTAGACACTTAACAAATGGGAGCTGGAATGAATTCTGCCAACCATTTGACATGATAGCAGAAAAATTGTTTTCATGCTCTAATGCAGCCTTTGTATGTGTCGCTTTTGATGGAGGATATTATTCCAATCAGCATAATTCACATAATAGTCTGGCCCACTTGAAAGTAGAGGGAGAAATATGACACAAAAATTAGTTTACCGATTGAATCCTTTAGGTCATGGCACACCAATTACAGTTGAGCTCTCACTATTCTCCTCTACCAGCTGGCAAGAATATCCCATTTCTGGGATTTCCTCATAGAAATTTATTTATATTTACCAGCTGAATATTGGTAGGTACAAAGATTTCCCTACATCTACTAATATTCTTATTAATTTTTCTTAAGGTGAAATTCACCTAAAATACAATTAACCATTTGCAAAATTATTCAATTTAGTGGCATAGAATCCTTTCACAATCCTGTGAAACCACTGTCTGTCTCCAGTTTCAAACCCTTTCATCCTTCCACAAAATAAAGTCATTAAGTAATCACTCTCCATTCCCCACTCCACCCATGCCCTGGTAGCCACTAACCTACTGTCTATCTCTATCATTTGATTATTCTGGATTTATCATTTTAAAAATATGCAATGTGTGACATTGTGTGCCTGACTTCTTTTACTTAACATTATGCTTTCAAAATTCATCCAGGTTGTAGCATGTATCAGTACTTCAGTACTTTTTAGGGCTGAATAATATTCTATTTATAAGTATATCACATGCCATAAACATGCAATGAGAAAAAAATGGTCTTTTCAACAAATGGCTATGGAAGAAATGGCTATCCACATGCAAAAGAAGGATTTTGTATGTTACATCATACCACAAACAGAAATTATAACTCAAAAGGGATCAAAGATTTAAAACATCATGCTATGTAAAAGCAACCAGACACAAAAGACTACATATTGTATGATTTCATTTGTATGAAAAGTCCAGAATAGGCAAATCTATAGAAATATCAAGTAGAATGGAGGTTGCTTATGGCTAGGGGAGAAAAGGAGGTAAGATGAGTAACCAGTTGATGAATATGTATGTTCTTTTGGGGGTGGTGAAAATGTTCTGGCATTTGATTGGTGATAGTTGCAAATATTTTGAATATATTAAAAGACACTGAATTATGCAATTTTATTTTATTTATTGTTTAAATATTTATTTATTTGAAAGTCAGAGCTACAGAGAGAAAAGGAAAGACAGAGAAAGAGCTTCCACCTGCTGCTTTACCTCTCAGATACCCACAATGGCCAGGGCTGAGCCAGGCTGAAGTCAGCAGTTAAGAGCTTTGTCCAGGTCTCCCACATGGGTGCAGGAGCCCAAACAGTTGAGTCACCTTCCTCTGCTTTTCCCAGGTCATTAACAGGGAGTTGGATTAGAAATAGAATGGGAGACCAGCACTTTAGCATATTGGGTAAAGCCACCGCCTGCAATGCAGGCATTCCACATGGGAGACAGTTCAAATCCTGGCTGCTCCACTTTTGATCCAGCTCTCTGCTATGGCCTGGGAAAGCAGAAGATGGCCCAAATCCTTGGGCCCCTGCACCTGTGTGAGAGACCCTGAGGAAACTCCTGGCTCCTGGCTTCAGATAGGCCCAGCTCCAGCCATTGAGGCTATTTGGGTAGTGAACCAGCAGATGGAGGACGTCTCCCTCCCTCCCTCTCTCTCTCTCTCTCTCTCTCTCTCTCTCTCTGCTTCTTTTTTTAAAAAGATTTGTTTTATTTTTACTTGAAAAACAAAATTGCAGATAGAGAGGTAGAGACAGAGAGAGAGGCCTTCCATCTGCTGGTTCACTCCCCAGATGGCTGCAACGACCGGAGCTGAGCCGATCCGGAGCTAGGAGCTAGGAGCCAGGAGCCAGGAGCCAGGAGCCAGGAGCCAGGAGCCAGGAGCCAGGAGCTTCTTCCAGGTCTCCCACATGGGTGCAGGGGCCCAAGGACTTGGGCCATCTTCTACTGCTTTCTCAGGCCATAGCAGAGAGCTGGATCAGAAGAGGAGCAGCCAGGACTAAATCCAGCACCCATATGGGATGCCGATGCTTCAGGCCAGGGCTTTAACCCACTGCGCCACAGCACCAGCCCCCTCTCTCTGCTTCTACCTCTCTGTAACTCTGCATTTCAAATAGATAAATAAATCTTAAAAAAATAAAGAAATGGAGCAGGTAGCTCCTTTATACCCTACACTACAACACTGACCCTTGAATTATATATTTTTAAATGGTTAGTTTCATGATATGTTAATTTTACATCTCTATTTAAATTATAATCAAATTTCATTTTTCTTTTTCATTTAATACACACATGAATAGCACAAAAATCAATAAAAATATGTATTTCATTTCTAATCCCACCAAATAGATAGGCAGTGACTTTTTGATATGTTTTCTTTCCCTTAGAGTGTATGTAACTGTATACATACACAATATGTATTTTTTAATTTTTTTATTTTTTCTATTTTATTTTTTTTGATGGGCAGAGTGGGCAGTGAGAGAGAGAGAGAGAGAGAAAGGTCTTCCTTTTGCCATTGGTTCACCCTCCAATGGCCGCCGCGGCCGGCGCGCTGCCGCCAGCGCATCACGCTGATCCGGTGGCAGGAGCCAGGTGCTTCTCCTGGTCCCCCATGTGGGTGCAGGGCCCAAGGACCTGGGCCATCCTCCACTGCCCTCCCGGGCCACAGCAGAGAGCTGGCCTGGAAGAGGGGCAACCGGGACAGAATCCGGCGCCCCGACCGGGACTAGAACCCGGTGTGCCAGCACCGCAAGGTGGAGGATTAGCCTATTGAGCCACGGCGCTGGCCACACAATATGTATTAAACATATGTTAAAAGTAAGATATTACTCTAAGTAAATTTTAAAACTTTATTTTACATGAAATTCATATCTTTTTAATATAGATAAAACAATATAATCTTTATGTGGATCAACATATATTCAACTCATAGCCAATTTTGCTTGATCCTTATTTCCCAATGAATTTGAAGTAAATACCACATATCAATTCACTTTAATCATAAATACTTCAGCATGCATATTCAAAAGGTAAGGGCATCTTTCAAAAACATAACAATAATATCATTACTATACCTATAATCCTGATAATAATTTTACTAGCAGATATGTGTTTCAGATAGCTCCCAATTGTATCATGAATCATTTTGTTACAATAAGTTTGTTCAAACGGAGCTCCAAACAAGTTCTACCCACAACATTTGTTTGATATCTTAAGTGTCTTTCAGCCTAGAGTGCTTCCCTCTTTCTCTTTCATTTATTTGTTGAAGCAATTCTGGGTTTTCTGTCCTACAGAGTTTTCCACAGACTGGGTTTTCTGACAGCATCATTTATCCTTTATATTTTCTGTAAATTATTATACAGACTGAGAGACTTGGTCAGATTTCAGTTTGCTTTGGTTGCAATCATTCTTCCTATGTGGTGATGTATACAAGCCATCAGGAGGCAAATCATGTGTGCATGTCTGTGAAGTGAATAGTCATTGAAGATCTTTTCTGGCTCTACTGCCTCATTAGGAATAATAAAGTGATTATATTCTATAGCTTTTCTTTATTTATTATCTGAACTACTGTGGGGAGCAGCCCGGACTGGACTGAGTTACTGGAATTAAGACTTATTCTATGCATCTGCTCTCCCACAATATGGCGCTGGGAGAGAAGTAAACAGCTTCCGCACAGCTGCCTCCAGTTCAACCAATAAACTGTAGGACTTGCTCCTGATTGGAGAGCAGCGTACTCGGCGTGTGGGCAGCCGAGTTAGGATTGGCGGAGGAGGACTATAAAGGAGGAGAGAGACGGCATGCACCGGGAACATCTATGGGGAACATCTAAGGGAACACCTGTGCAGCCCCCGAGACGAGCCGGCCGGCGGTGTGCCACTCCCCTGCGGAAGTGGGGAATGTGGCCAGGGGGAACTGCCCTTCCACGGAGGTGGAAGGGATAGTAGCCAACCCGGGAAGAACCAGCAGCAAACCCGGGGAGGGCCGAGCAGACAGAAAGAACAGCGCAGGGTCTTGTGTCGTTCCTCCACGAAGAGGGGGAGCGACATAATGGTGCCGTGACTCGGATGTGAAGCCTAGGCAGGGCTTAGTGTCGTTCCTCCACGAAGAGGGGGAGCGACATAATGGTGCCGTGACTCGGATAGGAAACCTAGGACGGATAGGAAACCTAGGACGGATAGGAAACTTAGGAGGGAAGAAACGGGAAGAACTGGGAAAATACCGGAGAGAGAGACTAGCAAACAGCCTAGGGAAAAGCCGGACGAAAAGGGTGCCGGAAGAAGCTATTGAAAGCCTAGGCATAGACTCGGATACGGACTACGGGGGGAAGCTGGGAGAAATCTCTAAGGTCGAAAGCGAAAGTGAAAGCTAGAACAAACAGACTCGGACGCGGACTGTGGGGAGAGGCCAGGAGAAATGAGGGAGGAATATTGTTGGAAGAAAACTTAGGGAAACATACCGGGTAGAGAAAAGTGTTAGGGAAATTGAAGCCGCGGGGGGCAGGCCGAGGCTGAAACGAAAGCCACTTTGGGATTCTCAAGTTAGCCCGGGAATAGGGGGCGAAAAGTTGAAACCAGAAGCTGAAACGTAAGCCAGATTGGGATCCGTCTGATTAGCCCGGGGAGCAAAGGACGGGAAGCCAGATCGTGGGGCGGAAACGTGAGCTGGGTTGAATTCGCCGGGCTAGCCCGGGGAACTTAGATTGAATGCTAGTGGTGGAGACGTAAGTGACGCTGTGTGACTCCCGTGGAGGCTGCCGCGCGCAGAGAGAGCGTGCGGGGCTCAAGTACATAGGGAACGCGGGGCTGGCGCGAGGCCGTGGTTCAGACGCGAAAGGGTTAAGTGCGAGACCGCGGAGTGTGCGCGCAAAGCCGAGCAGCGCAGATGAGAGAGACGCGGGCTGAAGCGGCTCAGCTGGAAAGCCGCCGAGAAATAGCCTCGGGGCAGAGCCTGCCGGCAGGGCGAGGCGCCGGGAGGCCGCGGGGATAAGAGAAACAGAAGTTTAGAAGTAAAAGAGAAATAGGAATGCTGGAAGATAGAAGTAAAATAGGAGAAATAGGAATGCCCGGAGATAGAGAAATAGAGAAATAGAAAGGCCTCCCTACAACACAGCAATGTGAGAGCTTGGATTCGGTCTGCCTGATTAAGTGAGGCGATGAGCACCTGCGGCGGCTAGCAGCTTATGCGCCGCAGGTCACCGAAGACAGGCACGAATTAACATCAGTAAGGCCTCCCCACAATACAACAATTAGGAGGCTTGGATTCGGTCTGCCTGATTAAGGCGGTAAGCACCAGCAGGCAGCTCGACCAGAGTATGAGCTGCAGGTCACCGAAGATAGGCACGAACCAACACTAATAAGTCTCCCCCACAATACGGCAATGAGAAGGCTTGGATTCGGTTTGCCTGATTGTTAGGGCTTGTAAGCCCCTGCAGGCAGAGCAGAGCATGCGCTGCAGGGCACCGAATACAGGCACACATCAGCGCCTAAAAACCTCCTCACAACATGGCGAAGAGAGGACCCGGATTCGGTTTGCCTGATGGATAGGACTTGTAAGAGCCTGTGGCAACTCTAGCAAGCAGAGCAGAGTGTGTGCCGCGGGACACCGGAGACAGGCGCGTATCAACGCCAAAAAATAAAAAGAAAGGGGGATCTGTGGGGAGCAGCCCGGACTGGACTGAGTTACTGGAATTAAGACTTATTCTATGCATCTGCTCTCCCACAATATGGCGCTGGGAGAGAAGTAAACAGCTTCCGCACAGCTGCCTCCAGTTCAACCAATAAACTGTAGGACTTGCTCCTGATTGGAGAGCAGCGTACTCAGCGTGTGGGCAGCCGAGTTAGGATTGGCGGAGGAGGACTATAAAGGAGGAGAGAGACGGCATGCACCGGGAACATCTATGGGGAACATCTAAGGGAACACCTGTGCAGCCCCCGAGACGAGCCGGCCGGCGGTGTGCCGCTCCCCTGCGGAAGTGGGGAATGTGGCCAGGGGGAACTGCCCTTCCACGGAGGTGGAAGGGATAGTAGCCAACCCGGGAAGAACCAGCAGCAAACCCGGGGAGGGCCGAGCAGACAGAAAGAACAGCGCAGGGTCCTGTGTCATTCCTCCACGAAGAGGGGGAGCGACATAATGGTGCCGTGACTCGGATGTGAAGCCTAGGCAGGGCTTAGTGTCGTTCCTCCACGAAGAGGGGGAGCGACAAACTACTTCTGTAGAGAAAGTCCCATTATTAACTCTGTGATTACCCTAAGGTAATGGGTATGAAAGGTATGTGGGTATGAAAGGTGGGATATATATTTGCTTCTTCTCTTTTATTTCCAGTTTCCAAAGGATGAAGTTGACTTCCTAGTGTTGTTTAGAGTATCAGTCTGGACAAATGCATTGAAATAGATTTGCTTCTGGGCTGGCTCACTTGGTTAATCGTCCGCCTCCAGTGCCGGCATCCCATATGGGCACCGGTTCTAGTCCCGGCTGCTCCTCTTCCAGTTCAGCTCTCTGCCATGGCCCGGGAGGGCATGGAAGATGGCCCAAGTGCTTGGGCCCTGCACCCGCATGGGAGACCAGGAAGAAGCACCTGGCTCCTGCTTTCAGATTGGCGCAGCTCCAGCCATAGCGGCCATTTGGGGAGTGAACCAACAGAAGGAAGACCTTCCTGTCTCTCTCTCTCTGTCTATAACTCTACCTGTCAAATAAAAAAAAAAAGAAATAGATTTGCTTCATCTCAACCAATTACAATTATTATTGCAATTATTCTTATTAACGTCTTTTCTCGAAACTAAGAATCCTGATAAAGCTAGGGGATCTGTCATCAGCTTGCTGCCTTGCACAGCTAGCTGTGTGTCTGTGGGATGCCATCTACAGCACCACTCAAGGTGATCTCTGCTTCACAGGCTGAGGCCTGCGTGAAAGAGGGGTGACCTCCACTGTGGGAAAGCTATTGATTTCCTGGCATACACCGCCATGCCTCTTCCTTTATTATTACCTCTGTGGATGATTGGTCATGGCATGATAAGACTAAACCCACGTGCTAAACCTGTAGTAACTAGTTATATGTCTGAGTAAATCACTTAGTCTCCATTTCCTTGGCTGCTAAAGGGGGTAAGACCACATAATTATTCTGTTGCATTGACTCATATTGTATCATAATTCTTTGTTTTTGACAAGTTACTCATAAAATTCACCCATTGCAAGTGAATTCTTCTATGACTTTTCTCAAAGTTACCAGGTTGTGAATCTATCACAATAACCCAGTTTTAGAACATTTTCATTGTCCCAATAAGATCTCTCATGCCCATTTACAATCCGTATATCCACTAACCACTAATGTACTTCCTATATCTGTAGATTTTCCTTTTCTGATTATTTCAAATAAAGAGGCTCATACAATCATAATTATTTTACATGCAAGTTTTTTTTTCCTGCTAGATACTGATTTCTCAAAAGGCCCATGTCAATAAGCATAAATCAACAAATTAAAGACAGAAAAACAATAAAGAAAATCAATGAAACAAAGAACTAGATCTTTGAAAATAATGAAATTAACAAACATCTAGGAAGTCTGACAAAGAAAAAAATTGCTGATGTTGGAAATGAAATAGGGACTATAATCACAGATCCTGCAGACGTCAAAAGGGTTTTAAAGGAATAATACAAACATCCTTGCACAAATCTAAGAGGAAACTTCAGGGGCCAGCACCGTGGCACAAAGGGTAAAGCCTCTACCCACAGTGCCGGCATCCCATATGCACACCCAAGTGCTTGGGCCCCTGCACCCATGTGGGAGATCCGGAAGAAGCTCCTGTCTCCTGGCTTTGGATTAGCTCAGCTCCAGCCATTGTGGCCATTTGGGGAGTGAATCAGTGGATGGAAGACCTCTCTCTCTCTTTCTCTCCCTCTCTCTCTCTCTGTAATTTTGCCTTTCAAATAAATAAATAAATCTTTAAAAAAAGAAAGAAATATTAAAAGAGGGTTTTTCAAAAATTTATTTGGGAGCAAAAACATTTTTAAAACCATGCATAGTTTTTTTCATAATATATTTTTCCAAGAATTTTTTGTAACAGATTTATTTATTTATTTGAAAGGCAGAATTAGAGAGAGAGAGAGAGAGATCTTCCATCTGTGGGTTCACTTCCCATGTGGTTTTCTCAGCTGGGGCTGGGCCAGGCTGAAGCCAGGAGCCAGGAGCTTCATCTGAGGCTCCCATGTAGCTGTAGGGGCCCAAGGACTTGGACCATTCTCTGCTGCTTTCCCAGGTACATTAGTAGAGAACTGGACCAGAAGTGGAGCATCCGGGACTTGAAGTGGCACCCCTATGGGATCCTGACATTGCAGGCATCGATTTGATTTGCTGAGCCACAGCACCAGCTCCCATACCCCTTCCATGAATTTTATGAAGACCCCTCATGTACATGGATTTCAAGCATTCTTGCACCAGAATAAACTTACCTTATAATTCTATTCTCCTCCTCTTATTTTAGAATTTAAATGAAGCAGACCAATTGTTTTAAAAATCACAAATAAAATGCACTGAAAACAAAATAGATCATCTGAATACCCCTATAACTATTAAAGAATGTGAATTCATAATTTAAAACCTTCTCAAAAGGAATCTCTAGGTGTGAGCTTTATGTTGCATGAAGTTAAGCTGCTGTTTTGAATGCCAGCCTCCTATATTAGAGTGCCTGGTTCAAGTCCTGCCTCCTCTGCTTCTGCTTCAGCTTCCTGCTAATAAGCCTGGGAGGCAGAAGATGATGGCCTAAGTACTTGAGTTCTTGTCACTCACATGGGAGATCTGGATGGAATTTCTGGTTCCTGGCTCTAGCCTGGCTTATCCTTGGTCATTGTGGGCATTTGGGAGGGTGAATCAGTGTATGGAAGATCTCTCTCTCTCTCTCTCTCTCTCTCTCCCTCTTTTTGTGTCACACTGTCTTTCAAATAAATAAATCTTTTTTAAAATCTCTAGGGACATATAGCTTAGCTGAATAATTATGCAAAATATTTGCACAGAAATATCCTGTTCTCACAATCTGCTCCAGAAAATATAACAGGAAGTAACACTTTTCTACTTATTTTAAGACTAATATTACCCAGACACCAAAACCAGATAGCACAAAAAAAAAAACTATAGACTAATGCCTTCTATGAACTTAGATGCAAGATTCTCAACAAAATACTGGCAAGCTGAATCTAATAATGTATAAAAATAATTATACAAGTGGGCACTATTCCATGTAGGGAAAGTTGGTTCAACATTTTAAAACCATTCAATGGGACCAGCATAAACAGGCTAAAAAAGGAAACTCCTATGATCATATCAATTGGCACTGAAAAAATTTGGAAAAATTCAACTTTCCATTCATGATAAAGGTTCCCAGTAAACTAGAAATAAAGAACTTCCTCAACTCAATAAAGAATATCTACAAAAATACACAGCTAACATCATACCAGTAGAAGACTGTTTTTCTTAGGAGAGAGAAATTCATTCATCTAATCCCAAGAGAGGAACTGGGGTCCAGCCCATCAACCTCCCTCTGTCCCAGCCACCCCAGAAGTGGGACTATTTATCCTCCCAGGATCTTGCACAGCCAGAATTTCAGAGTGTGAGTGCCTTTGTTTGTAGGGATAAGGGGCAGGACATTAACCTAAGGCTAATCCTCCAGCTCCTCACCGGAACAGCCTGAACCCTTAGGCACCCTCCTTTTCACCCTGCATTTTCTCTTCTATCAACTTCCTCCTTTGGATCTTCTCCAGGCCTAGAATCTGTCTTCTGGACACCTTGAGATTACGCTCTAACATGAAAATAAATGAGGAAGAAAGCCAAAGTGTTCATTAGGAGACTAGCAATTAGCATTTTTATTAATACTATATCTTCCAGTACTGTCAAAGAAAATGATACTCTAGAGATTTCTGTGTGGTGAGGAATAAAGAATGCATCTCTCCTGACTTTAAGTTTTATTTTATTTATTTGAGAAGCAGAGAGACAAAGACAAAGACAAAGACAAAGACAAAGACAAAGACAAAGACAAAGACAAACAAGATCTTCTGTCTCATCATGCACTCTCCACATGCCCAGAACAGTGGGGCTGGGTCAAACCCAAGCAAGGAGCCAGGAACTCCATCTGCAACTCCACAATGGGTGGCAGGGACCCAACTGCTTGAACCATCACCTGTTGCATCGTTGTGTGTACATAGCAGGAAACTGGATGGTAAGTGGAGCCTGAGTAGGAATAGTGGAGCCTGAATGTCTGAAGCAAGGAGCCAAGAGATTCTTTCTATCTCCCATATCGGTGCAGAGGCCCAAGGACTTAGGCAGTCCTCCCTTGCTTTACAAGACATAGCAGAGAGCCGGATCAGAAACGGAGCAGCTGGGACTCCAACCAGTGTCCATATTGAATGTCAGTTCCACAGATAGCAGCTTTACCCAGTATGCCACAACACGGGCCCAAGAATTTTTCTTAACATTACAGACAGGCCATTGCTTTGGCATAGCTGATTAAGATGCCACTTGTGACACATCAGCCCATATGGGAGATGCTTTGTGGCTATTTGGGCAGTGAATTGCCTGATGAAAGATCTCTCTCTCTCTCTGTCTCTCTCTCTGTCTCTCTCTCACCATCTCCCTCTGTCTCCCTCTACCTCTCTCTTTGTAATTCTGCCTTTCAAATGAATCAATCAAAAAAAGAAAAAAAAGGCATTCTGAAAAGGCTACATAGTATATGACCCAAACTATGTGACATTTTAGAAAAGGTTAATCAATGGAGATATAGTAAGTACTGAATAGGCAGAGCACAAAGGAGTTCCAGGGCCGGGAAACTACTCTATGGTCCTATAATAGTGGACATACATCATTATAAATTTGTTTAAATCCAGATAATGTACAAACCCTGAAAGGGAATGCAAACTTCATTTATGCTTTTTTGGTGATCATAATGTGTCATGGTAGTTTTCACTGGCTGTAAAAAATGTCCCAATCTGATAGAGGATGTCAATAATGGGAAAGGTCATATATGTGTAAGGGTTGGGGGTATTTAGGAAATATCTGTACCTTCTGCTCAATTTTGCTTTGAATCTAAAATAGCTCTCAAGTATAATCTATTTTAAAAGCATTTGAATAGACATCCAAACCGCATATAAACCGTGTATAACATGGCCAATTCCCACATGAATAGATGCTCAACATTATTAGTCATTAGAGGAATGCAAATCAAACTCACAATAAGCTCTAAAGCTTCTTTTCAGAGCCAGAAGCAAATGGCTGTATAGATGAGAAAGGAGAAACGAACTCAAATCAGAAAAAATTACTAAGATTCAGTAACTGACTGAACTTACGTGTGTATTCAGGGAGGAGCTAGGCAAAGGTTTAAGTCTAACTCTTGACATGCGAACCACTAATGCAGTAGACCATGTGAGGAAAATAGGAGTAAGAAATTTCCTTTACAGCTTAAGTAAGGCTTTACAGAATGTTGCTGTTGTAGAACTGCGGGGTGATCATGCTTCTTATCTCAACCAAAGAACAATTTCCACAGCAAGAGAGGCTGTGAGCAAAGCGAGTTCTATGGAAAGCAAGAAACCAGAGGAACTGCCAAAGAAGCTTGGCGGTGCTGGCTCTTTTATCACAAGTTGCTGCTGTCTGGCCCCTTTCTGAAATCTGGATCCGATTTTAACCAATCAGGGGAGGAGTAAAAACAACAACCAATCAGGAGACAGGGGTAACCATCAATCAGGAGGTCAGAATAACTACCAATCAGAGATCAGGGATAGTAATCAATCAGAAAGCAGAGATAACAACCAATCAGAGAACTGAAAGTGTATGCTAATGAGACATGTTATGTGAACCAATCAGGGAATTGAAAGCACATGCTTATGAGCCAGGCTACATGAACCAATCAGGGAAATGACATTGGACTAGCCTTTTTAGTATAGAAGTGGGCACAGGTCTCAAATCAGGTCTGTTGGGCACACTCAACATCCCAATATTACATTGTATGTATTTTTCCCATCTCCAGTCTCCCTCTTGCTCAGGGATCCAGATTTATATAGTGAGTTTTTTGTTGCTATGTTTTTCTTTCCTATCCAGGGTCCCCTGGAATCCCTATCATGATAATCAGATTTTTGTATAAGTACATTACCTATTTATTAACAGACAAAGCTCACAGACACATTTCTTCCTGGACACACACACAGTACAGCTGCGGCACCCAGTGGTCTTTGGTGCTGGCCTCTGACATGAAGGCCCCAGAAGTGGTGCAGCCCTCTATGAGTGGGGATCTTCTTGGGCCGCTCCAGGTCCTCACGGAGCTTGTCATCCAGACCATTGGCCAGAACCTGGCTGTACTTGCCATCTTTTCCGTCCTTCTGTCCAGGAATCAGTCTGAGATCTTGTACTGACGTGCATTCTGCATAATGGTACTTACCTGTTCCACCTCATCCTCAGTAAGTTCTCCTGCTCTCTTGGTGAGGTCAGTGTCTGCTTTCCTCAGCACCACGTTGGCATATTTTCATCCCACATCCTTAATGGCGGTGATGGCAAAGGTTATTTTGTGCCGCCCATGGATATTAGTGTTGAGTACTCTCAAAGTGCGCTGGAACTTCTCGGGGAACACTGGAGACATGGCAGCGGCAAAACTGGCACCGTGCAGGCCTCCTGTGGAAGAGCACAAGCAGATATTTTTCAAACATTTATTTATTTATTTATTAAAAGGTAGCTTTACAGAGAGAGGGATGGGGAGACAGAGACAGAGATCTTCTATCTGCTGGCTCTACACCTAAATGGCCACAAATGCCAGGGCTGTGCCACACCTAGGCCAGGAGCCAAGAGCTTCTTCCAGGTCTCCCACATGGGTGTAGGGGCCCAAGGACTTGGGCCATCTTCAGCTGCTTTCCCAGGCACATTAGCAGAGGGCTGGATCTGACTCGGAACAGCTGGGGCTTGAACCATCCCTGCTATGAGGTGCCCTCACCTTTGCTTAACCTACTGTGCCACAGTGCTGGCTCCATTTTTTAATGTTTATTTATTTTTTGAAAGGGTAGAGTTACAGAAAGAGAGGGAGAGAGAGAGAGAGAGAGAGAGAGAGAGAGAGAGAGAGAGAGAATCTTCCACCCATCGATTCACTCCATAAATGGCCACAGTGGCCTGAGCCTGGATTGTCTGAATCCAGGAGACCGTTTTCTCTGGGTCTCTCATGTGGGTCAAGGAACTCAAGGACTTAGGCTGTCCTCTGCTGCTTTCCCAGGCCATTAGCGGGAAGTTTAATCAGAAGTAGAGCAGGCAGAACTGGAACTGGTGCCATATTAGATGCTGGTTTCACAGGCAGCGGCTTTACCTGCTACACCACAAGGCTGGCCTCAGATTTTTTCTTAAAATTACAGGCAGGCCATTGTTCTCGCATGGCTGGTTAAGCAGCCATCTGCGATGAGGCATCCCAGTTGGGCACCAATTTGCTGCCATTTGGGCAGAGAACCAGCAGATGAAGCGCGCTCTCTGTGTGTATGTGTGTGTGTGTGTGTGTGTGTTTGTGTGTGTGTATGTCCCCATCTCTCACTGTAACTATGCCTTTCCATGAATGAATAAAAGAACATTGAGCCGGCGCCGTGGCTCCCTAGGCTAATCCTCCGCCATGTGGCGCCAGCACACCGGGTTCTAGTCCCGGTCGGGGCGCCAGATTCTGTCCCGGTTGCCCCTCTTCCAGGCCAGCTCTCTGCTGTGGCCCGGGAGTGCAGTGGAGGATGGCCCAAGTGCTTGGGCCCTGCACCCCATGGGAGACCAGGAGAAGCACCTGGCTCCTGCCATCGGATCAGCGCGGTGCGCCAGCCGTGGCGGCCATTGGAGGGTGAACCAACGGCAAAGGAAGACCTTTCGCTCTGTCTTTCTCTCTCATTGTCCACTCTGCCTGTCAAAAAATAAAATAAATAAGTAAATAAATAAGCTATACACAATGTCAAAACCTTTAAAAAAAAAAGAACATTGAAAGAAGGCAGTCTGAGAAGGCTATATACTATACGATTCCAACTATGTAACCTTTTAGAAAAGGCAAATCAATGGAGACATAGTTAGTGGGGAGGAAAGATTGAATGGGCAAAGCACAAAGGAGTCTAGGGCAGTGAAACTATTCTATGTTGCTATATTAGTGGACATATGTCATTACAAATTTGTCCAAACCCATGTAATGCACAAACCCCTAAAGGGAACCCGAACGTAAATTATGCTCTTTGGGTGATCATAATGTGTCAAGGTAGCTTTCACCAACTGTAGTAAATGCCCCATTCTGGTAGAGGATGTTGATAATGGAAAGGATTATATATGTGTGGGGGTAGGGAGTATTTAGGGGATATCTCTGTGCCTTCTTCTCAATTTTGCTTTAAATCTAAAACTGCTCTTAAATATAGTAGATTTTAAAAAGCATTTGTATAAACATCCAAAAATCTATATACACAGCCAGTAAGCACATGAAAAGATGCTCAATACTGTTAATCATTACAGTAATGTAAATCAAAATCAAAAGGAAAGAGGTATGCATTTGGTGCAGCAGTTAAAATGTAGCTCAGGATGCTTGCTTGCATCCATATCAAAGTGCTTGAGGTTGAGTCGCAGCTCATCTGTTGAAACTAGTTTTCTGCCTGTTTGCACCCTGGGAGGCAGCAGGTTTTGGCTCAAGTAGTCTGGTCCCAGCTACCCACATGGAAGACCTGTATTGAAGTCCTGATTTTCTGGCTCCAAGCTTCAATCTGGCCTAGCCATGGGGATTTGCAGGCATTTCAGGAATGGAACAGTGGATCTCTCTTTATCTATCCTCTGGTAAGTAAATAAGAGGAAAAAAATTCACCTAAAAAAACCACTAATCTTCAATAAGAAAGCCCACTTCCAGTACCTAAGTACCTGGGTTGGATTCCTGGCTCTGGCTCCTAATTCCAGCTTGCTGCTAATGTGGACCCTTAGAGGCAGCAGTGATGGTTGAAGTGATTGAGCGCTCACCACTCACATGAGTGACCCAGATTGAGGTCCCAGAAGCCAGCTACAGCTGGCCCAATGCAGCCCTGATTGCTGTAGGCATCTGGTGAATGAACCAGATGATGAGATCTCTCTCTCACTCGCTCACTCTCTGCCTCTCAAATGAATAAAAAAAAGGAGTGAGCATCAGGGAACACAAGATACCACTTTGTACCCACTAGGATGGTTATCACAAACAAAAACAAAAGCAAATCCAGAAACAAACAAGTGTTGACAAAGGTATGGAGAATTAATCACAGTAAATCCTACTGGCAATGAGCAATTATTCCACTGTGGAAGTTTGACATTCTATCAAAAATTTAATCATAAAATTATTATATGATCTATGATGTAGGTTTCTAGTTATGTAACAAGTCAATTGAAAATATATTTGCACCCAAAAACGTGTACAGAAATAATCATAATAGGCAAAAATAGAAACAATACAAATAGCAAATGAGCACACAAACTGTATTAAATTCGCACCATGAATAGTATTCAATGATAAAAAGGAAAGAAGCACATGCTACAACATGGATGAATGTAGAAAATATTAGGGTAAAAAAAGAAGCCAATCATAAAATACAGAACTTTGTGTAATTCTATCTCTATGAAATGAACAGCACAAAGAAAATTACACAGATTAAACATAGATCAAAAAAGATAGGGTATGTGTCGATGAGATTTCACAAATAAGACCAGTGTAAGCAACTAATGAAGGATAGAATTAAAAGGGAGAGAATGATCCTGCGGGGGAAACAGGACACACAGCAGACTCATAGAATGGCAGCCCTCCTGCCTCAGAATCAACCCTTGGGACATTCGGATCTGGCTAAAAGGCCCATGAGAGTCTCACAGGCATGGGAAGCCATGACACGGTGGCAAAAAACAATCTAAATGAAAGATCCTGGTGAACAAGACCCCAGCAGAAGGAACAGGCCATCAAGGAGAGAGGCGCCTTTCTCTGAAGGGAGGAAGGAACCTCCACTGTGATACGGCCTTGACTAAACAAGTTCAGAGTCGGTGAACTCAAGGGGCTTCCATAGCCTAGACAGCTCATAGCAAGAGTTTCGGGTGATTGCTGACATCATAAATAAGAGTGCCAATTGTTAAATCAACAACGGGAGTCACTGGGTACATGCTCCCACGTAGGATCTCTGTCCTTAATGTGTTTTACTATGAAACTTAAAAACAACACTACTAGTCGAACAGTACCCTATACCTTGTGCGGATGTGTGAGTACAGCCTGTTGAAATCCTTGCTTAGTATATACTAAGTTGATCTTCAGTATATGAAGGTAATTGAAAATGAAACTCGATGAAGGGCGGGGTGGGAGACGGAGTGGGAGAGGGGAGGGCCATGGGAGGGAGGGAGGTTGGGGGGGAGCCACAACAATACAAAAGTTGCACTTTGTAAATTCACATTTATTAAATAAAAAAATAACTATATAACAAACAAAAAAAAGAACTTAATACTTTATCCTTTTAGTATTTTTTATGTTCTACTTAAAACTATTGGTTGAACTCTGTAATTAATACACAATTACTCTTAGGTGTTTAATGCTATAACTAGTACTCAAATAGTATTTTACACTTTGTGTTTTTGTGTGGGTGCAAACTGCTGAAATCTTTACTTAATATATGCTAAATTGATCTTCTGTATGTAAAGATAATTGAAAATTAATCTTGGTGTGAATGGAAGGGGAGAGGGAGTGGGAGAAGGGAGTGTTGTGGGTGGGAGGGAAGTTATGGGTGGGGGGAAGCTATTGTAATCCATAAGCTGTACTTTGGAAATTTATGTTCATTAAATAAAATTAAAAAAAAACATAGATCAATGGTTGTGTATGGCTGAAGGGTAGCTGAGTGGTGTGGTGGGGCTGGTACAGGCATGGTACCCATTTGTACAAGGGTTCTTTGGGGAATGGTGAAAGTGTTGTAAAATGGGCTGTGCTGATGGTCATACATACCTGAGAACTTACTAAAATCCTTGAATTGTACACTTTACAGGCATGAATTGTATGGTATGTGGACTATTGTCTCAATAAAACTGCTTTTTTTTAAAAAAAAAAGATTTATTTATTTATTTGAGAGAGTTACATAGAGAGAGGAGAAGCAGAGAAAGAGGTCTTCCATCTGCTGGTTCACTCCCCAGTTGGCTGCAACAGCCAGAGCTGCGCCGTTCTGAAGCCAGGAGCCAGGAGCTTCTTCCAGGTCTCCCATGCGGGTGCAGGGGCCCAAGGACTTGGGCCATTCTCTACTGCTTTCCCAGGCGATAGCAGATACAAAGCTGATTTTTAAAAAAGATTTATTTGTTTATTTGAAAGACAGACTTACAAAGAGAGAGTAGGACAGATAGAGGAAGGGATATTCCATCCACTGCTCACTTCCCAAATGACCACAATGACTGGGGCTATTCCAAGCTATATCCAGGAGCCCCGAGCTTCCTCTGGGTTTCCCATGTGGGTACAGGGGCCCAAGCACTTGGCCATTTTCTGCTGCTTTCCCAGGTGCATTAGCAGAGAGCTGAATCAGAAGTAGAACAGCTGAGACAGGAACTGGCTCCCATATGGGATGCCAGCACTGAAGCTGCACCTTAACCCACTGCAGTATGGCCAGCCCCAATAATGCTGCCTTTAATAAAAAACTTGTATACCAATATTTGTATCTCTATTCTTTATAACAGCCAAAAACAGGAAAGATCTGAGTGTCTATCATTGGAAGAATGGGTAAACAAAAAATTATGTATTTCTATAGTGCAATATTATGTCTCTAAAAAGGAATGAAGCATTGATGCATGCTACAACATGAGTGAACCTGCCTCAAACATATGCTGTGTGATAAAAACAAGAAACAAAAATGACGTGTTGTATGATTCCATTTATATGCAATGTCCAGACACAGAAAATTCACAGATACACAAAATTAATAAATGATTATTGGGAAGTAAGGGTAAGAAGGAATCGGGAGTGGCAGCTAACAAGCTATCTATCTATATATCTGTATGTGTGTGTATATATATATGCTATTTGGATATGTTTAGATTTTTATTTGAATTTATTTGAATTTTTTAACTGCCAAAAAAGGATATATAGGAGTAAGCTCCCATTTTTATTTTATTTTTTTTTAAGGAATACAAATTTAATAAGTACAACTTTAGGAACATAGTTATTCTTCCCACCATACGTGCCCTCCCACCCACACTCCCACCCCTCCTCCTCTTCCCTCTCCCCTTCTCAGTCCCATTCTCCATTAAGATTAATTTTCTTTTCTAAAGATTAATTTGTTTGTTTGTAAGGCAGAGTTACAGAGAGGCAGAAGGAGAGAGAGAGAGAGAGAGAGAGAGATCTCTTCCATTTGCTGCTTCACTCCCCAGATGGCTGCAACGGCCGGAGCTGAGCTGATCCGAAGCCAGGAGCCAGGAGCTTCTTCCGGATCTCCCATGCAGGTGCAGGGGCCCAAGGGCTTGTACCATCTTCTACTGCTTTCCCAGGCCATAGCAGAGAGCTGGATCAGAAGTGGAGCAGCCAGTACAAAACCAGCGCCCATATGGGATGCTGGTACTGCAGGCAGCAGCTTTACTGGCTACGCCACAGCATTGACCCCAAGATTAATTTTTAATTAACTTTATATATGGAAGACCGACTCTACTAAGTAAAGGTTTCAACAATTTGCACACATATGCACACACACCAAAAAAAACTGTTTGAAAACTAGTTTTACAGTTAACTCTCATAATACAACTCATTGAGGACAGAGATCCTGCTTGGGGTTAGTGCAGAGTGACTCCTGTTGTTGATTTAACAATTAACACTCTTACATATGAAGTCAGTGACCACCTGAGGCTTTTTTTTTTTTGACAGGCAGAGTGGACAGTGAGAGAGAGAGACAGAGAGAAAGGTCTTCCTTTGCTGTTGGTTCACCCTCCAATGGCCACCGCGGCCAGCGCGCTGCGGCCTGTGCACCGCGCTGATCCGATGGCAGGAGCCAGGTGCTTCTCCTGGTCTCCCATGGGGTGCAGGGCCCAAGGACTTTGGGTCATCCTCCACTGCACTCCCGGGCCACAGCAGAGAGCTGGCCTGAAAGAGGGGCGTCCGGGACAGAACCCGGCACCCCGACCGGGACTAGGACCCGGTGTGCCGGCGCCACAAGGCGGAGGATTAGCCTAGTGAGCCACGGCGCCGGCGGGAACCCAAGGCTCTTGATTTGAGCTGCCGAGGCTATGGAAGCCTGTTGAGTCCACAAACTCCGTCAGTATTTAGACAGGGCCATAAGCAAAGTGGAAGTTCTCTCCTCCCTTTAGAGAAAAGTGCATCCTTCTTTGATGGCCACTTCTTTCCACTGGGTAAGCTTCCATTTAATGGAAGTCCTGTGAAAGAGAGAGAGAGAGAGCATGCACTCAGGTGGCCAAAAATTCATGAGAAACAAAAGGTAGCTTTCTAGAAGCTTGCGAAGGAGTTCTAATGATTGAGTAGGCAAAATAATACAAACAACTTCCCAAGTGCTGATTCCAAACTCACCAGGCATTCTTTTAATCGTGATTTGGCATCTCACATACATTTTCTTTGGACAGGAAATTCGTCAACCAGAGTTTTCTGGTTTTCTTGTTAGTGATGTTTTTCATGAAAAACAAATAAATGAAATTGGAATTTTGGTGTATAAATATTTTCTGGTATTCCTGTGGGCTAATCACCCCTCTCCCATTCTAATTGTAGGTTGAATGTAAATTCTCATTCAATATGAATATATGCACCAAGCGAATACCAGAGACGTTTGATAGCATATGGGACACTTGATGGTGAGGTGGGCATGCAAACATTTCTGGGTTAGCTTGAGAGAAGCAGAGAGAGTTAGTTTGGCCTTGGTAGTGCCTACAGGGTGGGACTGATCAAAAATTCCCATGCTGGGGCTATAGATTTTCAAGTTTTATTTATTTATTGTTTTCATTTTTTACTTCAAAGTGAGGGGGGGAGGGATGGAGGGTGGGAGGGAGAGCAAGCAAGCTCTTTCACCACCCAGTTCACTCCCCAAATACCTACAACACCTGGAGTCAGGCCAGGCTGAAGTCAGGAGTGAGGAAGTCCATCTGGGTCTCCCACTTGGGTGGTAAGGGCCCCAAGCACTTGGACAATTATCAAAGTAGTACAGGAACTCAAACTAGGCACTCTGATATGGGATGCAGTTATCCCAAGATCCAACTGAACTGCTGTGCCAATATGTTGTCTGCATATGCAAGCTTTACATTTCTCTCTACACCAAAGGAGGAGGTAGGCTGCAGAGTTATGAGTTCTAAATTTCCTACTGGAAGACCTAAAGGTGATTTACACAAGCTGTAGATTTGTTAGTCTGAAATTTCCACTGGCACCAAAGAAGGGTGCTTTCTTAGCTGTCTGTCCAGAAGTGGGGACCAACTATGAATTGTCTAAGATTTTGGAACTTTTAATTTTCTAGGTTTGCTGTTTTCATTATTTGGCATTTTTTCCTGTGAAGCTTATTTGGGGGCCAGAAGCTAATGGCTGTCTGTATAGGTAAGAAAGAAGAAATGAGCTCAAATCAGAAAAAAATAGTAAGATTCAGGAACTGACTATGTTTATTCAGGGAGGAGCTAGGCAAAAATTTAAGTCTAACTCTTGACAGGTGAGCCACTAATGCCTAGACCTCATGAGGAAAATTGGAGGAAGAAGTTTCCTTTACAGCAAGAGAAGCTTTACAAAATGTTGCTGTTGCAGACAATGGGGCAATCTTGGTTCTTGTCTCATGCTGAATAATAATTTCCACACAGACAGGCACAGTGAACAAAATGAGATTTATTGAAAGCAAGATACCAGAGTTGTTGCCAAAGTAACTTGTGAGTGCTGGCTCTTTTTACACGAACTGGCTCTCTCTGGCCCCTTTCTGAAATCTGGATCCAGGTTTAACCAATCAGGGGGAGTGCAGACCAACAACCAATCATGAGGCAGGGATAACAATTAGGAGGTCAGAATAACAACCAATCACAGGGCAGGGCTAACAACCAATCAGAAAACTGAAAGTATACGCTAATAAGACATGCTATATGAATCAATCAGGGAACTGAAATTGTGTGCTCATGAGGCAGGCTACATGAACCATTCAGGAAACTAACATTGGAGTAGGCTGTTTAGCACAGAAGTGGGCAGAGTTCTCAATCAAGTCTGTTGGACACACTCAATAACATCTATGTTTCTTACACCTCCAGTCTCCCATGTTGCTCAGGGCTCCAGGAGATTAACATCATGTGTTTTTTTTCCTGCCTTTCTTTCCTATCCAAGGTCCCCTGGAATCCCTATCATTACAAGTAGTTTTTTAAATAAATTTATTTATTAATTTGAGAGAGAGAAAGTGAGAGAGAGGTATTGAGATCTTCCATCCACCGGCCCTAATCCAAATGGCTGCAATGGCCATGGCTGTGCCAGGAGCCAGGAGCTTCTTCTAGGACTCCCACATGGGTTCAGGGGTCCAGGGACTTGAGCCATTTTCCACTGCTTTCTCAGGCACATTAGCAGGGGACCAGATCTGACTGGGAGCAGCTGGGACTCCAACCAGCCCCTATGGGATGATGATACTGCAGGCCCTGGCTTAGTCTACGGCGCCACAGCATCAGCCCCATCTTTTTCTTTTCTTTTTTTTAAGGTTTATTTATTTATTTTAAAGGCAGAGTTACAAAGGGGGATACATACACATACATATATATATATATATATATATATATATATAGAGAGAGAGAGAGAGAGAGAGAGAGAGATCTTCATTCCTGGTTCACTTCCTAAATGGCCACAATGGCCTGAGTTGGGATGGTCTGAAACCAGGAGCTAGAAGCTTCATTTGGATCTCCCAAGTGGGTGCAGGGGCTCAAGGACTTAGGCTGTCCTCCGCTACTTTCCAAAGCTGGATCAGAAGCTGAGCAGCCAGGACTGGAACAGGTACCTATATTGGATGCTGGTTTCTCAGGCAGCAGCGTTTACCCATGATGCCACAATGCCAGCCTCAGAGTTTTTTCTTAACACTACAAACAGGTTGTTGTTGTGGCATAACTGGATAAGCAGCCACCTGCGATGAGGCTTCCCAGATGGGCGCCAACTTGCCACCATTCAGGCAGTGAACCAGGGATGGAAGATATTCCTCTCTCTCTCTCTCTCTCTCTCTCTCTCTCTCCCTCTCCCTCTCCCTCTCCCTCTCCCTCTCCCTCTCCCTCTCCCTCTCCCTCTCCCTCTCTCCCTTCCTCCCTCCCTCCCTCCCTCCCTCTCCCTCTTCTTCTCCCTCTCCCCCTCTCCCTGTAACTTTCCCTTTCAAAAGAATCAATCAAGAAATTAAAAGAAGGCAGTCTGAAAAGGCTACATAGGATATGATTCCAACTATGTAACATTTTGGAAAAGGCAAAACAATGGAGACATAGTAAGTGGGGAGGAAGGACTGATCAGGCAGAGCACAAAGCAGTTCCAGGGCAGTGAAACTACTGGATGATTCTATAATAGTGGACATATGTCATGATAAATTTGTCCAAGATAATATGATGTACAAATCCTGAAAGGAAACTCAAACGTAAATTATGCTTTTTGGATGATCATACTGTGGCATAGTAGCTTTCACCAACTGTAGTGAATGCCCCATTCTGGTAGAGGATGTTGATAATGGAAAGGGTTATTTATGTGTGGGTGTAGGGGGTATTTAGGGGATATCTCTGTACTTTCTGCTCAATTTTGCTTTGAATCTAAAACTTCTCTGAAAGATAGTCTGCTTTAAAATCTTTTGGATTGGCTGGTGCTGTGGCATAGTAGGCTAAACCTCTGCCTGTAGCACCAGCATCGTATATGAGCACCAGTTCGTATCCCAGCTGCTCCAATTCTGATCCAGCCCTTTGCTTTGTCTGGGTAAGGCGGTGGAAGACAGTGTCCCTGCACCTGCGTGGAAAACCCAGAGGAGGCATCTGGCTCCTGGCTTTGGATTGGCCCAACTCCGGACTGTGCAGCCATTTGGGAAATGAACCAATGGATGGAAGATACCTCTCTCTCTCTCTCCCTCTCTCTCCCTCTGTCTGTCTGTCTGTAACTCTGCCTCTCAAGAGAAATACATAAAATCTTACTGGGGCAGGCACTGTGGCATAGCGGGTAAAGCCGCCACGTGCAGTGCCGGTTCGAGTCCCAGTTGCAGCATTTCCGATCCAGATCTCTGCTAATTGTATGGGAAAGCAGTAGAAGATGACCCAAGTCTCCTGCATGGGAGACCCAGAAGAAGCTCCTGGCCCCTTGCTTCGGTTCAACCCAGCTCTGGCCATTGCAGCCATTTGGGAAGTGAACCAGCAGATGGAAGATCTCTCACTCTCTGTCTCTCCCTCTATCTGTAACTCTACCTCTCAAAGAAATAAATAAAATCATAAAAAACCCAAAATCTTTTGGATAGAGATCCAAACAGTATATATATATATATGCCAATAGGCACATGAAAAGATGCTCAACACTATTAGTCATTAGAGGAATGCAAATCAAAACCACAATGATAAGGGTACCCATTTGGTGCAGAAGTTAAGATGCAGCTTGGGATGCCTGCATATCTGGGCTCGTCCCGCGAGGTCCACACTGTCAGGATGGTGGGGCAACAGTGTTCTTCAACAAGAAGCACTGGACACAGTTTTGGTGAACATGTCCATTTATTAGCAGTTAGGCACAAGCTTTTATAGGGCAGCAAAGGAAAGTAGCTAGCTCAGGGTAGCAGCACTAATTTTATAGGATAAAGCCAATACTTGTGCTGCTATGCTTCTCCAATCAGCCTGAAGGTCACATAGCCCACATAGCCTTCCAGGTAGTCTTATGGATATGGGCCACATCTAGGAGCTGTTTATCTAGCTAACAGTTACAAGGTCCCTCAACAGGAAGTGGCGGTGGAGTAAATGTGCCTGGGGCCCAGCCACCTGCCAGTAGTCAGGTCATAAGTGGGTCTCAGTGTGCTGAGTCCTCAACCAGGGTCTTTCCTGGGGGCAGGGGGGCATAGGTGTGCCATGCCCTCTTGACCTCCTGGATAGGCTAGGCAGGCAGTCTTCCAGCCAGGCACGGGATCACCCACATCTTCCCCCTCTGTTTTAGGGCAGGCTATCTCTATGGCCAAAATCTCAGCCAGTAGAGCGGCCTTTCTTTCAGTGGATGTGACCCTGTTAAGTGTGGCACAGAAAAAACAGATCAATAAACCAAAACCCACAATAACCACTACTATATTAATCAACACAAAGGGATGGAACCAAGATTTCACAAGTCCCCACCAGTAATTGACCAGTCCCCGTGTAAAGGTGGTAACTGTCTGGACAGAAATGCGGGTGACATTAAGCTTTAGAATTTGTTGGGTTAAATTGAAAAGCATCTTGTTGTGCCTGAGCAAGTGCTGATAGAGGACCACCACACATTGATAAGTTTTAGAGTCCTTTATTGCAAGCGGCCAAGAGTGGGCTCATGCCCCAAGGAACTCTCAACCCTGAAGCCCAAAGCAACAGGGTTTATAAAGGCAAAAACCACAAAATCAGGGGGGAAATACATGGTTGCTAGGATCAGGGGGGAATATAAGGTTACTGAGGTCAAGCTAACCTAAAACCTATGCGAAACTAATATCAATTATAACCTTGACAATACCAGTTACAATCTTAACATTTTCAATTATAATTTTGACATTAATCCAGATTTTGATTTAAATCCTATGTAGGACATAGGCAAATTACATTTTTATCATTAACCCAGATGCAGCCTATCCATTTCCAAGCTTGAGAAATCATGCTAGGGGGTTTCTATGCTTTGCCAAGTGTGATGTAATGGACTGCTATTGTCTGAGAGTTTTAGATCACAGTTTCCGACCAGAGTTGTCTCATGGGGGGATGGGTGCCTTCTCAGAATGGAGTCTCAGATACTCCAAAATGGAGTCCCTACTGTCAAGGTGTTACTTCATCCCACCCTTTGTGTTTTGACAGTAATCCAATCTTTGATTTAGCCACATCATATGGATCAGGAAGAATATTTAGAGCAGAGTAATAGGCATGCATATACATGAGTTTAACAGAAGCTATACTTTGTCTAATGAAATCAAGTAACCAGTTAATTAAGCAGGGTCCTACAGTCAGTCTGAGGAGGAAGAGGACTAACGATCCGGCCAGGCCAGTTAACAGGGTGGTCAGCCATGGGTTCCAATTAAACATATGACTATACCACGGTTGTGAGTCTTTGTGCTGCTTATGGCAAGTTTTTAAGTTTTGTTTTACCTTTTGGAGGGAGTCAGTTATAACTCCTGATTTATTAGCATAGAAACAGCAAGCTTCTCCCAGTGTAACACATAGGCCACCTTGAGTCAGAAACAGGAGGTCTAGACCTCTCCTATTTTGCAGCAATATGTCCACAAAAGACATGTCCAATAGAGTACTGAAGGTGACCTAAGTCTGCATCAATGGCCTCAGTTAAATGAGTGAGACCCACTTCTCCTTGTATTAATGCAGCAGTGCTTAAGGCTGCTGTTCCAGCAAGTCCCAAGCCTACCAGGATTGAGACAACCAGAGGGGATGCTCTTTTTGCTTGGTTTAATTCAGGGAGAGAATTGGAAAGGGATAGGCCTCCCTCTGAACCAGAATAGGCATACATCTGTGGAAGCACATGTATTGATACACATAAGAAAGGGGCTACAGGATTTTCATTTATAAGAAACCTAGTGAGTTAAACCCATTGTGTAAGCAAACCATGAGTTTTTAGAGGGGTGGTAGTTTTTCATTGAAGGGAAAGAAACATTAAGAGCATATTCTGTCATGCAAGTATTAGTGTAAGAAGGGTTAAGAAAATCATAATTAGATGAAAATATGCAAGAAGCATTTTCTTAGATAGATCCAAGAGAGAGGGAAGGTTTTCTAGCAAAACATGGAGTATTAGAACTTACTATCTGGTGAGGGTTTCCTATACCTATGTAATATGAGGGTCCTGCTCGGAGGCAGAGCCAACAATCTCGTGCTAAAGAGGGCTGGGTATGGTTTAAGAGGTGATGCATATCCTGTAGAATGGGTAGCAGGCTTGGAGTCATAGAAAGGAAGAGCTTAGAGGGTAACCCAGGGTCTGAGGTGGGTCCTGGCATTGGGGGTAACTCTGCAGGTGTCAGTAAATGGGTCTTCTAGGCTGGCCAGAGGACCAATAGGCTTTTCTTGTTGAACGGAGGTGATAAATCATCGCTGTATGTGGAACATGGACCCAGAATCTCTGAAGGGCCCAGGCTTATGAATATGTATGCCCCAGGTCAGGCCAGTACTCCACATGGAGTAATCAGGATAAGTCACTTGAATGAAGGCTGGATTGCACCTCTCTCCTTGCCTACAATAATACTGGAAGGATTGTAGGTCCTGTTGTAAAGCTTCCCCGAATTAAGTGGGAGAGTTTTTAAATCCCTGTGGCATCCAGATCCCCGAATTAAGTGGGAGAGTTTTTAAATCCCTGTGGCATCCAGATCCAAGTCAGTTGTTGTGTGTCCCCAGCCACTGGGTCAGTCCATTCGAAAGCAAAAATTGGTTGGCACCAGAGGGATTGAAAAGAAAGTGTCTTTAAGGTCCAGCACTATATAGACAACATGGTCAGGTGAGAGCAGGCTGAGGAGGGTGTAAGGGTTAGGGACCATAGAGTGAACAGTCTGTACCCTCTTATTTACCTCCCTTAAGTCTTTATTTATTTATTTATTTATTTATTTGGCAGGTAGAGTTATAGACAGTGAGAGAGAAAGACAGAGAGAAAGGTCTTCCTTCCGTTGGTTCACCCCCACTAAATGGCCACAACTGCCGGAGTTGCGCCAGTCCAAAGCCAGGAGCCAGGTGCTTCCTCTCAGTCTCCTATGTGGGTGCAGAGGCCATCTTCCACTGCCCTCCTGGGCCATAGCAGAGAGCTGGACTGGAGGAGGAGCAACCAGGATTAGAACCTGGCGCCCATAAGGGATGCCGGCACCACAGGTGGAGGATTAACTGAGTGTGCCATGGCACCAGCCCCCTCCCCTAAGTTTTTTACAGGCCTGTAGTCCTTGGTTCCTGCATTTTGAACTGGAAGCAGGGGTGTGTTCCAAGAGGACTTACACAGCTTTAGGATACCTGCAGCAAGAGGCAATGAATATGAACAGCTGTTTTGACTTGTGATATATTGCTTAACCCTTACCAGTTCGGCAGTGGACAGATCAACAACCCCTGGAGTGTGGACTGTCTTCAGCCCACCCCTGAGGGAATTTAGCTTGAAGAGACATTAAAGAGTTAGACACAGTTTCTTTGTTGGTGGATTGGAACAGCAACTGCCATCTGATAAATGGGAGAAAAGAAAGTTCAGTCTGTTCAGTGGAGAATGAAACATGAGCCTTGAGCTTTCAAAGGAGATCTCTTCCCAGCAAGGGATATGGACAATGGGGCTCTACTATGAAGGAGTGGGAGACATGTTGGTTTCCAAGGTTAACAGACCATATGGATTTCATGGGGAATTTCTTAACATTACCCGTGGCCCCTGAATAGAGACCATCTTGTGAGAGAGTGGACCATAGGAGTCCTTAGTACCAACATTTCTGCTCCCGTGTCCAATAAAAACTGCACAGGGTGACTCCCTACCTCAGTAATTACCATGGGCTCCCAGGGGTCTAATGGTATGGAGCCCCGGCCCCTTCCGTCCAAGTCCTGAGTTTCATTTCCCATTGGAAGAGCCAGAACCTTCCTAGCTCTCTCTGGGCATTCATTTTTCTAGTGACTTATTTTTTTGCAGTAAGCACATTGGTCTTTATTTAAGGCCTGATGTTCCTTCTTGTGTGATTGTTTGATTTTTGGCTTCTTATCCACTCATGGTAGAAGAGCATCTTTTAGTGGTCTAGATCCCAATCCTGCCTCTTTGAAAGCAGCCACCATCATTTGGACTTGTTTCTTAGCTGTTTTGTCCGCATTTACAATTAATTCTTTTTGGTTTTCAGCATCCCTATTATTGTACATCTTTTGAGCTATTTCAAGCAATTGAGAAGTGTTCATACCAGCAAAACCATCTAGTTTCTGTAACTTTTTCTGGATGTCTGGGGCTTATTGGAAGACAAAAGCCAGACTGAGGGCACGGGCATTCTCCGGGGCTGAGGGGTGAAATGGGGTGTGTGTTAAATAAGCTTCCCAGAGCCTCTCTAGGAAAACCCTAGGAGACTCCTCTGGCCCTGGACAACCTCCTTGACCCTAGACAGATTAATAGGTTTCCATGCTGCCCCTCTGATCCCAGCTAGGAGATGACGGTGATAAGTGGTCAGTGCCTGAAACCCCACCCCCAAGTTGGGGTCCCAGTCTGGCCTAACAGTAGAAAAGGCCACCTCCAATCGGTGGCCGTTTTCCCCCATCCTCCCCAGGGAAGGTGGAAAGGAGGGCCTTTCACACCTCTGATTGAATGTGTTCCTTCTCCTCTAAAATAAAAAGAGTTAAAAGAAGCTGTTGGCAATCATCCCATGTCAGGATGTGGGTATGAAGGATGGACTCAATTAGAGAGGTCAAGGCTTGTGGCTTTCAGAGAAGGGGGGATTTTGAGTTTTCCAGTTGTAAAGATCAGCAGTAGAGAAGGGTGCTTAAACCAAGAATGGGCAGCCAGGCTGCTCCAAACTGGAGTTTTGGGCAACCTGGTGCAGACACAGGAGGGGGGCAGGGCCTTGGGCACGCGGCCAAAGCAAGAAATGAAGAGGGGGTAATTCTTCCATCGTTCCCAAAGGGAAACTGTTAGCTGGAGAAGCCTCTTCAGAAGATGGGGAAAGGGTTGAGGGAGCAGCAGGAGGTGGAGAAGGAGAATGCTGGGGCAACAGGGAGGGCAGAGGTGGCGAGAGTGGAGCATAAGGATATGGCGGAGGCAGGAGGAGGTCTTCAGGATCCAGGGTAAGACCTGATGGGCCTTGTTTTGGAACTTCTGCTGGTTTTCAGACAAGGGCCTTTGTCCATGTCACTAAGAGTGTCTGAGGGCAGGTTAATATGCCATTTTGGAGCCGATTAGGAGGACTGAGAACAAGATTCAACCGTTGATCAAAATATGGAAATTGATCAGGGTGGCCATGAGGTCTAGGAACGGTTACCCTTTTCCAAACTTTATTAACATGCAAGGGATCATAAGACCCAGTGGGCTGCCAGACCACTACCATAGTTGGCCATTCCACTTCACAGAAACTTTGGAGAATCTGGGGGAGGGAGAGCATTTTACACCATAATCTCCGGAGAAACTTTTTTAAAAAGTTCTTTAACATGTACTGCAGTGGGGTGCAAGGTCGTTAATCAGTTCCTCCCATCTCTCCACATAAAAGACAATCAAACACAACTGACAGAAATGACAAACAATACACAAATGACAAAAACAATAAACACAAAACACAGATGACATAAAACAACAAACATAGTAACAGTAAACCTTTTTAACCAGACCAGAGTCTCCCCTCCTAAAGTTTTAAGTAGGAGTCAGAGACAAAAATAACAGTGATGACAACTGGCACAATGACAGAAAACAACCTAGATCCAGAAAAGGGCTTTTTTTTTCTTTGACAGGCAGAGTGGACAGTGAGAGAGAGAGAGACAGAGAGAAAGGTCTTCCTTTACTGTTGGTTCACCCTCCAATGGCCGCCACGGCCGGTGCACTGTGGCCGGCGCACTGCGCTGATCCGAAGCCAGGAGCCAGGTGCTTCTCCTGGTCTTCCATGTGGGTGCAGGGCCCAAGCACTTGGGCCATCCTCCACTGCACTCCCGGGCCACAGCAGAGAGCTGGCCTGGAAGAGGAGCAACCAGACAGAATCCATCGCCCCGACCGGGACTAGAACCCGGTGTGCCGGCGCCACAAGGCAGAGGATTAGCCTATTGAGCCGTGGCGCTGGCCGAAAGGGCTTTCTTTAACCAAACCAGAGTCTTCCGTCCTAACACCATCGTGCTCAAATGGAACGGAGACTATATTGGCATCTCATCAGACCTCCAATACCCAGAAGGCACCACCAGAAAACAGAAGTCAGCTTACCAGAGGACTTAGGACCAATTGTTCAGTGAAGAGGTCAAGCTGAGCCTCCCTGGTCGGTGGATCAGGACATTGGACCCTGGAACATCATCAGGGGATGCCTCCCCTATGGCCAAAGCAGCAACCTGGAAGGATCAGAGTGAGATCTTCCCAGGGGTGGTCTCCGGATCTCGCTGGGGCCTCCAAAATGTAGTGCCTGAGCGAGTGCTGACAGAGGAGCGCCACACACTGATAAATTTTAGAGTCCTTTATTGCCAGTGGCCAAGAGTGGACTCATGCCCCAAAGAATTCTCAACCCTAAAGCCCAAAGCAACAGGGTTTATAAAGGCAAAAACCACAAAATCAGGGTGGGGGGAATACATGGTTGCTAAGATCGGGGGGAATACATGGTTACCGGGGTCAAGCTAACCTAAAACGTATGTGAAACTAATATCAATTATAATCTTGACAATACCAGTTACAATCTTAACATTTTCAATTATAATTTTGACATTAATCCAGATTTTGGTTTGTGGCGCCGGCACCCCAGGTTCTAGTCCTGGTCGGGGCGCTGGATTCTGTCCCGGTTGCTCCTCTTCCAGTCCAGCTCTCTGCTGTGGCCCAGGAGTGCAATGGAGGATGGCCCAGGTGCTTGGGCCCTGCACCCACATGGGAGACCAGGAGGAAGCACCTGGCTCCTGGCTTTGGATTGGCACAGCGCGTCGGCCGCAACATGCCGGCCGTAGTGGCCACTTTGGGGGTGAACCAACGGCAAAAGGAAGACCTTTCTCTCTGTCTCTGTCTCTCTCACTGTCTAACTCTGCCTGTCAACAAATAAAAAGATAAAAATAAAAAAATCCTATGTAGGACATAGACAAATTGCATTATTTTTGACAGGCAGAGTTAGAGAGAGAGAGAGAGAGAGAGAGAGAGAGAGAGAGAGAGAGAGAGAAAGGTCTTGCTTCTGTTGGTTCACCACCCAAATGGCCACTACGGCCGGCGCACTGCAGCGATCCGAAGCCAGGAAACAGATGCTTCCTCCTGGTCTCCCATGCAGGTGCAGGGCCCAAGCACTTGGGCCATCCTCCACTGCCTTCCCGGGCCACAGCAGAGAACTGGACTGGAAGAGGAGCAACCGAGACAGAACCGGCGCCCCAACAGGGACCAGAACCCAGAGTGCTGGCACCGCAGGCAGAGGATTAGCCTAGTGAGCCGTGGCACCGGCCAAATTACATTTTTATCATTAACCCAGGTGCAGCCTATCCACTTCCAAGCTTGAGCAATCATGCTAGGGGGTTTCTATGCTTTGCCAAGTGTGATGTAGTGGACTGCTATTTTCTGAGAGTTTTAGATCATAGTTTCAGACCAGAGTCTCACAGGGGGAGGATGACTTCCCAGAATGGAGTCTCAGATACTCCAAAATGGAGTCCCAACTGTCAACTTCAATCTGAGAAAACTCCCTATCCCAAGGGCCCCTGATATAGACTGACAAGTTATGATATCAAGTTTCCCAATCTAAGACAGGTGCACTGGTGACACAAACAGCTGTGACACAAACATCACACTGGAGGTGCACGGTTTGCCAAAGCAGTTCAATCTGTTTCTGATGTAAATCCAACTCCTGTTGTAAGGCCAGTAGAGCTGTTTTATCTGACCATCAGCTTGGTTTTGGGTAAACAGGGGAGCAGCTGTTATTGAGTGATATTGTTCACTGTTTCGGCTATTTGAATACTGTGTGAGGGAAATTGTGATGATGGCAGCACTAGCTACCGCAGTGACAATGGATATAATGCATTGATGATTAGCCCAAGGGTCCTCTTAGGCTGCTCTACCAATTTTCTGACCACATCCTTGAAAGGCTGGCCCTGGGGATTATAGGGTATTCATGTGATATGACAAGTGGCATACTTGACACAAAAGTAGGCAAATGCTTTGGATATGCAGGCATGGGCATTGTCAGTTTTTATGGAAAGTGGGAGTCCCATAACAAGATAGCGGACAGGAGGTAAGCAATAACCTTAGTGGCGTTTTCACCCATGGAAGGAGTTGCCATTATAAACCCTGAAAAGTGTCCACTATAACATGGAGGAATTTTGTTTGCCAAAAAAGGGAAAATGAGAAACATCCATTTGCCATAGGGCATTGGCCTTAAGGCCACAAGGATTAACTCCCATAGGATGTAGGGGTTCCAAAGGCAAAAATGGGGCACACCTAGCACATTGACAGATTATGTGTTTGCATTGTTGGATGGGTAGGTCAGGGAACAAAGCAGCGAGGGAGCGGACTGATTGATGAAACCAAGAGTGAAGATATCCTACAGCGCACTCAGTGTTGAGCACGTAGGGGACAGATCAGCGCATCAACCTGTAGGTTAAGGGATGACAAAGGACCAGGTATGCCAGAGTGTGCTCTGATATGTTGAACAAAGAGTGGAGATGTGCAGGCCTCCAGTAGGTGTTGTAGTGAGGCAAGCAGGGTGTCCAAAGGGGAAGAGAGATTCAATTTATAGTAGGCACGAGGGAGCTGGGGAAGGAGTTGAGCACAATATATGCTATCAGCGAAAAGGTTGCAGGGCTCAGGAGTCAGGCGTAGAAAATGATAGATAGCGAGGAGTTCTAGAAACTGTGGGGATCCTGCGAGGTGGGAGCAGACAAACTGAGTCGATTGTTGGTTTGGGGTAAATTTGACAGCAGCAATGGTCACAGAAACACTAGCATCTGTAAAAACAAGCAAGGCTTGAGGAATGGATTTAGAGGAGATAACAGAAGGAACAGAAAGGGGCAGCAGGCACATTACTTGGAGAAGTTTGCTTGGGGGTATGTGACTACCTATCTGGCCAGTATAGCCAGCCAAGGCAGTCATGAGGGAATCATCACTGAGGAGAGCAAAATCCAACGACGACTTAGGAAGCAGGATAACCAGGAGATCTGGCTCGCAACTGTCCATCGGAGTACAAACGTAATTTCCTAATAAGAGAAGAAAGCATTTAAACAGGAGACTAGATCTTTGACATGGCTGTGGGGGACAGATGGACCCATTCCAAAATGTTATCAGGAGGCTGCCACAGCATGCCTGTAGGTGTCCTAGCAGAGCCAAGAACAATGGCCTTGAGTTCCTTTTGTAAATCCCATCTGTAAAGCTGTAAGGAAGCAAGGGCTTGATTAACTAGGGTGAGGGCACACTCAGCTTCCTCAGTAAGCTCTCTAGGGGAGGTGGGATCAGGGTCCCCATGTAGACACATAAAAAGGGGGGGTAAGTTGGTGAATAGCTAACTTTAGCCAAGGACAAACCCAATTTATGTGACCCAACTGGACCTATAATTCGTTTAACATAGTCTTCTTTGGCATAGAAATGTGGGGTGGAACAGGGTGAACGTTGTAGGAAAGTATCTCAGTGTCCAGGAAGTGGAAATGAGGAGAATGTTGAACCAAAGCAGTTAGATGGCTTAGCTTTTGTTGAGGCAGGGGCCACTGTTCTACCCACGTGGAGGTATCATCAGTCCATTGCGATCTGATGAGGGCAATGGCATGAACAGTGGCTCCTAGAATAGTGCTTATAAAATTTGGGGGACTCATGGCCTGTTTGTATCAGGTCTTCCAGATAAAACTTATCATCAGTAGTTAGTATAGCTCCCATGCTACCAAGCGAGTCACGCCCAAACAAATTATTACCCAAGCCTATAGCTATAAGTGGCTGCACGCAGCCCATGTGTCCATCAGGGTCTCTCCAAGTAAAAGGGTGTTTTAGCTGATGACTGGGAGAAAGTCCTCCCACCCCTCACATGTCAGGGCCCTGGAGAGTTTCCCATTCTGAGGGAACTTCCTCCTCTCTCAATATGGTGACATCTGCCCCTGAGTCAGTTATGCCCTTGACGATCTTACTATTAATCCAAGCATGTATGCGAGGCTTGATCTGTGACACCGGAAGAATGGTCCAGTAAGCCCCAGGGGCATCTATTCCTATTTGATTGTATTGTCCAGCTTTGGGATGGTGGGACGGTCCCCCTTGAGGTGACAAGGATGGAGTCTGCCCCGATACCCGTTTAAAAGTTTGCACTCTTTGTCATACTGGGACCTACATTCCTTTGCCAGTGGCAGCCCTTCCTAGAGTGGGGACACACCAAACAGAGGGTGGAAGAGGGAAGAGGAACAGTTTGAAGAACAGGCTGTGGGGTGCAACCCAGAGAAACTGCAGCAGGACAATTACAGGAGCACTGAGGGGTTGGCAGAGTATTGACGGGGAAGGCCTCAAGTGAGCTGGCCTGATGGGGAAGTTCAGATTCCCAGGGCAGGGTGGTAGGGGACAGTGGTCTGAAGAGTGGCAAGGAGTCAGAGCCCCACGGTAGGGACACAGTGGAAGCGGCCCCAGGTGGAAAGCAGCCCCCAGGAACCTGAGCGGCAGGGGGTGAGAGCACAGCAGGCACGAGGCAAGGAAGAAGAGGCAGTACTGCCGGCGGGGGTGGGGGGACCTGTGGTTTGGACTGGTCCAGTAGGGCCTGAACCTGTTTATCTGAGGGAGGCGGAGTCTGGGGTGAGCCAGAGATGACGAGGGAGAGGACCAGACACCAAAATGAGGAGACTCTCCCTGTCCCACAGGAGGAACTGACGGCCACGACAACAGGAGTCAAGGATTGGAGCGGGGTGGGGGGCTCCGGTGAGGCAGCAGGAGCAAGAGGCCAAAGCCACCCCTCCCATCTGGCCCGAGGCCTCTGAGTTTTTATCTTTGATCTGGTGGGAGGTTCTGAGTCAGAATCCTTGTCTGAGTCAGAGGAGGGGGAGCCTGCCGATGAAACTCCACAGATGTTTGTAGCACCTGAGGCCGAACATAGAGGTTTGGCTGGCAGTAAAGATGTCGGGAAAATAGCAGTTGGGGATGCTAAGCATTGCAAGATAGCAGTAACTCTAGGGTAAAACTGGAGGGAGGCAGGTATGTTGGCGTTCACTTCCCACCATCGGACGGCTTGTAAAACCTTCTCCCAGGGGCTAGTGATGTGGCATAGTGGGTCAAGCTGTGCCTGCAGTGCTGGTATCCCATATGGGTGTGAGTCCGTGTCGTGGCTGCTCCACTTCTTTTTTTTTAAAAGATATTTATTTATTCATTTGAGAGGTAGAGTTACAGACAGTGGGAGGTAGAGACAGAGAGAAAGGTCTTCTTTCCATTGGTTCACCCCCGAATTGGCTGCAACAGCCGGAGCTGGGCCAGTCTGAAGCTGGGAGTCAGGAGCTTCTTCCGGGTCTCCCACGCAGGTGCAGGGGCCCAAGGACTTGGGCCATCTTCTACTGCTTTCCCAGGCCACAGCAGAGAGCTGGATTGGAAGTGGAGCAGCCAAGACTTGAATCCATGCCCACATGGAATGCCAGCACTGCAGGTGGCAGCTTTACCCATTATGCCACAGTGCCAGCCCCTTTTTTCTTTATTTCTTTTTTTTTAAGATTTATTTACTTATTTGAAAGTCTGAGTTATGCAGAGAGAGAAGTAGAGGCAGGGAGAGAGTGAGAGCGAGAGCGAGAGAGATAGGTCTTCCATCTGCTGCTTCACTCCCCAGTTGGCCACAACAGCTGGAGCTGCATCAATCCAAAGCCAGGAGCCAGGAGCTTCTTCCAGGTCTCCCACAAGGGTGCAAGGGCCCAAGGACTTGGGCCATCTTCTACTGCTTCCCCAGGCCATAGCAGAGAGCTGCATCAGAAGTGGAGCAGCTGGCACTCAAACTGGTGCCCATATGGGATGCCAGCACTGCAGGCAGTGGCTTTTCCTGCTACACCACAGCACTGGCCCCTCGAGAACTGTGATATGGATGCATGTGAGTGATCCTGTGCTGCAGGGGCCCTAGGCATGTTTCCCCCAGCACTGCTTCCTATTGAAGGACCTTGCAACTGTTAACAAGATTAACAGCTCCTAGAGGTGGCCCATATCTGTAAGACCACCTGGAAGGCTATGTGGGCTACGTGACATTCTAAGCTGATTGGAGAAACACATTGGTGCTATTATAGGCTTTATCCTATAGAATTAATGTTGTTACCCTGAGCTAGCTACTCCCCTTTGCTTGCCCTATAAAAGCTTGTGCCTATCTGTTAATAAATGGACATGTTCACCCAAACTGTCTCCGGTGCTTCTTGTCGAAGAACACCATTGCTCCACCATCTTGACAGTATAGACCTTGCAGGACAAGCCCACAACTGGTGCCTGAACAGGGACCTGAACACATAAGGTAGGCAAGGGTAGGGCCTTCCCTGCTAGGTGAAGAGGCATCACCATCAGTCGGGCCCCCAATCCCTCTCTTCTAAGTGAGAGGGCACCTCTGTCCCTTTCTAGGGGCCCCCACCATGATCATCAGCTCCAACCCTTCTCTGCTAGGTGAGAGGGTGCCTCCATCCCTTTCTAGGGGCCCCCATTGTGAGTATCAGTTCCCCATGTGGATCTTCTATTCCCTTGTGATAATTCTCTTGGCTACCCTTGTTTTCTCTCTGGGAATCTTTGTTACCACCCTGTTAGACTCGTCTGTCCATAGTTCTATCCTTCTCACTCTTTCTTTCGCTTTCCTGATTGGTTGCTTATGTTCACCCTTCACAATGTGCCAGACCCTGAGTAAGGACCCCAGGCCTGAGCTCTTGCAGCCTTTGTTGGAAACTCATGGCCTTAAACTAAAACAGGAGGAAACTGAAAAATTTGGGGAAACTGCTACAGGTATGTGTCCTTGGCCTGAAGCAGTAGACATTTTTTTAAAAGATTTATTTTATTTATTTGAAAGACAGAGTTACAGAGAGAGGTAGAGATAGAGAGAGAGAGATCTTCCACCCACTGGTTCACTCCCCAGATGGCTGAAATGTGGGGAATCCCACAGGAGTCCCAAAAATAGAGTCATAGATCACTGCTTACCTGACCAGCAGAATGAGGTGAACTATGGAAACTCCTACAGTCAAAAACTACCACTATACACAAAGTGAAAATAAAGAAAAGTGGAGTCACTCATGCTAAACCAGAAGCTGATGACATCACTTATGTCAAGCTCAGCCCTTGCCAGAAAGATGCTTCTCATTAGACTGAACAGACATCCCTGGGCAGTCTGATAATGTGTGTGTTATGGATGATAACCTCGAGTTACCTTCCTACTCACACGACGATTGGACGCACCCTCAAGAATGAGTGGGAGACACCCTGGCCTAGGCATTGGATTGGTGGCACCCTGGGAAACTCTGAGAGGGAGCACAACTGATTGGTGACACCTGGACCCCTACTGGAGACTCCCTTTTCAGAGTGACAAGGACAAAAAGAGAGCCTTTTCCATTGCTCTCCATCCTCTCAAGGGTCATGGCCCGGTGTGTGTGAACCTCTGCATCTCAACACATCTGGAGCTGAAGAGGCAGCCCAGTACTCTGTGAGGAGCAGTTAACAGCTGCTCCTCAGTCCGACAGCTGATCAAGGGCCCGGTGTGTGTGAACTTTTGGATCTCTACACATTTGGAACTGAAGAGCCAGCTTGCTAGCCCACTTGCTAAGTGACACAAGGCGACTACGGGATCAAACTCTAGGGAGCTGCCACATTGCTGTTTCACCTGGACACTTTATCAGCCTGCTGCCAGACCTGACTGCAGAGCTGGACCAGACCTCTCCGCAGGGAACCTCTCCAATTCCTCACCTTGCCGTCTGCCTGGGAACTCTAATCCCACTGTCCAGAGTGACAACCATCCCACGACTCCCTGCCTGTAAGTGACTGATCCGAGATCCATCTCTACCAAGACGTTGAGGTCCGAACCTTAAACACTGACTCTTTTTGTGACCACGATATGAACCTTGAGAACGCAGCCTTTATAAGTAACATTAGCCATGTGTTATAGGAATATGCTTTGACCCTATGATTAAAAATAATGTTAGATACCTTGCTGTACATATACTATTATAATTGGATAGCCCTCAAAGTTACTTTAACATTGTATACTGTGATCTGTGGATTAATGAATAAGTTCAAGTAGTATTATTGATATTGATATTAATGGTATTGATTCCTGTAGTTGTTTAGTCATTAAGGAAACAGTGTTATTCTGATAGTTGAGATTATAGTAAGTAATAAGTAGTAGTTAAGCTATAGATTGGACTGTTAAGTATATTGATAAGTATGGATTGATAAGTATACTGATACTGATAAGTGTATTGACCTCAATGAGCATGCTGATGAGTAGTGTGATAAAAACCCCTGGTGTGTAAGCAATAAAATCTCTCACTGTAAAGACAGTCTTGTTTCCTTGTGTTCCTTTCTTTCCCATGCTCTGACACGTTGCTCTTAAGCCCTGTTGAGCTGTGTGATAGCAGGCACTTGTGACAGGCAACTACCGGAGCTGTGCCAATCCAAAGCCAGGAGCCAGGAGCTTCTTCTGGACCTCCCACATGGGTGCAGAGGCCCAAGCACTTGGGCCATCTCCCACTGCTTTCCCAGGCCATAGCAGAGAGCTGGATTGGAAGAGGGGCAGCCAGGACTAGAACCGGCGCCCATGTGGGATGCTGGCACCACAGGCGGAGGATTAACCCATTGCACCATGGCACCAGCTCCTAAGCCTGGAAAAGACACAACAGAGAAAGAAAACTACATACCTATCTCCCTGATGAACATAGATGCAAAAATACTCAACAAAATTCTTGCAAACCGAATCCAACTGCACATCAGAAAGATCATTCACCTGGACCAAGTGGGATTTATCCCTGGTATGCAGGGATGGTTCAATATTCAAAAGTCAATCAATGTAATACATCACATTAATAAATTGAGAAACAAAAATCATATGATTATCTCAATAGATGCAGAGAAAGTGTTTGACAAAATACAACACCCTTTTGTGATGAAAACCCTAAGCAAATTGGGGTTAGAAGGAACATTCCTCAACACAATTAAGGCGGTCTATGATAAACCAATGGCCAGCATCATATTGAATGGGGAAAAGTTGGAGGCATTTCCATTGAAAACTGGCATCAGACAGGGATGCCCGCTCTCACTATTGCTATTTGATATAGTCCTAGAAGTGTTAGCCAGGGCCATCAGGCAAGAAAAAGAAATTAAAGGGACACAAATGGGAAAGGAGGAAGTTAAGCTATCCCTATTTGCAGATGACATGATACTATATATAGGGGACCTGATAAACTCCTATAAGAGACTATTGGAACTCATAGAAGAGTTTGGTAAAGTATCAGGATACAAAATCAACGCTCAGAAATCAACAGCCTTTGTATACACAGATAATGCCAGGGCCGAGGAAGAACTTCTAAGATCAATCCCATTCACGATAGCCACAAAAACAATAAAGTACCTTGGAATAAATTTAACCAAGGATGTCAAAGACCTCTATGATGAAAATTGCAAAACACTAAAGAAAGAAATAGAAGACGACGCAAAAAAATGGAAAAACCTGCCATGCTCATGGATTGGAAGAATCAATATTATCAAAATGTCCATTCTCCCAAAAGCAATTTACAAGTTCAATGCAGTACCAATCAAAATACCAAAGTCATTCTTCAAAGACCTAGAAAAAACGATGCTGAAATTCATATGGAGAAACAGGAGACCGAGAGTAGCTAAAGCAATCCTTTACAATAAAAACAAGGCCGGAGGCATCACAATTCCAGACTTCAAGACATACTACAGGGCAGTTATAATCAAAACAGCCTGGTACTGGTACAAAAACAGATGGATAGAACAATGGAACAGAATAGAAACACCGGAGATCAATCCAAACATCTATAACGAACTCATATTTGACAAAGGACCTAAAACCAATCCCTGGAACAAGGACAGCCTCTTCAACAAATGGTGCTGGGAAAACTGGATGTCCACATGTCTAAATATGAAGCAAGACCCCTACCTTACACCTTATATAAAAATCCACTCAACATGGATCAAAGAACTAGAGATGTGCCACGACACCATGAAACTAATTGAGAGCATAGGGGAAGCCCTTCAAGATATTGGAACAGGCGAAGAATTCTTGGAGAAGACCCCAGAGGCATGGGTAATCAAAGATAAAATAAACAAATGGGATTACCTCAAATTGAAGAGTTTCTTTACAGCAAAGGAAACAGTCAGGAAAGTGAAGAGGCAACCAACAGAATGGGAGACATTATTCGCAAACTACACAACAGATAAAGGGTTAACAACTAGAATCTATAAAATGATCAAAAAACACCACAAAATCAAAACAAACAACCCAATAAAAAAATGGGCCAAGGACCTTAACAGACATTTTTCAAAAGAGGAAATCCAAATGGCCAACAGACACATGAAAAAATGCTCAGGATCCCTAGCCATCAGGGAAATGCAGATCAAAACCACAATGAGGTTTCACCTCACTCCGGTTAGATTGGCTCACATACAGAAATCAACCAACAACAGATGCTGGTGAAGATGTGGGGGAAAAGGGACACTAATCCACTGTTGGTGGGAATGCAAACTGGTAAAGCCACTATGGAAGACAGTTTGGAGAGTCCTCAGAAACCTGAATATAGCACTACCAGAGGACCCAGCCATCCCACTCCGTGGAATTTACCCAAATGGAATTAAAGGGGAGAAAAAAAAAGAGCCATTTGCCCTCAATATTTGTTGCAGCTCAATTCACAATAGCTAAGACATGGAATCAACCTAAATGTCCAGCAACGGATGACTGGATAAAGAAACTATGGGGCCGGCACCGCGGCTCAATAAGCTAATCCTCTAGCGCCCGGACCGGGACTAGAACCTGGTGTGCCGACGTCGGCACACCAGGTTCTAGTCCCGGTCCGGGCGCCAGATTCTGTCCCGGTTGCCCCTCTTCCAGGCCAGCTCTCTGCTGTGGCCCGGGAGTGCAGTGGAGGATGGCCCAAGTCCTTGGGCCCTGCACCCCATGGGAGACCAGGAGAAGTACCTGGCTCCTGCCATCAGATCAGCGCAGTGTGCCGGCCGCAGTGCGCCGGCCCCAGCGGCCATTGGAGGGTGAACCAACAGCAAAAGGAAGACCTTTCTCTCTGTCTCTCTCTCTCACTGTCCACTCTGCCTGTCAAAAAAAAATATATGGAATATGTACTCTATGGAACACTATACAGCAGTAAAAAACAATGAAATCCGGGCATTTACAACAAAATGGAGGAAGCTGGAAAACATCATGCTGAGTTAAATAAGCCAGTCCAAAAGGGATAAATATCATATGTGCTCCCAGATCGATGGCAACTAAACGAGCATCTAAAATGATACCCATTGAAGTGAAATGGACACTATGAGAGACAATGACATGATCAGCCCTTGTCTAGACTGTTGAGGAACAACTTACTATTTTATTCCTTTTAGTATTTTTGTTGTTGTTGTTGTTGCTCTGTTTGTTCTACATAAGAACACTGGTTGAACTCTGTAATCAATGCACAATCATTCTTAGGCGTTTAAAATTAACAGAAAAGTGATCTCTGTTAAACATAAGAGTGGGAATAAGAGAGGGAGGAGATATATAGGTTGGCACATGCTCACTCAGACTTATCTCCAGTGGTGGAACTAGAAATGTGCCAGGGGATTTCAACTCAGTCTTACCAAGGAGGCAGGTACCAACCAATGCCAGAACACTTGGTAAAGTGATAAGTATAAATACACAACCGATCAAAAAGATAGGGTATGTGTCGATGAGATTTCACAAATAAGACCAGTGTAAGCAACTAATGAAGGATAGAATTAAAAGGGAGAGAATGATCCTGCGGGGGAAACAGGACACACAGCAGACTCATAGAATGGCAGCCCTCCTGCCTCAGAATCAACCCTTGGGACATTCAGATCTGGCTAAAAGGCCCATGAGAGTCTCACAGGCATGGGAAGCCATGACACGGTGGCAAAAAACAATCTAAATGAAAGATCCTGGTGAACAAGACCCCAGCAGAAGGAACAGGCCATCAAGGAGAGAGGCGCCTTTCTCTGAAGGGAGGAAGGAACCTCCACTGTGATACGGCCTTGACTAAACAAGTTCAGAGTCGGTGAACTCAAGGGGCTTCCATAGCCTAGACAGCTCATAGCAAGAGTCTTGGGTGATTGCTGACGTCATAAATAAGAGTGCCAATTGTTAAATCAACAACGGGAGTCACTGGGTACATGCTCCCACGTAGGATCTCTGTCCTTAATGTGTTTTACTATGAAACTTAAAAACAACACTACTAGTCGAACAATACCCTATACCTTGTGCGGATGTGTGAGTACAGCCTGTTGAAATCTTTGCTTAGTATATACTAAGTTGATCTTCAGTATACGAAGGTAATTGAAAATGAAACTCGATGAAGGGCGGGGTGGGAGACGGAGTGGGAGAGGGGAGGGCCATGGGAGGGAGGGAGGTTGGGGGGGAGCCACAACAATACAAAAGTTGCACTTTGTAAATTCACATTTATTAAATAAAAAATAACTATATAACAAACAAAAAAAGAACTTAATACTTTACCCTTTTAGTATTTTTTATGTTCTACTTAAAACTATTGGTTGAACTCTGTAATTAATACACAATTACTCTTAGGTATTTAATTAATGCTATAACTAGTACTCAAATAGTATTTTACACTTTGTGTTTTTGTGTGGGTGCAAACTGTTGAAATCTTTACTTAATATATGCTAAATTGATCTTCTGTATGTAAAGATAATTGAAAATTAATCTTGGTGTGAATGGAAGGGGAGAGGGAGTGGGAGAGGGGAGTGTTGTGGGTGGGAGGTAAGTTATGGGTGGGGGGAAGCTATTGTAATCCATAAGCTGTACTTTGGAAATTTATGTTCATTAAATAAAATAAAATATATGAAAAGAGTGCAGGGATAACAACCAATCTGAGGTCAAGAATAACAACCAATCAAAATGCCAGAATAGCAGCCAATCAAAGGGGAGGGTTTTCAATCAAAGACCTGAAAGTGTATGCTAATATGGTATGGTATGTGAACCAATCAGAGAACTTAAATGTGAATGCGTTCAGGCTACATGAACCAATCAGTGAACTGTCATTGGAGTAGCCTGCTTTCAGCAGAAATGGGACTTGTTCTCAATCAGGTTCGTGAGGCAGCTTCACCATCTGAAGTTGTGCTTCTGGAGAATTAAATCATGTATCTTTATGGTTTTCTTGCCTATCCAGGGTCCCGTGGAATCCCTATTATTACAATCAGAATTTTTTCTTAACATTTCAGGCAGGCGGGCATTGTGGCATAGAGCGTTAAGTCCCCACCTGAGACGCTTTATCCCAAATAGGTGCAGGTTTGCAGCCATTTGGGCAGTTATCTAGTGGTTTGAAGCTTTCTCTCTCTCAACTCTAACATTCACATAAATAAATCTTTTTTAAAAGGCGAGAAAGTCCATATGTTTAAAATAGCTTTGTTGAAATTATTTAAACATATTGACTTATATTTCCTTTTGTCTAATAAAATGTAGGCGATGTCTTTAAGGACAGTATTTTGTCCCCTCAGAGCAGTTGCCTTCGAGGGTGTGTAAAATAGCGCACATGTTTGCGCGCGCTCTGGATTGTTTGCTGGAAACGTACCCGGATGTGCTGCCAGGCGCTGGCGTTTACCCATAAGGCAGCGCGCACGCCTATAAATTCGCTGCGTTCGCTGAGGCGCTCAGTGCCCGCAAGGGGACTCCCTGGCCGCCAGTCCTTTTGGCGGCCTCTCAGCGCTTTGGCGCTCCTCCCTTTCCTCCCCTGAGCCCCAGTTGGCTGATCTCCGCTATTGGTAAGCGCTCCCCGCCCCCGTGTCGCTGGTACCGGCGGCGGTTCTCCCGCGCAGCCGTGGCCGCTGTTCTGTGAGGCGGGCGGGCTGAGGGGCTCGTTGCCGGCGCTGGTCGCCGCAACCGCCCGGGGTGCGGGTGAGGGGCTGGGCCGTGAGGCGGGCGGGCGGGCTGAGGGGCTCGACGCCGGCGCCGATCGCCGCAACCACCCGGGGTGCGGGTGAGGGGCCGGGCCGTGAGGCGGGCGGGCGGGCTGAGGGGCTCGACGCCGGCGCGGGTCGCCGCAACCGCCGGGGGTGCGGGTGAGGGGCCGGGCCGTGAGGCGAGCGGGCTGAGGGGCTCGACGCCGGCGCGGGTCGCCGCAACCGCCGGGGGTGCGGGTGAGGGGCCGGGCCGTGAGGCGAGCGGGCTGAGGGGCTCGACGCCGGCGCGGGTGGTCGCAGCGGCCGGGGGTGCGGGTGAGGGGCTCGACGCCGGCGTGGGGGCCGGGCCGTGAGGCAGGCGGGCTGAGGGGCTCGACGCCGCCGCGGGTCGCCGGGGGTGCGGGTGAGGGGCCGGGCCGTGAAGCGGGCGGGCTGAGGGGCTCGACGCCGGTCGCCGCAACGGCCCGGGGCGTGGGTGAGGGGCCGGGCTTCGCGGCACGGCGGCGGGTGGGCCACCATCTTGAGACGACCCTGAGGAGGCGGAGAAGGGATTTGGGGGGGAAAGTAGCTGGCGGGCGGGGGGTGTTGGGGCCGAGGCTTCGCGGCTGCCGCGGCGGCCGGTGACGCTGAGGAGTCCCTAGCTTGTGGCTTTTCTGTCTCGGGGCAGCTCCCTCTGGTCTTTCGTACGCTTGGCGGCAGCGTTTGATGGAGACCCGCCCACCTGAGTCTCCTCAGTCCTAGGCTAAGACGCGAGAGGGGAGTCGGAACTTTGAAGCGGCAGAGCTCCTCGGGCCCCTTCCCCTCCACCCCACCCCGGGTTCCCCCACCCAGGTTATGGCCATTCTGTGCGGACTGCCTTGTTTTTTACAAAGCCATTCCCATCTCTCGGGGAAGTTGGCGTTGCGTTCCGTTATTGTCCCGAGGCTAAGAGCCCTGAGGAGAAACGTGGCGTTCGATCCATTGTTGTTTTCTAAGAGTGATGTTCGCGGCTTTGCTATAAGAGAGTGAAGTGTGTGTGTGTGTGTGTGTGTGTGTGTGTATCTTTCTGAGGCTATCTCTTGCTGTGGAGATAGAGGGTATTCCTCTCAACTTACCTCAGGTTTTAATGCTTTTTAGGGGAAAATGTCAAGTGAGCGTGCTTCTGCAAGCATGGGAGAACTTTAAGGAATTCTTTGTTTGGAAAGATTTTCAGTTTTTTTTTTTTTTTAATCTGTGAGCCTAAATTTATGGCTTTATTGTTTCATGTTTGGACTGTGGGTTGTAATGTCTTTTAGTGTCATTAAACGTAAAAACCTAAAGTAGAATTTTAAAGTACAAAAATCACGTATTTGTGAGGTGTTTTGATTTGGATGTTACTGTGCAAACTCAGGCTAGCTCCTTAAGCCGAGACGGAGCCTGTAAAGGCACTGATTGGCTGTGTAACTGTTTTCCAAGAAAACATCTATATGAATTGCGTTCACCCTCGTATCTTTTTTTTTAAGGTTTTGAGAGGTAGAGTTAAAGACAGTGAGAGGGAGGGACAGAGAGAGAGGTCTTCCTTCCACTGGTTCACTCCCCAAATGGCCGCAACGGCCAGAGCTGTGCCAATCCGAAGTCGGGAGCCAGGAGCTTCTGTGTCTCCCACGCGGGTGCAGGGGCCCAAACACTTGGGCCATCTTTCACCGTTTTCCCAGGCCATAGCAGAGAGCTAGATCGGAAGGGGAGCAGCTGAGACTTGAACCAGTGGCACAGCGGCCGCCCCCACCCTTGTATCTTGCATTTGTATATTTCATTGATACCTCCCCTTTTGAGGTGGGCTGTGGGGTGGTAACAGAACTTTTTGAAGGTGAATAAACAATCTCAAGGAGAGGACTTTACTGAGGTCATAGGAAGTAATGGAGCCAATTCTTGAACCTAAGCTCTCTGACCCTCGTGTGATGCTTAATTCACTATTATGCTCAACTTTTTCTGGGAGTGAGGTGGTTGCATAAAATAAGCAGGGAGGCTCACCTAAAAATTACAAGAAATATTATTCATGGACCGGCGCTGTGGCATAAGCATTAAAGCTGCCACCTGCAGTGCTGGCATCCCATATGGGTGCAGGTTCAAGTCCTGGCTGCTCCACTTCCGATCCAGCTCTCTGCTATGGCCTGGGAAAGCAGTAGAAGATGGCCCAAGTCCTTAGAGTCCTTAGGCCCCTGCACCCGTGTGGGAGACCCAGAGGAAGCTCCTGGCTTCTGATCAGCGCATCTCCGGCCGTTTTGGCCAGTTGGGGAGTGAACCAGCAGATGGAGGACTCCTCTCTCTCTCTGTCTCTCTCTCTCTGTCTCTCTCTCTCTCTCTCTCTGCCTCTCCTCTGTGTAACTCTGACTTTCAAATAAATAAGTAAATCTTAAAAGCAACTGAAAAAATTCTATAAAAGTAGCAAGATTCTGAAAAAATCTTTGAAAAAAACATTTACATGGATTGCAAATATTGATACTCAGCACAGAAGAAACAAACATTTCAATATTATATATATAAATATATGTAATTATATATAATAATAGAAATCACTACAAGCTAATATAAACACTTTAAATGAAAATGATTTTCCTAAAACAAAAAGCCTAGTACAAGGTGGCACTAATTTACTATTTTGCAAATATGTTTAATATCTTTCTTAATAAAGGACAATGGATTTTCTTAGCCTCTGAAAATTTTTTGTTCAAAAAGAAGTATACTATGGCTAAATTCTTATTTAATAACTAATAAGGTTCTCACGATTCCTTTAGTCCCAGATAAATTGTTTCCAAAGTAAATTAAAAATATAAGAAGTAAATATGGTCCATTGTACCCAAAAGGTACATAGTGATGACTGCTTTTCCTGATATACTGAAGAGTTAATAGGGATACTCTTTAAAAGAAAACCACTTCACAGAGAATGAATCAAAAGTTTAGACATGCATTTTGGATTCACATTCCTAAGTTTTCCTGAATCAATTTTAAAACAGGGGTGGGGAATGTCTGGCCAGTGGACCAAATAAGTCCCGTGAAATCATTTGGTCTCGTCCACGCAAGGCAACCATAGGCAGGATTCGAAATTCAGACATATCTATCGCAGGATCTCCTACGTGGGAGCAGGGTCCCAAGGACTTGGGCCATTCTCTGCTGCGTTCCCAGGCACACTAGCAGGTGGCGGGATCAGAAGTAGAGCAGCCAGGACTCAAACCGGCAGTGCCCATATGGGACGCGGAGGCTTAACCTGCTACACCACAATACCAGCACTCCATGTAAACATTTTTTAAGAGTAAAGAGGTTCTGAGCCAAGAGTTTGAGAACTTACCTAACGCAGCTTGTTTGTGACAGTATTTTTAAAAGATTTGTGTATTTTATTTTTAAAGTCAGAATTACAGATAGAAAGAAGGTAGTCTGAAAAGCCTGAGTGGATAATGGCGTCAAACATGGCTAGCTCCAGGTGTTTAAATGGTATCAAGACTTGAATGCCTCCCTGTCTTTTTTCTCTTTTCCAGAGCTGCTTCTGGGTCTCCCACGTGGGTGGCAAGAGGTCCAAGCACTTGGACCATTTTCCACTGTTTTTCCCAGGCCATTAGCAAGGAACTGGATCAGAAGTAGAGCAGCCAGGATGTGAATCAGTGCTGGCACTTTTTTACATATAGTGGCGCTCTCTGGCCCATTTCTGAAAACCGAATCCAGATTTAAACAATCAAGGGAGGAGTAGAACAACTACCAATCAGGAAGTCAGAATAACAGCCAATCAGTGGGCAGGGAAAGCAATCAGAATGATAATAACAGAACTGAAAGTGTATGTTAATAAGACATGCTGTATGATTCTAACTATGTAATCTTATGGAGACATAGATGAAAAGCTTTAGTGGATAATCGGATTCAAACACGGCTAGCTTCAGGTGTTTAAATGGTATCATCAAGACTTGAATGCCTCCCTGTCTTCCCTTTCTCTTTCCCAGAATCTGATGGCTTTGTTCTCTTTTTTGGCTTCTTTTTTTAATGAATTAAACTGTGAGGAAATTTATCCACCTAATTTTCTATACTTTTCAGTTAGTTGATATGTAAAAACTAAACTTATTTACTTTTTTTAAAGATTTATTTATTTGAAAGAGTTAAATAGAGAGGTAGAGCCAGAGAGTGAGAGAGATAGGTCTTCCATCCACTGGTTCACTCCCCAAATGGCTGCAACAGCCAGAGCTGGGCTGATCCAAAGCCAGGAGCTTCTTCTGGGTCTCCCACGTGGGTGCAGGGCCCCAAGCACTTTGGCCATCTTCTGCTTTCCCAGGCCATAGCAGAGAGCTGGATCAGAAGTGGAGCAGCCAGGACTCCATCCAGCACCCATATGGGATGCTGGTGCTGCAGGCCAGGGCTTTAACCCACTGTGCTGCAGTGCCAGCCCCTAAAAAATGTATTTCAACATATATTATAGTAATAACATTTATTTCTGAAATGTTAAGAATGTCATTTAGTATGTCAAAATCCAGATTTACTAAAATATTTTGCAGAGTAATTACTCATTTTTACATAAAGATGCCTTTTAAAGTTTATTTTTACTTTACTTCATCAGATTTCTTCATGTAGTAAATGCTACTACTTATTTAGTATTCAGCATTCTATTTACTAAATTTGCATTATTTCAGGAATGACCCAATTCCAGGAAGTGCATTACATATCAAACTTAAAAAGTAAGCTTTTGTAGGACAGAAAGATTAAATGTGTGTACCTTTAATTTAACAAAGTCCATTCTAATAGTATCTTTGTTTTATAGGGCGGAAAACTAAGACTTTACTGCTGCCTTCCCTGAGTCAGAGTAAGTTTATTGGAAATTAAAATTAGACCCAAATGTTTCTGAATCGGGTTTCATGTTTCAATATTTAGTGTGACTTAATGTGACTAGTAAAATTGATTGATGTCATGTGTTGGTACTTAGGTGACTCGGCAACCTCATGGATAATAACAACCCCCCAAAAAGTAAGTATAGTGTTGCAATTGATACTAATATGCATTGCTTTTGTAAGAGACAGGGGTGGGCACATTTTCTTTAAAAACAAAACAAACTTGGATTTATTTATTATCTACTCATAAAAATGAACAATATGCAATAAAAATGTCAGTAAATTTGAAATGTTCTTACTCATCCCCAGAGATAAATATTATAAGTGTGGTTTGCATAATCATAAATTTTTTTCTAATGCATAGACTAAAATATGTGATTTCTAAATAAGATCATACTATAGAGTGCTTTTTCATATCTTCTAAAATTTTTTACTCAAAAATATATCTTTATTGTTTAAACAGTGGCAATCCCCAGTTACAAAGAATGAGAAAGAGGCTGGCACTGTGGCATAGTGGGCTAAAGCCTCCACCTGTGGCACCAGCATCCCATATGGACGCTGGTTCGAGTGCCAGCTGCTGCTCCTCTTTTTCTTTTTCTTTTTTTTTTTTTTAAGATTTATTTCTTTATTTGACAGAGTTACACAGAGAGAAGGAGAGGCAGAGACAGAGATCTTCCATCCACTGGTTCACTGAAGCCAGGAGCTTCTTCCAGGTCTCCCACATGGGTGCAGGGGCCCAAGGACTTGGAACATCATCATCATCTACTGCTTTCCTAGTCCATAGCAGAGAGCTGGATTGGAAGTGGAGCAGCCGGGACTTGAACCAGTGCCCATATGAGATGCCAGCACCACAGGCGGCGGCTTTACCCGCTATGCCACAGTGCCAGTCCCCAGGTTGCTCCTCTTCTGATATAGCTCTCTGCTATGGTCTGGAAAAGCAGTAGAAGATGGCTCAATTGCTTGGGCCCTTACACCCACAAGGGACCCAGAAGACGCTCCTGGCTTTGGATCAGCCCAGCTCCGGCCGCTACAGCCACTTAGGGAGTGAACCAGCAGATGAGAGACCTCTCTCTCTGTCTCATTCTGTAACTCTACCTCTCAAAATAATTTAATACATAAAATATTTTGTAAAAAAGAATGAGGAGGGGCCGGCGCCATCCGCAGTAGGTTAATCCTCCGCCTGCAGTGTTGGCATCCCATATGGGCGCCAGTTCTAATCCTGCCTGCTGCTCTTCCAGTCCAGCTCTCTGCTATGACCTGGGAAAGTAGTGGAGGATGGCCCAAGTCCTTGGGCCCCTGCACCCACGTGGGAGACCAGGAAGAAGCACCTGGCTCCTGGCTTCAGATCGGCAAAAGCTCCGACTGTTGCGGCCATTTGGGGAGTGAACCAATGGACTGAAGACCTTTCTCTTTGTCTCTCCCTCTCAATGTCTGTAACTCTACCTCTCAAATAAATAAATAAAATTTTAAAAAGAATGAGGAAGACTCATGTGTCTAACAGAGTATCAACATGAATATAAACTTTTTTAATTATCAGTATACATAGATCTCTTTAAATTTGACATTGTCCAAATTGGCCAAGTTTCTTAGCCTATATGTAGGAGGAATTATAAAGGAAGAAAAACATTTTTTTTCACTCAAGAAACTTCAAAGTTGAGTGCAATTAAGAAGCATTAAAAAAATAAGAGCAGTTGTTGTGCAGTGGTTAAGATGCCATTTGGGAGGCTGACTCGAGTCCTTACTACTTTATTTCCAATCTAACTTATTGACTATGTATCCTGTTAGGCAGCAGATGATTACTTAAGTACTTGGGTCCCTGCCACCCACATGGGAAACTTTGATAGAGTTCTGGACTCCCTGGCTCTGGCCTGGCCCAGCCTTGGCTATTGTGGGCATTTGGAGAGTAAACCTGTGGATAGAAGAACTCTCTCTCCCCCTCTTTTCTGCCTTTTGAGTGGATGAAAATAAATATTTTTTAAAAATGTACTTTATTGGGACCGGCACTGTGGTGTAGCGGGTAAAGCCACCGCCTGCAGCATCCCACATGGTCGCCGGTTTGAAACCCAGCTGCTCCACTTCCAGCTGGTCCACTTCCCATCCAGCTCTCTGCTATGGCCTGGGAAAGCAGTAGAAGATGGCCCAAGCCCTTGGGCCCTTCTCTCACGTGGGAGACCTGGAGGGAAGCTCCTGGCTCCTGGCTTCAGATTGACACAGCTCCAGCCATTGTAGCCAATTGGGGAGTGAACCAGTGGATGGAAGACCTCTTTCTCTCTGCCTCTGCCTCTCTGTGTAACTCTGACTTTCAAAGTAAATCTTTTTTAAAAAGTGCTTTATTTATTTGAAAGGCAGAGTAGGAAAGAGACAGAGAAAAAGATCTTCCATCCATTGGTTGGTTCCGCCAAATAACTGCAACAGCTGGGGCTGGGCCAAGCCCAAGTCAGGAGCCTAGAACTCTATCTGGGTCTTCCACTGCTTTCCCAGGTACATTGGCAGGACGCTGAATTCCGAAAGCGGAGCCACAGGGACTCCAGCTGATACTTGGGTATAGAATGCCAGTGTCACAAGCAGCAACCTAACCCACTGCACCACAATACCCACCCCTAGCTAACTAATTATTAGTTTAGATCTAAGAGATTGAGTCTGGAGTGTCTTATTTTTGCTGCCATGTACTGAGTACAAATATCAGTTCAATGATTGTTTTTAAGATTATTAAAGTATATCTTAAATATTGCAAAAAAAGTATTTTTCTTTAAAATAAGATTTACTTTTTCCTTTTGAAAATTAGATAATCCAAAAGGGGCCGAACTCTTCATGGAATGTGAAGAGGAAGAGCTGGAACCATGGCAGAAAAAAGCAGAAGAAACTTCAGATGATGATGAGCTAATCTTCGTTAAAGAGATATCAAATTCAAAAACTGCCATTTCAAGTAAGCATTTTCAGTGAAGTTTCATTACATAGTTGTTGGTTGTTTCTAATAGGAAAACCTGTGGGTTGTTTTATATTCTTTGATGTACTTGCTCTTCTGTAAGGAGTGAAGTTGGGATGGTAGGTAAAGGTCAGTAAGAACTTGTGAGAATCAGAGTAGGGATATGGTTGGGGACCAGGGTAAGAGGTGACAGGCTAAAATATCAGATTGAGAAAAGGAAAATAATTTAACTTAGGGTAAAGATTGCCTGACAGCATTATGGGCATTTTGCAATTGAAAATGTTATTTTAAATTTAAGTCTTGGGAGCTGGTGCTGTGGCATAGTAGACTAAGCCTCCGTCTGGGGTGCCACCATCCCATATGGGTGCCAGTGCATGTCCTGGCTGCTCCTCTTCTGATCCAGCTCTCTGCTTATGGCCTGGGAAAGCAGTAGAAGATAGCCAAACTGCTTGGGCCCCTGCACCTGTGTGAGAGATCTGGAAGAAGCCTCTCTAGCTCCTGGCTTTGGATCAGCCCAGCTCCAGCTGTTGAGGCCATTTGAGGAGTGAACCAGTGGATGGAAGATCTGTCCCTGCCTCTATCCCTGCCTCTGACTTTCTCCCGGCTTCTGCCTCTGACTCTCTGTAACTGCTTTTCAAATGAATGAATAAATCTTAAAAATAGACTTCTATTATTGGCTGTGTATAGACATACTTTTAGAAAGGTCTTTCTATAATATATATTTCATTAACATAACAATTTTACAAATAAAACAATTCTTCTAGATATGTTGAACAGAAGTAACTCCAGCTCATCCTCAAAGGGAATAAAGAATGAGTCACTCCAAGTATACTGCTGGTATACTATTTTAATTTTAAAGTGAAGTACTTTGATAATTTGGTTATATAGAAATATATTCAGTCTATTGTATAATTTTAAAATGCAGGTAATTCTGATGAATTGCAGTCTCTAAGTTCTATGTCTACCTTGCTTTTGTGTCCGCCTGACTCAAAATCTACAGACAGCATTGCAACTCAGGTAAGTGTCCGTGAAATTACACAGGTAGTTCAAAGACATGTTGAATATAATACTGAGTTAAAATTGTGACCATCAGAAAATGTCAGCATCTTTGATATATCTCAGCCAATACCCAAAGCAGTAGCTATAGAAACTAATTATCCAGTAAATCAGATATAGGTATTGAAAACTGTGCTCTCAAAACATGAGAAAAAGGGTACAATTACAATATTGCATGGCAACATTTTTAAGATCCTAAAATGAACCAAGTGGGAAGATCATCCCAAAGTCATTGTTGCTATTTATTTGTGAAAACATTCCTTCTTAGTTTTAAAAATACAACAAAAGTAATAAGTGAGAATAGCTAACATTCATTTGACTGTTAATATATGTAATTCTTTGTGCTAAATGCTATATAGAAACTAATATTTTTAATTCTTATGATATCCCTATGAGATAGGCACTATTACTATCCCCATTTTATAGTTGAATACTGAAGATCAGAGAGGACAAATAATTCACTTAAGACCACACAGCTAATAAATGATGGATCTAGGCTTTTAATCCAGTTTAACCTGGGATTTTAGAAACATGCCTAGGGGCCAGCGCTGTGGCATAGAAGGTTAAACCTCTGCCTGCAGTGTTGGTATCACATAAGGATGCCGGTTCCAGTCCCAGATGCTCAACTTCAGATCCAGCTCCCTGCTGATGTGCCTGGAAAAGCAGCAGAAGATGGCTCAAGTACTTGGGCCCCTGCACCTACATGGGAGACCCTGAAGAAGCTCCTGGCTTTGGCCTGGCCCAATTGCGGCCACTTGAGGAGTAAACCAGCACATGGAAAATCAATATCTCTCTCTCTCTTTCTGCTTGTCTGTAACTCTAACTTTCAAATACATAAATCTTTAAAAACTGCCTATACAGGGCCGGCGTTGTGGCATAGCAGGTAAAGCTGCCGCCTGCAGTGCTGGCATCCCATATGGGTGCCGGTTCGAGTCCCGGCTGCTCCACTTCCGATCCAGCTCTCTGCTATGGCCTGGGAAAGCAGTAGAAGATGGCCCAAGTCTTTGGGCCCCTGCACCTGCGTGGGAGACCCAAAAGAGGCTCCTGGCTTCGGGTCGGCGCACCTCCAGCTGTTGCGGCCAACTGGGGAGTGAGCCAGCGGACGGAAGACCTCTCTCTCTGTCTCTGCCTCTCCTTCTCTCTCTGTGTAACTCTTTCAAGTAAATAATAAATTAATCTTTAAAAAATGCCTATACACATATCCATCCATAATTTAAGTATGTGTTTTTAAAAATGGAAGCATTGCCCAAGAGCAATGATATCGTCAGTCTACAGAGTCTTGACATTTGCTGAAACTTGCTTAGGGTCCACAAGTTTAAAAATTTAGTCATAACAGACATTTGCCCTTTTCAGTGTGTTGACATTTTAAAACTCTCAAGTGACTACAATATGCAGCAACAGATACATATTCTTGAATAAATTGGGAAACCCAAGTAAGGGAATTTTCTCTAATTTTTTTAAACTATTCTGTTTACCTCAACAACCCCTTCAGGGAGGGAGGTGATTATTAGCTCTTTTGAAGCCAGTGTGATATGCCTAAGGGCATGGGCAATGTAAGATAATACTAGATCTTTTTTAATACTGTAGTGACAACTACTTGATAAAATACATGTACTATGAGAGTTGAGTACATTCTAAATACACAATTATTGGTTGCTATTATTTCAGTTAGAAAGGTAAATAATTTGAGGCTCAGAAGTGACTTGCCAAGATTATGTAAATAGGCTGGAATTCAGATAACCTGTCTATCTGCTGCTTTACCTCATTATATTTTGTATCTTTCTGAACTATTTTGAAGAGACATAAGATATTCTGACTAAAATTATTTTAGCAAGTTATTTATTGACTGATGTGTCTGCTCTCTGAAATTATGGTACTTAACCTCAGAAAGGTCTTAAAGTACTTATTTTAAGGAATTTCTATTAAAGAACCTTTTTTTGGAAATTTTAAGTGAATGTTCTTTTAATATTTTTAAAAATATTTATTTGAAATAGTGATAGAGACAGAGCTGGTTCACTTCCCAAATGGCCGTGGCTTGTCTAAGCCAAATCCAGGAGCCTGGAGCCACATCTGGGTCTCCCACATGGGTGGTAGGGACTCAAACACTTGAGCTATCATCCTCTACTACCTTCCCAGGCACATTAGAAGGGAGCTGGATCAGAAGCCAAGCATCCAGGAACTGAACCAGCATTCCACTATGGGTTGCTGGCTCACAAAAGGCAGCTTACCTCACAACACTTGCACTGCAACACAACACTTGCCCCTGTTTTCCTTTTTTTCCTAAGATTTATTTATTTGAAAATCGGAGTTACACAGAGAGAAGGAGAGTCAGAGAGAGGTCTTCCATCAGCTGGTTCACGCCCCAGTTGGCCGCAGTGGCCAGAGCGGTGCCGATCAGGAGCTTCTTTCGGGTCTCCCATGCAGATGCAGGGGCCCAAGGACTTGGGCCATCCTCTGCTGCTTTCCCAGGCCATAGCAGAGAGCTGGATCAGAAGTAGAGCAGCTAGGATTTGAACTGGCGCCCATATGGGGTGCCGGCGCTCCAGGCAGCAGCCTTAACCACTATGCCACAGCGCTGACCTGTTTTCCATTTTTTAAGCGCAAATATTTAAACTATATACCCCACAATAAGATCCTGCTTAGTTACAAATGAGGCAACCGTTATTGCTTTTATACAATATACATTAAAGCTCAAATGTAGAAATGGGCTTTTTAGACCTCAAATTCTAAGGATGGAATAATTTTGGGTCATCTCAATATGTCTCTTAACTTCTTGACAAACTTGTCATTAGAAAACTTAGTAGCAAAATAAAATTCTTGAAACCTAATCACCTCTGAACTTGTAAACACAAAACAAGCAAGCAAAATCTTTATATTCTCATTGTAAAAGTAATGTGTATGAGGGCCGGCGCCGCGGCTCACTAGGCTAATCCTCCGCCTAGCGGCGCCGGCACACCGGGTTCTAGTCCCGGTCGGGGCGCCGGATTCTGTCCCGGTTGCCCCTCTTCCAGTCCAGCTCTCTGCTGTGGCCAGGGAGTGCAGTGGAGGATGGCCCAGGTGCTTGGGCCCTGCACCCCACGGGAGACCAGGAAAAGCACCTGGCTCCTGGCTCCTGCCACCGGATCAGCGCGGTGCGCCTGCCGCGGCGGCCATTGGAGGGTGAAGCAACGGCAAAGGAAGACCTTTCTCTCTGTCTCTCTCTCTCACTGTCCACTCTGCCTGTCAAAAAAAAAAAAAAAAAGTAATGTGTATGAGAGGGTGAGTTAGAAAAAGAGAATACATACTGTATTTTGATTTTTGTTTTTCTATAGATGGGTAGTCTGAAACAAAATCAGTAGGAATCAATTTATTTAACCATTCTTCTCTTGTTAGGCAAATAGGTTTTTAGATTTTTGCTAGTATAAGTAATTCCCATTAAACACTTTCAGATTCACAGCATAAATTCTTAGAAGAGGAATGATTGGACTAATTGGATGAAAGTATCTGAACTTTTAAAGCCCTTGATAAAAACTGCCAAGTTTCTTGCAGTAAATTTGTACCAAAATATAACCACCTACTTTGCTAGTATTATTACTTTTAACTTTTTATACCAAACAACTTTAGAACAAAAAATAATGCAGAGTTCCTACATACCCCTCATCCAGTAGATGCTAATTATAGCTAAACTTTGTGTTTTATAACTCACTAGTGACTGTCATTAAAGTTATAAAGTATTGACATACAGTGAAATTTACCTTTATAGTAAAATCTATAAAACAAAATTATAATTTTTTGCAGGATTATACGGGGCACTTACAACAAACTCATTTGGATGATTCTTCAGACTTACGATCTGACCTGACCCAGGATGCAGTACCAGAGTCCCCAAGCATATCAAATATTCTTCCAGAAGGTTTGGTTTAATACTTTTTCATGAAAATTATAAAGAGACTTGATGAATATACGTATGGAATTGAATTTATGTTTTGAGTCTCCTATCTTCATGTTAAGTTTTTCAAATGTTGAGATAGAATAGAGCTAATCATTCCTGAATGCCTTCTTGAGTGATTTTATATAAAATTAGCTTAATAATAGAATATTTCTGTTAAGTTGGCTGAAGTGTTCTTTGAGCTTGTTCTCACTTGGAACAAATCATGGAGTGAAAAAAAATCTTAGTTTTTGAATCAGAAGTTTCCTGATGCCTTAAATATTATGTTAAAAAAAAAACAGTGCTAATAGGGCTGGCATTGTGGCAGAACAGGTTGGGGTTCTGGTGGCCCCTCCACTTCCAATCCAGTTCTCTGCTAATATGCCTCAGTAAGCAGTGGAAGATGACCCAAGTACTTGAGCCCCTGCCACTCAACATGGGAGACCCAGAAGGAGTTCTAGGCACCTGGCATCAGCCTGGCTGAGCCCCAGCCCTTGAGACCATTTGAGGAGTGAACTAGTAGATGGAATTAATCTATCTCGCTCGCTCTCTCACTGCTTTTCAAGTAAATAATTCTTTAAAAAAAAGTAGGACCAAGAGGTAAGTGTTCTTGTCACACAGATAGTGCTCACTCATTCTTGCTCTCCTTGCCTCTGCTCTCCAAATAAATATTTTTAAAAATCACTTTGCTGTGTATGGTAATAGCCAAAATGTTTCTCTTGCATATGTACTGAAATACATAATCCTTTGGCTTGAAAGTGATGGTTTTCAAACTCAAAACTATTTTAGCAATGATATCCCTAATTCAATAAAATCTTGTACAAAAGCCTAATAAATAAAATGTAAAAGGAAAATTTTCTATCTGACATGCTCATTATATTCCCTAAGACATTTTAGACTTAGGAAAACATAGTTTGAAAACCATTATACTTCATTTCTCCATTCTCACACCAGCCTTGGTGTAGGAGGGGATGGGTGGGGGGAACTCTTGTCAAGAGGCACATTGGTGCATGTGTTGCTAGAGCACTTGTCCATAGAAATATTTTATGATATTAAAGGAAATCTTTGGAAGTGGCTTGTTTTTTAAGGGGAAAAAAAACCATTATACTAACTCCAAGCCTTTTCATTTGAATGAATGAGATATTATGGATCAAGATTCGTAGAGAATAAATAGATAACTTAATCTAAACAGCCTTTAACTCCAAGGTATTTTTAGTTAATTTTAAATGGAAAGCTGTTTTCAGTAGCAGTTTTATGTAAATAATAGTGTATATTAAGTCATTTACAAATGTCTTTCCCACTATTTAAACTTTTGTAGGTTGTGGTCAAACTTCACCTGAATTAAAAGTCCCTTCTACTTCTAAAGAAAACAGTGTTAATCCAGTACAACCAAATACCAGTGAAATTGTTTGTGAAGTAAATCCCTCTGCTTCAGTGTCTTTAATGGACCGTTCTTCAGAGGCACCCTCCCAGTCTACTGGAGGAACAGGAAGTATGAAATCTATCATTTAAAACAGAAATCATATTGCTTATACATAAATCTTAGAAATTGTGATGAATTTTGAAACTATTGTGGTTATACAACGTTTTTAAAAGATGAATTATAGTCATAAAAGTCCTTAATTTATTTTAGCTGCAGATACCTCATCATCTCAAGATAAAACTGGAAAATCTGTACTAAAAGCTTGTCCAAAGTGCAATTCTGAGTTCAGTCTTTTGGAGCCTTTGAAATTCCACATGAAGGTAAAATTATTTTTAAATTCAATTTTTTAAATGTTTACAAATCCCTGAAAACATTAATGATTCGTATACAATAAATGCTAGTTTATCTAGATATTTAGCTAAATCTAATGTTGATATTTCCATATAACAAGTAACAATTGGTAATTCATAATGATCATCATAATATACAAGATTTTGAAATCCTCCCCATCATGAAATTTTAAAACTTTGTAATATGCATATATTAATCAAAATACTATATTAACTAAAGCTGTTCAAACTTTTTATTAAGCGGGCATTTGTATTAGGTGCCTAATTTTTCATGTAACTTAAAATTTCCTTTTGTTTGTTCATGGTGACCTATGCATGTCATTACTCAATGAAAATCTTAGTTTTGTATTTTAATTTTCAACTCAAAAGTAAACTCCTAATGATAGAGCATTTCATATGAAATGATTTTTAATACAGCCTAGAATATTTTAGATAGAATGTGTTGATTTTCAAAATGTAACTAATACTTCTTTATATCTGACATTTTCTAGCATCTTGAGTTTGGAGAACGGCAGATTAGCTGTGCTCAAAGTCTAGCTACCACCAGGCTTTACTGAAATACTACTGTTTTGATAATTGAGCTTATACATAATGGCATATAGAACTACTCTTTAAAGTTCATCTTGACACAAATATGAAATGTATATTTTTGGATAAGAAATTTCAGATGTAAATATTTGATAAAGAAAAATTACAAGGAAAATTTTCTATATAGATATATAGACATCCCTGATCTTAAGGTTTCCAATTTATTTTTGGAGTTACTTCTGTATGAGGATAATATTTATTATTGGGAGCTTTTTAAAATTTATAAAGAAGGAAATCAACATTTCGGTGAATATCTTGCCAAATATAGGCCAAATATAGTTTCATAAAATCTGGTGCTAGTTATAAACACATAATCATTTTTTAGTATCCAATTTTTAAAAGATATAAGTATGACTTAATGTTTGTTCCTCTTTCAGCATTGTTGTCCAGACATGGTGAATAACTTCTTGGAACTTAAAGTAGAATCTTCACATACTGAAGACACCGCCGAGATTGCTCCGGAGAAGGAGAAATTAATTATGTTAGTTAGTGACTTTTATTACGGAACACATGAAGGAGATACTGAGGCAGAACCAAAGACTTACACAACTTTTAAATGTGTCACTTGCTGTAAAGTTCTTAAAAATAATATTAGGTATGTAAGTACTTTGCATTTGCTTGAAGGTTGATATATTACAGATATGAATACTGTATCTTTAATATTCTGTGCCATCCCTAAATGATTAATACTTTCTCCTAAGAACAGAGGCAGGTTATCCTGTTAAAAAAAAAAAAAAACACACCCTTTAAGATTACAGAGGGATAGACCGAGATCTTCTACCCTCTGGTTCACTCCGCAGATGGCTGCAACAGCTGGGGCTTGGCCAGGCCGGAGCCAGGAGCTTCTTCAGGGTCTCTCGTGTAGATAGCAGGGGCCATAATACTTGGGCAATCTGCTGCTGCTTTTCCCAAGCCATTAGCAGGGAGCTAGATCTCACCTGGAGCAGCTGTTACTTGAACTGGTGCCCATATTGGATACCAGCATTGTGGGCGGCAGCCCCACCTGCTATGCCACAGTGCCAGCCCCTGTAGTTCTTTCTCTTAAGAAGCCTTTTAGGGAAGCTGAAATTAGCAAAATGTAGGACTGAAAAATGTATATCTCGGAGGACTTCAAAAGATTTTTCTCATGACTATAGGTTTTGGTGGTAGGGTTTCTTACCCTTTATTTCATATATGGAAAAGAAGCCTAGTATTGGTCTTTACCAAAAAGAAATGATTTATCTGAAATAATGAAGAATTATAGCAAACAATTTATTTCATATTGACTACATTAATGGATTATTTTAAAAAGAAAAAAGAGTAACATTTACTGAGCCAGTTAATGAAAGTAAATTATTTAGTGTGCATTTCTTTGTAGAGTGCTTCGGCCCTAGAGATATGATTTTGAGTCATGCAACTGCATCTTTAAAATTTAGTTTCAGATACTTGTAAGATTTTTCTTTGGTTATAAATCTGAATTTTTGCACCTGTTGGACTATCATAGGTTCATGAACCACATGAAACACCACTTGGAACTTGACAAACAGAACAGTAAGAGTTGGGAAAGCCATACCACCTGCCAGCACTGCTACCGAAAGTTTTCCACACCCTTCCAGCTGCAGTGCCACATTGAGAATACACACACCCGTCAGGAAGTTTCTAGTAAGAGATAATTTCATTGAGCTTCTAAATATTGATTTGATTATCTGAATTGTGAAGAAATCTTATAAATTCCAACAAATAAGACTAAAAGATTTTATAATGTCAGGGCAAAATTGAAAAACACATTTATAAACCTAAATAAAATTTGTTACTAAAATTGAAGCCTCTTATAAATAATTCAGTAGTGGAAGCTTTCTTGGCATAACTCATGCATTGTGGGTAGGAGACTGTTAGAACACCTAAATTCTGTGGTTTTCAAATTTGAAATCATTGGCTTTGACTTACATTTTAATATGAAAACTATAATGGTAGTTAAAACTCAAAGTTTAGGAGCTGGACAGCTTGGATTCAGATACCAGTTCTGCCTTTTGATTCAGCTACAAGGTCTTGTGCAAGTTACTTATCCTTTCTGTGCTTCTGGTTCTTCAGATGGAGAAACAGAGATGAAAATAGCCATACCAACCTCAGTGATTTTATGAAAATTAAATAAGTTAATATCTGTAGAGCAACATTATAGAGTTTATAGTTACAGAATTTTTAGAACTACCATTACTATTCCTACTATTATTACTTGTTATGGATATACAAAATTAATCTTATACACACACACACATATATATATATATCCCTAGAAGGACATAATTGATTTTTCCCTTTCCAGCTACTTGCAAAATCTGTGAATTATCATTTGAAACAGAGCATGTTCTTTTACAACATATGAAAGACACTCATAAACCTGGTGAGATGCCGTATATTTGCAAGGTATGCATGCATTTTATTTAGTACTTAGTTGTTTTACTTTCATGTGCTATGAAACACTATAGTTTTTCTGATTTTATAAACCATTTGAATAAGGGTCAGTGCTATGGCATAGAAGGTTAAGCTTCCACCTGCAGTGTCGGCATCCCGTAATTGTGCTGGTTGCAGTCCTGGCTGCTCTACTTCTGATCCAGCTCCCTGCTGATGCTCCTGGGAAAGCAGCAGAGAATCCCCAAGTGCTTGGGTCCCTTGCTACCCACATGGGAGACCCAGAAGAAACTGGCTCCTGGCTTCAGCCTGGCCCACCCTGGCCATTGTGGCCATTTAGGGAGTAAACCAACACATGGAAAATATCATTTGCTTGCTCACTCTCCTTCTCTTTGTATTTCTGCCTTTCAAATAATCTTAAACTATTTGAATGATACTGGTTACTATCTGAAAATTGAAGACCTTCTTCACTAGTGAAAGCTCCCTTGGTTTAACTCATGTTTAACATGTTGAGGTGGTGGGCTGGATTTGACCTGTAGACTGTAGTTTCCTGACCCCTGTACTAAACAAAGAAACATGAGCATGTGAGTTTATCATATAGAGAAAAACAGACATGCCAGGGAAATAGGAAGCACTTATAGACAACCCAATTAAATGCTTTGGGATCAGTATTTTTCCAGAATTTGAAGTGGCTCCCTGAAATGAATAAGCAAGATAAACTGCCACTGACATAGCCTGGATGCTATTTAAAGTCTATAAGAAGCCAGCGCCACGGCTCACTAGGCTAATCCTCCGCCTTGCGGCACTGGCACACCGGGTTCTAGTCCCGGTCAGAGCGCCGGATTCTGTCCCAGTTGCCCCTCTTCCAGGCCAGCTCTCTGCTGTGGCCCGGGAGTGCAGTGGAGGATGGCCCAAGTACTTGGGCCCTGCACCCCATGGGAGACCAGGATAAGTACCTGGCTCCTGCCATCGGATCAGCGCGGTGCGCCCGCTGCATCGCGCCAGCCGCAGCGGCCATTGGAGGATGAACCAACAGCAAAGGAAGACCTTTCTCTCTGTCTCTCTCTCACTGTCCACTCTGCTTGTCAAAAAAAAATAAAATAAATTAAAGTCTATAAGAAGATGTAGGATCTCTGTCCTTAATGTGCTGTACATTGAGGCTTAATGCTATAATGAGTACTCAAACAGTATATTTCACTTTGTGTTTCTATGGGGGTACAAACTGTTGAAATCTTTACTTAATATATACTAAACTGATCTGTTAAAAAAAAGAGAAGAAATTAGCAATTCCCAACTTGACTCTCACTGGGATTAAACATGACAATAGGTCTGATCTGATTTCATCATCATTTAAAAAATCATCTGTTATTTTTCACTTTATGTTTCTGTGTGGGAGAAAACTGTTGAAATCTTTACTTAATGTATGCTAAACTGATCTTCTGTATATAAAGAGAATTGAAAATGAATCCTCATGTGAATGGAAGGGGAGAGGGAATGGGAAAGGGGAGGGTTGCGGGTGGGAGGGACGTTATGGGGGGGAAGCCATTGTAATCCATAAGCCGTACTTTGGAAATTTATATTCATTAAATAAAAGTAAAAAAAAAGTCTATAAGAAGAGAATACTCTGTGTTATATAACAGAAAAACATAGAACAAGAGGTGTCGGGGCCTGAAAGCTTAAGTCAAGATAGAGAGAAGAACTAAAAAGAAGAGAGAAGGCTAGCTCTGTTTTTGGAATATGTCCCGAAGCTTTGAAAAGTAACTTTTCTGTTCTAGGGATTTTTATTATTACTTGCAGTAATGAGATTCTTGGTTATATAGGCAGCAGAGCTGAACTAGTAATAAATAATAATCTAAAGAAATGATCTGTTGTTGCTACTTTGAAATAAATGCATTTCAGTTAAATACTTTTGTGTCAAACTAAACCTTCATTATATTTCTAGGTTTGCCAGTTTAGATCATCAACATTTTCTGATGTAGAGACTCATTTTAGAACATCCCATGATAACACTAAAAACTTGTTGTGTCCATTTTGCCTCAAAGTTAGTAAAATGGCAACCCCCTATGCGAATCATTACATGAAGCATCAGGTGAGATTTAGTAGTTATTTGTGTTTTCTTAGTGAAGATAAATATATACAGAGAGAAAACATTGGTTAAATTTGTTCTAGATAGAAAGACTTGTTCTGAATGACATAATTTACGATTTATGCTGAATTACTTGTAAAATTTCCACTTGTTTTCTTTACCTGTTCTTTTTCATGATGTTGAAGCTCATTAATGGTAAAAGTCCTGAAAGATGACTAGATATAGCAACTCTGGAAGAAAAGAGATGAGTGGAATACTTATGTTGGCTATTTCAGGGTCTAAGAGTGGTAAAAATGGGAATGCTTTTGAAGGTGATTATCAAGAGCAGGGGAAAGGGTACATTTGAATTAAAACATGAGATTGGGGACCCATAACCTTCTGTTGTCTTTTTTCCCTGAAACCTTATTTCTACTTTGTAACTGGCTCTTTATAATGGGAAGATATATGACTATCATCAGTGATCCAGAATGGTCTTCTGTAGCAGCTGGTTCCAAAGTAACAGCAATGATACTTATTGCCAGATATGTGAACTGTGCCATAGAACTGTATTTGGGTTGTAACTTCTTTTCTGCATATCTTTTACCACTTCTGCTATGTAATTTCTGGTATGCCAATATCAGTGCTTATATCTTTCCCTTGAATTCTCATTTTATGCTAACTGGTTCTTTTCCTGAAATTATAGACTGTCCTTTGGGCTGAAAACCATGATGAAGCAGCGGGAGTTTCTGGGAGAAAGAACAGCCGTGCTTTGCCAAAATCAGAAGTTAGTGAATTTACTGATCTGTTTATGTAATCAAGTTTTGTTTCTTCACTACTTGGCTCATTATATTATATTATTATTGATTGTATTGTCATGGCCAATTTATTCACTGATAGTAATATGGCTTTTGATAGTCATTAGATAATCATAAAATTAACTTGTTCTTATAAGTTAGAAAGCAATAATAAAAATAGAAATGAGATTTGGTCCTGATGTACTGTTTGAGGACCCCTTGGCAGAGTTCTTCCTCAAACCTAATCTTATTATTTTACTAACGAGATATAGGACTCAAATCTTGGCTGCACTGCTTCCAGTCCAGCTCCCTGCTGATATGCCTGGGAAGGCAGCAGAGGATGTCCCAAGTGCTTGGGCCCCTGCCATCCACGTGGGAGACCTGGATGCTCTTCCTGGCTCTTGGCTTCAGCCTGGCGCAGCCCTGGCCATTGCAGTCACTTGGGGAGTAAACCAGCAGATAGAAAATCTTTCTGTCTTTCACTCTCTCTCTGCAATTCTATTTTCAAATAAATAAATCTTGAAGAAAAAAATATTTATTTATTTGAAAGTCAGAGAAAGTTACACAGAGAGAAGAGAGGCAGAGAGAGGTGTTCCATCTGCTGGTTCACTCCCCAGACAGCCACAACAGCCAGAGCTGAGCCAATACAAAGTCAGGAGCCAGGAGCTTCTTCCGGGTCTCCCACGTGGGTGCCGGGGCCCAAAGACTTGGGCCATCTTCTGCTGGTTTCCCAAGCCATAGCAGAGACCTGGATCAGAAGTGGAACAGCCAGGACTTAAACTGGCACTGCAGGCGGCGGCTTTATCCACTACGCCACAGTGCCAGCCTCGTGAATAAATCTTTAATCAGAAAAAAAAGAAAATCAGCTTCATAATCATTCTTACTATAATTAAAGTATTCAGTAACCACATACAGCTAGTGCCTACCATACTGAGGAGTGTGACTATAGAACATTGTCATCATTGTAGAAAGTTCTGTTGGATAGCACTGACTTGCACAATTGTTTCTATAACAGCTTTCTTGGGAGATTTTTATCACATTTCTTTGGTTTTAAAAGTTCAGTTTATTTTACCAACTTGCAAAATAAATGGAAAGAGCAAAACTTAAAGATTTGTTTTAAGGATAAAAATATGGTAAAACTCATTTTCACAGTATCATGTGTTTGAATAGTTATTCCTCAAATTTATAATTAAGAGCTTTCATACAGTTGTTACCAACTTTTCCCATTGAAACCTAATTGATATGATTTTCATCTTGAATACTTATGGGGTAACACAAGCTTTTGAAACTCGCATACTAATGCAAAGAGTGCTTTTAAAAATGAAATATTTTGGTATATCTATGGTGGAAATGGTAAAGTGCTGATTTTTAAATTATTCAGATATTAGAATTAAGAGCAATTTCAGGTCCCAGGATGTGTGGTAATAGAAGGTATTTCTGCCATTACTTTTGTTACTTTATGTAAACAGAAAAAAGGAATTCAACAATGCACAAAATGCAGACTGCAGTTTTTGACCTGCAAGGAAAAAATGGATCACAAGATAGAGCATCGTACATTTATAAAGCCTAGAGAACTAGAAGGATTGCCTCCTGGAGCAAAAGTAAGTTTAAAATACATTGTATCTTAATTTTTTCATTTATTCAAGAAGCAGTGAGATGGGCGTTGTGACACAGCAAGTTAAGCCACTGCTTGGGTGATCCTCTCATCCCATATCAATGCTAGTTCAAGTCTCTGGTACTCTACTTCCAATCCAGCTCTCTGCTGATGTACCAGGGAAGTGTCAGACTCAGGTACTTGAGTTCCTGTCACCCATTTGGGAGATCCAGATGGGGTTCTTGGCTCCTGGCTTCTTCCTGGTCCAGACCTGTCTGTTGTGGGCAATTAGGAAGTGAATCAGCAGATGGACTCTCTCTTCTACTACCTCCCCCTTCCTTTTCCCTTCTGTCACTCCAGCCTTTCAAATACATACATACATGCATGCATACATACATACACACATATACATAAAATCTTACAAATAGGCACAGAGAGAGCTCCCATCTGCTGGTTCACTCCCCAAATGCCCACAATGGCTAGAGCTGAACAGGGGCCAGAACCAGGAGCCTGGAATTCAGTCCAGGTCTTCCACATGAGTGGCAGGGACCCAACCACTTGAGCCATTACCTCTTGTGTCCCAGGTTTGCATTGGCTGGAAGCTGGAACTGGGAGCTGCAGCCAAGGATTGAACTCAGGCACTCCAATAGGAGATACAGACATCTTTTTTTTAAAAAAAAATTTATTTATTTGAATGTCAGAGTTGCAGAGAGAGAGAGAGAGAGGTCTTCCTTCCACTGGTTCACTACCCAATTAGCCGCAATGGCCAGAGCTGCACCAATCCGAGGAGCCAGGAGTCAGGAGCTTCCTCTAGGTCTTCTCACACAGGTGCAGGGGCCCAAGGACTTGGGTCATCTTCTACTGCTTTCCCACGCCATAGAGAGCTGGATCAGAAGTAGAGCAGCCGGGACTCGAACTGGCACCCATATGGGATGCTGGCACCACAGGTGGCAGCTTTACCCGCTACGCCACAGCACCAGTGCCAACGCAGGCGTCTTAACCCATGTCTTAATTGCTCAGGCCAAACCCCCTCCCCTAAGAAGATATATTTTAACATTTTATATGATTAATAGAAACCTATTGAAAATAATATGAAAAATTAACTTCAGATTATTATTACAACCTTAATTTTAGTTTTTATTCTTATGCTTGGAAAGAAAAACTTCTAACCATTGTTTTTTCTGTTGATTGTGTGCTTTGCTGGAGCAGTATTCCTTCACAGTGAGTGCAACTCGATTGATTGTAGACCAAGTCAATGTGATGTTTCAATATTCTATAGGCTTTTTAAGCTACTCCAGTTGGCAGTATATGTCTGTTTCAGCTGTTAGGTGATAAGGTGTTTGAGATTAGGTATTATGTTGAATTTATCTTTAACCCCAGGATCCATCACAGCCCCTTGAATGACATAGAGGTGTTGTAATTGGTATTACTTGAATCTACTGAGAAACAAGTTTATTGCTGCTGTTAGTGAGCAAGCACACATCTGACTACAAATTTCTTTTTTACTGTTTCCTTACATATACATTTTCTCTGAGTTCTTTAGATAAAGTTAGCTCTAGGGAATCTGCTATAGTAGAGGGATAAATAATCCCAAGTAGAATAATCCTAAAATATTTATATTTGAGTACCTACCTTTGAATGTATGACTGGTATTTGAATTAACTAAAATAATGTAAAGCAATGCTCTGGACAGCTAGAGTGAGAAATTAACCAATGTCCTTCCTTGCATACATTCATCCCATGTTGAAAATAGATACACAGAATATTAATGTGAGCAATGTAGTCGTCTCATCTTCCCTTTTTGTTAATATACCACTAGTAATAATAATAAATATTACTCTGAATTTCTTATACCACTTTAGAACTAAGCTTTCAGCTTTTTCATATTCTGTTATTTGATCCATGTGGTGATGCAATAAGGTAGGTGAGGCAAGGATTCCCATGATACATGAGGAGGCTTAGAGAGAATAAATTCCTTATTCAGTTTCACATCACTAGGAAGAGGCAGTATTAAGATTTAACCTCAAGTCTTTTGACTCCTAGTCCAGTGCTTTTGTATGATACCAAACCACATGTATCTCAGGACTTTACATAGACTGCTCCTCAAATACATGAGGACAATATAGTTAAATGATTAAAGATAACATTATTAGGCAACTGTGTTTTCCATCATTAACCACTGGGTATAATTATTTCCTTTCCAATTACTAGATAATACATTTTACATTGGCTCCCTTTAACTAAATTATTGACATTGTTAAAATCTCCATGCTGTATAATGAATTGATGTATTACCCACCATAACTTTGGGAAGCAGAAATCCTGCCTAGTGAGCCCCTAGAAAGAGGTCACATTTATTGGAAATCTATTTTCTAGTTATCAAAGGGTAATGCAGGCCTTTCCCACAGTTATTTCAGGCTTTGAGATTTAAATGTTGACCCCTGTATTTGTGAAAGCTTTTTGGTTATACAGTAGATTAAAAATATCCATAGACAGGCTGGCATTGTGGCATGGCAGGTAAAGCCTTTGCCTGCGAGGCCAGCATCCCATATGAACAACGGTTGGTGTCCTGGTGCTGCACTTCTGATCCAACTCCCTGTTAATGGCCTGGGAAAAGCAGCTAAAGATAGCACAAGTATTTAGACCCCTGCAATCCATGTGGGAGACCTGAAAGAACTGGCTCTTGGCTTTGGACTGGCCTAGCCTTGGCTGTTGCAGCCATCTGGGGAGTGAAGCAGAGGCTCTGTCTGTCTGTCCTTCTCAGTGTAATTATGAATTTCAAATAAGTAAATGAATCTTTAAAAATCTTTTAAAGATTTTTAAAAATTTTGATATTTGGTTTGTACTAACTCTTAATTATTAATATCTGTGATAATATATAAATACTGTATTTAAAACTACCATAGTAAGTATCAAATTTCATTTAATTGATATAACCATTTAGAATAAATAGATCTACCTGATTGTAATTCATATTATATGCTATTTTCAAAATATTAACTTCTTGTATTAGTGATTTTTAGTAACAACTTTAAGATATAATTTATAGAGTATAATTCATCCATTGAAGTGTATAATTCAGTAATTTTTAGCATATTCAGAGTTGTGAAAATATCACCACAATCAGTTTTTTTAAAGATTTATTTATTGAAAAGCAGAGTTACAGAGAGGCAGAGAGAGAGAGGTCTTCCATTCTCTGGTTCATTCCCCAGATGACTGTAATGGCTGGAGCCAGGAGCCCCGTCCTGGTCTATCATGTGGGTGTAGGGGCCCAAGGGCCTGGGCCATCCTCCACTGCCTTCCCAGACCATAGCAGAGAGCTGGATTGGAAGTGGAACATCCAGGACTCCAACTGGCATCAACAGGGATGCCAGCACTGCAGGTGGCAGCTTCTCCCCACTACGCCACAGCACTGGCCCCCCAACAATCGATTTTAAAACATTTTTTATCATACCCAGAGGAAACCCCATATCCATTAGCCATAACTCCCTGTTTTCCCTCACCAGGCCCATGCAAACTTAAATCTATTTTTGATCCCTATGGATTTTCCTATTCTGGAACTTTGATTTAAATGGAATCATACAATATATTATCTTTGAGGATTAGTTTGTTTTCTAAGGTCTGCGAAGTTCATCTATGTTGCAACGTGTTTCAGTAAATTCTTTTTTATGGCTGAATAACATTCCATTTTATGGATATTCCAGTCTGCCCATGCATCAGTTGATAGGCAATTGGGTTGGGTTGTTTCCTCTCTTTGACAAGTATGACTAATGCTGTTACAAAAATTCTTGTAAGTTTTTGTGTGGACAGATGTTTTCATTTCTCTTGGAGATATACCCAGGAGTGAAATTGCTGGGCCATGTGATAACTCTTATGTTTAGTATTTATATCTTCTTTTGAAGAAATGCCTATTCCTCTATTTTTTTCTTTATTGGCTTGTGCTATTGGTGACAAATTTGAGAAACCATTGCCTAACTATGGTCATGAGAATTTATTCCTATACTTTCTTTTTTTTCTTATGTAATTTTTATTTATTTGACAGAGTTAGAGAGAAAGAGGTCTTCCGTTGGTTCACCCCCCAAATGGCCACCACAGCCGGAACTTTTCCGATCTGAAGCCAGGAGCCAGGTTCTTCTTCCTGGTCTCCCATGCGGGTGCAGGTGCCCAAGCACTTGGGCCATCCTCCACTGCCTTCCCAGGCCACAGCAGAGAGCTGGAGTGGAAGAGGAGCAACCGGGACTAGAACCCGGAGCCCGTATGGGATGCCGGCTCTACAGGCAGAGGATTAACCAAGTGAGCCATGGTGCCAGCCCCTATACTTCTAAAAGTTCTAGTTTTGGCTCTTAAAATTTGGTCTTTGATACATCTTGATTTAATTTTTGTATATAGTATGAAATAGGGGGTTCAAATTAATTCCTTTGCATGTGGATATCAGTTTTTACAGCAGCATTTGTTGATAAGACTATTCTTTGTTTCCATTAAATTTTTGGCACTGTTTTCAAAAAGCAATTGATCGTAAAGATGACGGCTTGCAGTGATACTTTTAATACTAACATAATAATTCATTTTCTAAAAGATTACGATTCGAGCTTCATTTGAACATCTTCCGTCAAGAGAAGCAAGTACATCTTCAAGTCCTCAAAGTGCTTCTGTTGAGGTTTCACCTCCACAGTCTAAAAATTCAAGTGCTGAAAGTCTTTCAAATGCTAATTCAAGTAAATCTAAGACGAGTGCAGCTTCACCCACTGCAAATAAACCTAGTACAAGTAAGCCAGGAGTAGGTACAGCTAAAGACAGAAAGAAATCCAGTTACAAGCATAAGACTCGCCGCAACAGAAAAAATGCAATCAGCATAGCTTTGAAGAACTTAAGGTAATATCTTCTATTCCTGATATACGTTATTAATTTATTCTTGAGCATTTGGTTTAATACAATTTACCATGTCCAAAAGCTATCTTGCCTACTTAACATAGTGTAATTACCTATCTGGCATAAAAGCCAAGCAAATGATAAAGAGGAAACTTTTTATACAATTATTGAGCATGACTTAGGATACTGTTTATTCTGTAATTTCCATGTTTTACACTAATCTTACATTCAGTCCTGTGATACCAGAGTTGGTTAATTTGATCCTTTCTATTCCAGGGAAACATTAACTGGTATTAGATTTTTTTTTTACACTTATTCTAGCTTGTTTCAAAGTGAATTTGCAAATTATAGGTCTTTATTTAAAGGTATTAATTTAAACATCTTGGCTTCAATGAATAAGTTAGTATAACTTTCACTTATTACTTTCATTTTATAATGTATTTTTATCATTTTTCTGTCTCCTTAAGGTATCCTCAGGGGATACACAAGTGCATTGAGTGTCGTTCCCAAATAAAAGACTTCGTAAGCCACTTTTGTATATATAGCCGCTGTACTCTTTGCAAGTACAACACTAACTGCCAAAAAGCCTTTATAAATCATATGACGAGGTAAGTTAAACATGTAAACTGCCAATCACTTGTCATTCAGAAAATGAATTTTTTGAAAACAGTTATGCTATTAGAAGCAAATGTGTCTCATGGAGCTGGAAGTGTCTAGCAAGAAGATTCTAGGATGTTCCTTGTATTGTTTTCCAGCATAGTTAACTCATTAAATTGCTGGGACAAAAATTATAATCGCAGTTAGATAATTAAATGAGGATGGATTTGTTAGAGAAATTTTTCTATGGGACTTTTTTTCTTTTGAGTCTTTCAAAATGGCTTTTCAAACAAATTTTTAAATGTTTTCAATATATTTATCAAATACATATGTCTACATGAGTGTTAACCTCTACAAAGCAGTCACTTGGAGAGGCTTTAAATTTTTCAATGATGCTAAAAGTGTTCTTGTTTTTCTTTCCTCTTCCCTTTCCTTCACCTCTCTTCTATTCTCTGCCACTCCCCCCTGCCTATCTATCCATTCATCTTTCCAGCCATGTGGCTTTGCATTCACAAAATGAAATGTGAAATGAGAGACTATAGGAATATTCTAGTCATGATACTACTGTTGGAATTCCATTTTATACCTCCATCTAACTTCTGTTATTTGAATACCTGTGTACTTCATACCAGCAAAAGACTTCAGAGCCCACACTACTTTGATTTGGACCTCATTAGTAGTGTCTTATTATTCCTTCCAGATGGATTTTCAAGAAAATAATCCAAAAGTGCTCAGATATAAATATGATAAATGAAACTCTGAATTTTAATAATTAATTTATTTTTGGTTAGAAAATGAGGTATAACAAGGAAAAGGGGCCGGTGCTGTGGCGCAGCGGGTTAACGCCCTGGCCTGAAGCGCCAGCATCCCATATGGGCGCCAATTCTAGTCCCGGCTGCTCCACTTCCGATCCAGCTCTCTGCTATGGCCTGGGAAAGCAGTAAAAAATGGCCCAAGTCCGTGGGCCCCTGTTCCCACATGGGAGACCTGGAAGAAGCTCCTGGCTTCGGATCGGCACAGCTCCAGCCATTGTGGCCAACTGGGGAGTGAACCAATAGATGGAATACCTCACTCTCTCTCTGCCTCTCCTTCTCCCTGTGTAACTCTGACTTTCAAATAAATAAAAATCTTTAAAAAAAATCAGTCTTCTTGAAGATCATAAGATCTCTGTTACTTTCTGGTCCTAGTCAACTATCACTTTGAAGGATTTGCCCACATTTTAAACATTGTTTAATTATTTTTTATTTGGAAGGCATAGAGAGTCCAGCATTGTGGCACAGTGGGTTAAACCTCAGTCTGTGACACTGGCATCCCAAATGAGTGCCAATTCAAGTCCTGGATGCTACCCTTCTGATCTAGCTCCCTGCTAATGTACCTAGGAAAGCAGCAGAAGGTGGCCCAAGTGCATGAGCCCCTGCCACTGATGGTGGAAAACCTGGATGGAGTTCCTGACTCCTCACTTCAGCCTGGCCCAGCCCATCGCCAGTTTTTGCAGCCATTTAGGAGGAGTGAACCACTGTATGGAAAACAAAAACCAGATTCATTTTCTCCCTCCCTCTCCCTCTGTGTCTGTCTCCCCCCCCCCCCGCCTTTCAAATAAATCTTTCTTAAATCTAGATATGTTATTAAAGAAAAAGACAGTGGTCTCCCCTCTGCTGGTTTGCTTCCAAATGCCCCCAACAGCCAGGGCTAGACCAGGCTGAAGACAGAAACCAGTAACTCAATCTGAATCTTCCACATGGGTGGCAGGGACCCACTTCTTGAGCCATCACCTGCTCCCTCCCAGGTGTGCATCAGAAGGAAGCTGGAATTAAGAGTCAAGCCAGAGGCTGGCGCCGCAGCTCACTAGGCTAATCCTCCGCCTTGTGGCGCCGGCACACTGGGTTCTAGTCCTGGTCAGGGCGCTGGATTCTGTCCCGGTTGCCCCTCTTCCAGGCCAGCTCTCTGCTGTGGCCAGGGAGTGCAGTGGAGGATGGCCCAAGTCCTTGCGCCCTGCACCCCATGGGAGACCAGGAGAAGTACCTGGCTCCTGCCATTGGATCAGCCGCGGCGGCCATTGGAGGGTGAACCAACGGCAAAGGGAGACCTTTCTCTCTGTCTCTCTCACTGTCCACTCTGCCTGTCAAAAAAAAAAGTCAAGAAGTCAAGCCAGAACTTGAACCTAGGCATTTTTTTGATGGCTTCAGCACCTAGCTCATAAAGACTTTTTCCCCTTGATGATCAGCCTAACCTCATGATACTTCAACTTCTTTAATACTAGCACTTCACATCTACCTCTAATTTGTTGTAGCCCTTTTCTTACCACCATCCCCTTTTACTTTGCAATATACAACATTTACCTTGAATTTTCTTGCCCTATGACTTTCATGGTCTTGACACCCCCCCCTTTCCAGCCCGGCAGCACCAATCCAATTTTATAGTGCACTTCACCCTCAAGGTTATCTGAGAATGCTACTTTGCATTTGTCTTAGGATCATTTATATCCTAAGTCATTTTTTTTGTAAGATTTATTTTACTTTAAAGAAGAGTTACATAGAGGGCGGGACAGAGAGAGGTCTTCCATCCACTGATTCACTCCCCAAATGGCCACAATGGCCAGAGCTGGGCCAGACCAAAGCTAGAAGCCAGGAGCTGCTTCTGGACCTCCTATATGGATGCAGGGGTCCAAGCACTTGAGCCATCTTCCACTGCTTTCCCAGAACATTAGCAGGGAGCTGGATCTAAAGTGGAACAGACAGGAATTGAACCAGCCCCCATATGGGTTGCTTGCATTGCAGGTGGTGGCTTTACCTATCACACCACAACGCCAGCCCCTGTTTTTCATTTTAACACCCTTCTGTGACTTCTTTTGTGTGTCTGACAATTTTAATCACTCATTTTTTAAACTCTTCTGTGAAGCTATTACCACCATTTTTCTTCCTTCAACTCTTCTTGCCCCTTTATAAATCCCTTTCTTGGTACCTTAGCTACTCTCAGAATTTTATCTTATCTTTTAACTATAAATCCTCCAGTTCCAATGCTGAATTTCCTAAGATCCAATTCATCATTTCTAACTATTTGATATTTTCACCTTTGACTCAGTGACATCTGTAAAGAAAAAAATGTAGTCAAACATTGTCTAGGATTCAAACCACTTTCACCCCAATATCCTTTAAGCTCAGGCTGTCTCAGGGTACTATTTGCATGAACATGGGATACCAGCTGGAAATAATCCAGTCCCAAGTTTGTGAAGCCCATGGAGTTCTCTTGATCTGCCACATGTATCATGGCTTCCTGAGAACCCACTTTCTGCAGTTTTCCATTCTGCCTCCCCACTACTACAGTGATTCTGCACCCATACCGTGGTTGTTCCAAACCAGGGCCCAGCCATCCTTTCCCTCAATGTACTGCTGGAAGCAATATTGGTCTCTTACTCTGTGCCAAACACATGACTATCCTAATGGGGTTTAAATTCTGTCCTTAATTTATAAGGAATTAAATTCGAAAATATTTTTTTGTTGTAAACACACATGTCTTTCTGTCCTCTCCTGTCCCATTTTCTGTAGGTTCCCCAAACGTCTTACAGGATGACCTTCAGCCTCATTCTACCCTCAAACATTCCCCAGTTAGCTCCAAGCTCCCTTCACATACTTAAGTCTAATAGCCAGTGAGCCCCAACCCTGTGCTGTCACCACATACATTGAGTTCCTATTCATCATTAGCATCAGATAGAACTGAAATCATCCACTTCTACTCTAAAGGTCTTGTAGTTCTCTTTGCTTTTCTCCTAATTCAGTGGTGCTTTATTTGTCTCATTGCCTCAGGCACCTGCCCCTGAATAATGTACACTACTCGTTGTATACTTTTTGTCACAGGCTTGAGCTGTATATGCACCAAAGACTTATTTTCTCAGAGATTGAGAGTACCTTTATTCCCAACCTATGATAACTCTGTTGGCCAGAAGATAGACCCCCAGAATTCATTAATCTTCCCCAAAGTATAGTTTTTCCATAGTCACTATCTAAGGTAGCTTCTCCAGGGCAGGCATTTAACACAGCAATTAAGTGACTGCTTGGGATGCCCACATTCCCATAAACAAGGTTAGATTCAAGTTGCAGCACCTCTTCTGATTACAGTTTCCTGCTCAGGTATACCCTGGGAGGCAGCAAGGTAGCTCAGGTAGTTGGGTCTCTGCCATCCATGTGGGAGACCCAGATGGAGTTCTAAGCTCCTACCTCAGCCTGGCCAGCCCTGGCTGTTGCAGGCATTTGGGGAGTGAACCAGTGGATGCAAGATGTCTCTTTTAGGCTGTTTTCCTCTCCTCTCTGCTCTCCTCTCCTCTGTTCTGCTCTCCCCTCCCCTTTCAAATAATTTAAAGCAGTTATAAGTAAAAGTATCAGTTTAAAAAATAATGGGATTTTTAAAAATAAAGTGGCTTTTCCTTCTTCTTGCTGATTCCCCAGAATATGCCACTCCTTCCCTCTCAGTTCACCTTCGTCCAAAAGTTTCTGGTAACTATGGTCACTTATAGAGATCATTCCTTTGTTGGAGTTCTGTACTATCCAGCTATTCTACTTCACATGTGCCTGCACTATCTCCTTGAAAGAGTAGCTCCTTTTTTTTCACCATGGCACCTATTCTGAGGCTATTGTCTTGGAATTATAGCTAGCCAGAATCTTTTTCTTGTGCGTGCTGATGATGGTTTCTTGTATCTGAGGTTAACCATGTTTTGGCTAGATTGGGTCTGTCTGTAAGATAGGGTGAGTGAATATTTCTCAAACTGTAGCTTGTATAATAATGAGATGGAAAATTGGTTAAAATTGATTTCTGGGCTCCACTGCTACAGGTTTAATCAGGAAGTTTCCAGTGAGACATGAGACTTTGTATTTCTAACAAGCTCCAAGTGATGCTGATGCCACTGGCACATGGACCACACTCTTAGTAACACTTGCTAGTTTAATCTTGGCTAATCCTGTCTGGTTTTCTAACATAGGAAAGCTTTCCTTGTTAATTTAAAATTTGATATTAAAGCTATTACCATTGCCTGCACAGTTCTGCTCCCAAGCATAGGAGAAGCATTGTTCTAACTCATGAACTCCGCCTCCTTAAATTTGCTTTCTTTTTTTTTTTTTAAGATTTATTTATTTTGAAAGTCAGAGTTAGAGAGGAGAGGCAGAGAGAGAGAGAGAGAGAGAGATTGAGGTCTCCCATCCTTTGGTTCACTCCCCAATTGGCCACAACAGCCGGAGCTGCACCAATCCGAAGGCAGGAGCCCCAGGAGCTTCTTCTGGGTCTCCCATGCAGGTGCAGGACCAAAGGACTTGGGCCATCTTCCACTGCTTTCCCAGGCCACAACAGAGAAGCTGGATCGGAAGTGGAGCACTCAGGTCTTGAACCGGAGCCCACATGGGGTGGCGGCTTTACCCGCTACGCCACAGTGCTGGCCCCTAAACTTGCTTTCTTTAAAAGTTGCCTGGCTGGCGCCGCAGCTCAATAGGCTAATCCTCCGCCTGCGGCGCCGGCACCCCAGGTTCTAGTCCCTGTTGGGATGCTGGATTCTGTCCCAGTTGCTCCTCTTCCAGTCCAGCTCTCTGCTGTGGCCCTGGAGTACAGTGGAGGATGGCCCAAGTCCTTGGGCCCTGAACCCACGTGGGAGACCAGGAGAAGCACCTGGCTCCTGGCTTCGGATCAGCATGGTGCGCCGGCCGCAGTGGCCATTGGGGGGTGAACCAACGGAAAAGGAAGACCTTTCTCTCTGTCTCTCTCACTGTCCACTCTGCCTGTCAAAAAAAAAAGTTTTCCTAGTAACTGAAAAGGGCTCTTTAAACATTTGATTTTCTGATGTTTAGCAATACCATTTAGCTCAAGTAGCATTTACATCTAGAATCAGATTATCTCCCTTTCCAAGCATGTTAAGATTAGAAAGTAACAAATGAGTACCATTCATAAAGATTCCTATTTCAAAATACATTATTAGCAAATGGCTTTTAAATTGTTTTTACTCTTAATAACTGGAAAAGTTTTATTTGATTATCTACGTTTTTAACTCTTTGGAGTGTTCTTTTTTTTTATATAGTGGTTGAGGTACTGATCATCTAAGAATATTCTCAGGGAAATAAGTCATTAGAAAATACACTACAGGCAAAATGGAATGTAAGATAAAAATTTTGAATTAAACCAAGATGGCTGTTTTGGTCCGTTTGGGCTGCTATAGCAAAATAATAGACTGGTAAGCTTATAAACAACAGAAATTTATTTCTCACATTCTGGAAGCTGAGAAAGTGCACAATTATGGTGATAGCTGTTTTGGGTGACTGGTGAGGGTTCCTTCCTCATAAGCACTGCCTTATCACTGCATCCTCACATGGTGGAAGGGGCAGGTTATCTCTCTGGGAACTCCTTTATAAGGACACTAAGCTCTATTGAGCCAATCACTTCCCAAAGTCCACCACCTCCTAATACTATCACCTTGGGAGTTTGGATTTTAACATTAATGGGAGGGGATCACAAACATTCAGAGACCATAGCAGTGACAAACAGAATTGTATTATTAAGGTCATGATCAGTAAAACCTAGAAGTTAAGACTATTCAAACCATGTTCATAAAATTAATATGACTTATTAGACAAAACTAATAAAATATTGTTTTGTATCTCCAGCAGTCATGCCAGCTATCCAAGTAAACAGTTACGTACTCTTAAGAAGCATTCTGGAGCTTCCAGGTAACTAATTGATCTTTTTTCATTTTCTCTGTTGAAAATTGTAATACTTTAAAGCACCCCAACATTGGATTTTAAAAAGATGATACTTTTTTTAACTCATTGTCAAGCTCAATTGTGTGCATGATTTTTAAATTAACTTTATTTTAAATATCTGAGGTACTGTTTTTTCAACTTGGGTTAGTCTCAAATTTAAGTGGAAAACTGGTTGATTTCTGTGTGTGGAACTTACCATATTTGTAATTCTATGGAATAATATTTCTATTACAAAAAGTATATAAAATTTCATTACTGTTGAAATGTTCAGTCTTTAGCTATTTATTGTACACCCATCACATATAACACAATATAGCAGGTCCTGTACAGATGACAATGATGAAGAAGGCTTGGTACCAACATACAAGAAATGTACAATTAGAGAGATGTGGTATGAACACAAATAACTACACTAATACAAGGAGGTTTGTAATGAGTACAGTGAGTTTATGACTTGAAGGGAGAGAAAGGTTTCTGCTTATGAGAAGAGGCATAGCATTCCAATTTGAAGAAATAGCGTGAATGAAAGAATAGAAAGGAAGAGGCACCAAGCATATGCATTCTTGTGAATAGTACAATTTGGATGAAACATGAAGTTCAAATAACATAGTATATGAGATTAGTCTGGGGGAATCATTTTAAGCTTAGATCCAGATTGTGGAATATCTTAATACCAGGAAGTTTAGACTTAATTTTAACTTGTAGGACTTTGGGGAAACCATGGATGTTTTGAATAAAATCAAGGGTATAGAAGGAACACTAATTTGGAGAAATAGACAAGGTAAATTGTAGCACATGAAGCACATAGACTGGTTAAGGCTATTATGGTAGTTAGGATGGATTTAATAATAACCTGGGTTAGGGTGTTGAGGTGATATTATATCACATTGAAGAACATGGACTCTGGGAAAATAATTATTGAACCTGCGTGTGGATTTCCATAAAAGATAAGAACATTTTTCTGATTATTTTATCTTCTCTTTTTTTCCCATAGGGGCATTACTCTAGTGTGCCTTAAATGTGATTTCCTAACTAATTCTTCCAGCTTAGATCAAATGGCTAAACACTTAAATCGGCGTAGAACTCATACTTGCCAAGTTATAATAGAGAATGGTATGTATATATAAGTGTAACTTTGGACTTCTGGTATTTATTTCAATATTTTCATGGGCCCTTATGTATTAAATCAAGTCTGGGTCTTCACATATACCAAAAGTGTAAAACTCTTCTTCTTATTTCAGTTACAGAAAGTACCTCAACTTCTGAACCCACTTCTCAGTAAGTTTAACTTTCACTCAATGCATTTTTAATATATCATTAATAGAAATGAGAAATATTAAAGTATTTTATTTTGTTTTTATTTTTAAAGCTGCTTGTTGAAATAGATTCCTGCTCTGTGGTGTTCGTGCAACCTGGTGCAAGACAAGTTGGAATGTCCTAAGTTCAAAGTTCTGAAGTATTTTCTTACACAAAGGCAGTTTTCTAAGTTCAAAGTGCTAAAGTGTATTCTCACCTGAAGGCTATTAAAAACTGAGTTCATAACACTAGCTCTCCTGGCTCTTTTCAGCTTTCGGATGGCTCTAGATTGATACTCCACCTTATCTCTGTCAAGTTAACATACTTAACGTGTTTTTCTTCCTCCAGTTGGCTCTCTCCAAAACTAACTTTTGTTGCTATAGTCTTTCCTTGCTTACTTAAAATAATTTGTTTTTCTCTCTTGCATTTGCCTTCAGAATATTACATTACAAACAATACCAACTGTTCATCGTTTATTGTCTTTCTTATAAGTCTTACATTTTAAGTCAGATAGCTGTTTTTCCCTCTTTGTCTGTCATTGTTCTATTTTTCATATTTTTCAGATGCAGAAGCAACACAGAAATTTCAAAAAATGTCCAGGGTACTCCTGGACAGTGTCCCCCTTCAATGGACACACCTGATGCCTGTTCTCTCTTTCCACGGAATGTGAATTATTTGACTGTGAGACCTCTAGTTCGTGGCCTTAAGAAAGTCCGCAAGGAGAGTCCCTTGCTACCTGACTGGCCTCCCATAAGGCTGATGCTGATTTGGCCAGAGATGACCTCAGAGCCCACCAAATTGAGCACAACTTCCCACTGAGGGTTTTGACACTTGATCTTAAGCATGAGAGTTGATTCTAACCAAGACAAGACCATGAAATCAGTCTTTCAACACCCAAGTTAAAGTTCAATCATTTTGGCTGCTGCCCTTTAATAATCTAGCATGCATGCAGTCTAAGGAATATAAAAATTTTGGTCCTATAAGGAAGCAAGATTGCTTTCTTATTCTCAGAAAACCAAAGTTTATAAATTTACTTTGCCAACATAAGTTATTATTGCATTTAAAGTTTTATTCAGTATTAATGCTAAGAATTTTCAGCAATACTAATATTCAGATTTGTAATTTTTGCAACTTTAATTTTGGTAGCTTTGTTTTGTGTCATTCATCAAATTTATTGATGTTCATTTCGTTATGTCTCCTTTGTACTTTTCTTTTTATGCCTTTTGTTTGTTTTGTTTCTGTTAAGAACTCCAAGACATTTCATAAAATTCTCTGCAAATTTCATGTAGTTAATACATGTAGCTTCTTAATTTGATACCTGTTCAGACCGTTTGATATTATAACATGCTCTATCTTGGGACTATCATTTCTATTTTAGGGATTATGAATTCAAAAGACAAAGAATTGGTAAAATCTTATTTCAGACTTTAAAACAAGTTTTAAAGTTACAAATATCTAATACGTAATATCTTAGCCATTAATTCTTTTGGATAAAGATAATATATTCAAAAGTATTGGGACCAAAAAATGCACTTGTTTCTTGCCTATATATATATATGTGTATTTTTTAATTTGGTATTTATTTTGGCTACATTGAATATAGATTTGCTGAACAGTTTTGATGTTACTTATTTTTTTAATAAAATTTCCATTGTTAAAATGTCTTGAATTATTTTCTAATAGTTTCATGTAAAAGGTGTCAATTGCATGACATAACTAGAAACATCACTTTGCTTCTTATATGGAAGCCTGGTTGCTTGGTCTGCAGACTGAAAGCTTTTAACTTCTTTGTCATGCACTTCTCCTTCCAGCTTTTAATGCTCACCATTTATACTTTACTAGTTTCTTTAATTTTAAAGGCTAGTAAAAGTACCCTTTGTGATCTTAATAACCACAAAGGTAGGCAGGTGCTAAATTCATTTAACTGAATCAGGAGTGGTTTTTATACTCTAAAATTAGAGCTTCCTAAATGTACTTTAAAACATACAGAAAGCCATTTTGAACGGCCACTTGTTGTTTGGGTATGCTATTTGAAATTCATCATCAGAATCTCTACAAGTGACTTTTGTAGTAATGAACCTGCTGATAATTAGTCTTTATTCCTTACCTATCTTCAGGATGTTCTGTCAATTACCATCTTTCTACTCAAGTTTTTTTTTTTACTGTAGTAAAATACATCTAACATAAATTTTGTCATTTTAACCATTTTCAAGGATGTATTTCAGGCTGGCGCCACGGCTCAGTAGGCTAATCCTCCGCCTGCGGTGCCAGCACCCCAGATTCTAGTCCCGGTTGGGGCGCTGGATTCTGTCCCGGTTGCCCCTCTTCCAGGCCAGCTCTCTGCTGTGGCCCGGGAGTGCAGTGGAGAATGGCCCAAGTCCTTGGGCCCTGCACCCGCATGGGAGACCAGAAGCTCCTGACTTCACATCAGCATGGTGCACCGGCTGCAAAAAAACACGGCGGCCATTGGAGGGTGAACCAACGGAAAAGGAAGACCTTTGTCTCTCTCTCTCTCTCTCTCTCTCTCACTCTCTCACTCTCTCACTGTCCACTCTGCCTGTCAAAAAAAATGTATTTCAGCAGTGTTAATAGCACTGGTTTTTTTTTTTAAAGATTTATTTATTTGAAAGACAGAGTTAGAGGTAGAAGCAGAGAAAGAGGTCTTCCATCCACTGGTTCACTCCCCAGATGGCCACAATGGCCAGAGCTGTGCCAATCCAAAGCCAGGAGCTAGGAGCTTCTTCCAGGTCTCCCACGTGGGTGCAGGGGCCCAAGGACTTGGGCCATCCTCCTCTGCTATCCCAGGCCTTAGAGAGCTGGATTGGCAGAGGAGCAGCCAGGACTAGAACCGGTGCCCATTTGGGATGCTGGCGCTTCAGGCCAGTGCTTTAACCCGCTGTGCCACAGCGCCAGCCCAATAGCACTGATTTTTTTTTTTTAATTTTAAACTTTTACCCAGGAATGACTTCTTAATATTTTTATTGTAATTTTTCTTTTTAACTGTGAATACTTTAACTCTGTTCAAAAATATGAAAAACCACATTTTTGCTATGGCAAAAAAAATTACAGGTAAGGGTGCAGTATTGTAGTTTTCCGTGGAATTTTACTGTAGTAAATTGTAGTAAAAGGTTATTCTTAAAGTTTTATGTCCTATAACATCTTTTATAGAAAATATTTCAAGTAGTTAATACTAAGCTTGCCTTTTTATAGGCAATTGATTGAGGGGATTTTTTAAAACTAATTTTTCCCTGCTAGGATATACTTGATTTTATTTTATTTTTTGGTTTGATTTTTTTAATTTTTATTTTTCGTTTTATTTGAAAGAAGGAGAGAAAAATCTTCCATCCACTGGTTCATTCATCAGATGCCCACAACTGTCTGGTTTGGGCCAGCCAGGTGGAATCCAGGAGCCCAAAATGCAATCCAGGTCTCCCACTAGGTGGCAGGAACTCAAGTACTTGAGCCATTACCTGCTGCTTCTCAGGATGTGTGTCAGCAAGGAGCTATTGGACTGGAAGCAGAGTCACCAGGACAGGAACCAGGCACCCTTGATGTAGGATGTGGGCAATCTCAAGCAGCCGCATAAGCCCCTGTGTGCGACCCTATCTTTATTTTTATTTTTATTTGAGAAAGAAGAGCTCCCGTCTTCTGGTTCACTCCCCAATTGCTCACAACAGGGAATAGGCTGGGCCAGAGCCAGGAATTCAATCCAGGTCTCCCATGAGGGTAGCAGAAACCAAATTACTTGAGCCATCACTTGCTGCCTCCCAGGATCTGCACTGACAGGAAATGAGTCAGGAGCCATAGCCAGGAATGAAACCCAGATACTCAGCGATGGGATGCAGGTACTATAACTGGTGCCTTAACTGCTAGACGAACTGCCTACTCCTAGTTGAGTTTTAGTTGGTGCTAATAAGTTTTAGCTTGACACTGATCCCTCTTTACCTTCAGATTATTCTAAATAGCTCTTTCATCTGATTCCAGAATACCCATCTCGTGCATCATGCTTTTTGTTTCAGCTGAATGGAAAGTATAATTGGCTCAGTTTCTATCACCATTCTTAGAAAAATAACCACGAACTATACAGACTTGGTTTCTTGTCCTTTTTGTCACATTTTGACAAAACATCCCTTTAGGCCTCATTTATTCAGCAAGTATTGATCACCTATGTATCTGGCATTGTTCTTAGTGCTAAAATCTCTACCTTTGTGGAGCTTATATTCAAAGGTTGGAGGTAGACAATAGGAAATAAAATTTTATAGTATGTTAGATGGTGATCAATAATATGGAGAAAATTTAAGTGGGTAAGGGGATAGTGTGTACAAACTAAATACTAGGATGTTGTCATTTTAAAGTTGATAGTTTTGAAAAGGTGGCGTTTGAGTAAAAATCTAAAGGAGGTGAGGAAGTGAGCCACTTGGTTATCTACCAAACATTCTAGAAGGAACAAATGCAAAAACCCTGAAGCAGAAATTGGAACCTTCATATATTGCTTTTGCAATTTTAAAATGGTTCAGCCACTGGGGAAAACTGCATGATAATGCCTCAAAGTTAAATATAGAATTACCATATAACCCAGCAATTCCACTGGCAGATTATACTTCCAAAAGTATTCAAAGACTCAATACTTGTACGTACATTTTTTTTTTTTTTGACAGAGTTAAAGACAAAGGTCTTCCGTTAGTTCACCCCCCAAACGGCTGCTACTGCTGGAACTACGCCAATCCAAAGTCAGGAGCCAGGTGCTTCTTCCTGGTCTCCCATGTGGGTGCAGGCGCCCAAGCACTTGGGCCATCCTCCACTGCCTTCCCGGGCCACAGCAGAGAGCTGGACTGGAAGAGGAGCAACCGGGACTAGAACCTGGCGCTCATATGGGATGCTGGCATCACAGGCAGAGGAGTAACCAAGTGAGCCATGGCACCAGCCCCATGTACATACATCTTTATAGCAACACTATTCACAATAACCGAAAGATGGAAATAGCCCAAATGTCATTAGTAGATGAAGGATAGTCTATCCATACAATGGAATATTATATAGCCATAAGAAGGGAGTGAAGTACTGATAGATGCTACAGCATGTATGGACCTCTTAAACATGCTAAGTGGAAGAAAATCTCAAAAGTTCACATAGTATGATTACACTTACGTGAAATAGAATAAGCAAATCCATAGAGAGATAAGGCGGATTAGTTGTTTTTGTGGGTTGTGTAGAGAAGAGAATGGGGAGTAACTGCTTAATGGGTGGGGTTTTGTTTGAGGGTAATAAAAATGTTTTGGAATTGAACTAAAATGGTTGTATAACATTCAGAATATACTAACTGCCACTGAGTTGTTCACTTTAAGGTGATTAATAATTTTATGATATGTAATTCTCACATCACTTTTTAAAAAACATTAGGAGTTATGAAGGAAATCTCAATTTAAAAAAATCCACAGCTACCATCATAATGGTGGGAGGAAAACAGCCTTGAAGTAGGCTTATGCCTGGATCAAGGAACAGCAACAAGACTGATGATGCTGCAAGTGGAGTTGGGGAGGGGGTGAAACATAGGAGATGGGCCTAAGAAGTCCTGTGGACCATGTACAACAGAGCTTTATAGGCAACTATACGGATTTCTATAAGGGTAGTAATAGTCTGGAAAGTGACCCAATTGGGTATATTTTGAAGGTTGAGCCATTAGAATTTGTAGGTTGTTTGGATGTGTCAGTTCAGAGAAAGGAAGCATAGAGAACAGCGCAGTTACCTGGGCAACTGAGAAGATAGTGTGACTTAACTGAGATGGAAAAGGCTGAATGAGGAACAATTTGGAAAAGATGGGGACTTGATTTGGGACATGTTTGAATTTGAGATGCCTATAAGGTATCCAAATGGGGATAAAAGAATCATTCAGACATACAAGTCTAGAGTTTTGGAGAGAGTTCCACGCTGTCAGTAACGTTTTGTATTTAGAAGTCGCAAGATTCAGAGTGGGATGTGGCACAGCAGGTTAAGCCATTGTTTGGGATGCTGCATCCCATATCCAACTTCCTAAGGGTGCATACTGGGATGCAGCAAAGTGCAGCTCAAGTGCTTGAGCCCCTGATACCCATGTGGAGACCTGAATGCAATTTAAGAGATTCTGATTTCAGCCTAGCCCAGCCTTGGCTATTGTAGTTGTCGCATTTGGAAAATAAATCGGTGAATGGAAGATTCTCATTCATTGTTTCCCTCCCTCCCTCCCCCACCCCCGCTCTCGTAAATGAAAATAAAAAGACAAATTCCATAAACAGTTCTAGGAAGTTCCAACCATAAGAGGTTAGGGAGATAAGGAATCAGCAGTAGAGACTGAGGCATAGCCTGTGATGTGCAAGGAACACCAAGAAATTGGCTGTGTCCCTGAAACCTCGAGTACTCTATTTGTAAAAAGTAGTTGCTAGTTTGTTCTAGGGTTCTTGAATTCAGTGATTCTATTTTGGTTAAACCTGAACATCACTTATAATTTGTTCTTAGGAGAACGTGAACAGAATGGTAATCACTTCACAATGTATATTTATGTCAAAACATCACGTTTACACCCTAAATATTCATTTGTATTTATTTATTAAACCACAGTAAGGCTGCAGAAAAAAAGAACAGCATCACATAGCACTACCCCCAACAGCAAAAATAGGGACTCCTTTGACACTGGAAATATGAAATGTCCCAATTACTCACTCCTAGGCACAGTTAACTCTTTTTATTTTTTTAAAAATGTATGTATTTGAGAAGGAGAGACAGAGAGGTCTTCCATCCACTGGTTCACTCCCCAGATGACCACCACAGCTGAGTCTGGGGGCCAGGCTGAAGCCAGGAGCCAAAAAGACTCCTCTGGGTCTCCCACCTGGGTGCAGGGACCCAAGGACCTGGGCTATCTTCCACTGCTTTCCCGGGTACCTTGACAAGGACCTGAAATGGAAACGGAGCAGTCAAGACTTGAAAATACCAGCATGTGCAGGTAGTGGCTTTATGTACTACGCCACAGACTGGCTCCACAGTTAACTCTCTACATGTACTTTTGCAATACTCTTCCATTTCTATAAAAGAAGGTGTCTTGGTCTAGAACCAATATCTGTAACTTATAAATGCTTTATAAAGTATATGTCTCATGGTCAAATAAGAAACACTGGGTTAAACTTAAGTAAAATATGTTATTGTAGAATTTTTCCTGCTACATGTGGTCTGATTCTCTAAGTAAAAACTTAGAGGCACTTATTTGACTCTGGAAGAGCTCTCCCAATGCTTAGTAACTTCTCCATGTTAACCTAAAGAGAATGCTGATCTAAAATAGAGTTTCTGATTCAGGGCCGGCACTGCAGAACCAGCATCCCATATGGGCACCTGTTCTGGTCCCAGCTGCTCTACTTCCAATCCATCTCCTTGCTAAAGTGCCTGGGAAAGCAGTGGAAGATGGCCCAGGTGCTTAGGCCCCTGCACCCATGTGGGAGACCCAGAAGAAGCTCCTGGATCCTGGCTTCAGCCTGGCCCAGCCCTGGTCATTGCAGCCATCTGAGGAGTGAACTAGCAAATGGAAGTTTTATATGTGTGTGTGTGTGTGTGTGTGTGTGTGTGTGTGTATATATATATATATATATATATATATATATATATATAACTCTGCCTTTCAAATACTCTTTACAAAAATAGTTTCTGATTCATGTTCATGAATCACTTGCAAGATGGAATACATAACTGGAGGAGAGGAATATTCTTGTAATTTTAGAAATTATATCAGGAAAAATTCTGTGTTCCTTATTACTGTTTTCTACTCATTGTTGTGTTTGTACACACCTAAGAAATAACTGGGACAGATCAGTTATTTTTATTAGGAGGTTTGGTCATTTCACATGATTTCAAACTCAAGATGTTTCAGACTCAGAGCAAACTTCTATCCATAGGTTCACTCCCCAGTTGGCTTTGATGGCCAGGGCTGAACCAGGCCAAAGCCAGGAACCTGGAATTCCATCCGGGTCTCCCACATGGATGCAAGGGCCCAACTATGTGGGCCATCCTCTGCCGCTTTCCCAGGAGCATTAGCAAGGAGCTGGATCTGAGCTGGAGCAGCTGGGACATGAACCAGTACTCACAGGATGCCAGTGTCATAGGCAGTGGACTAATCCACTGCACCACAACACTAATCTCTTAGCGGTTTTTGTTTTTTAAGATTTATTCATTTATTTTGAAAGAGTTATTGCATCTGCTGATTCACTCCCCAGATGACCACAATAGCCAGAGCTGAGCCAGGCAGAAGCCAGGAGCTTCATCTGGGTTTCCCACATGGGTGCAGGGACCCAAACACTTGGGCCATCTGCTGCTGCTATACCAGGCCATTAGCAGGGAGCTCAACCAGAAGTGGAGCAGTCTACAGCCATGCAACCCTGAACACGCCAGATCTCGTCTGATCTCGGAAGAAGTAGAGCAGCCAGGACTTAAACTGGTGCCTATGTGGGATGGCAGCGTCACACAGGCTGGATTTACCTGCTACACTGATCACATCCCTTAGCTTCTTAATCTACCCACTTGCCTACTTTTCTTGGACTTATTTCCATGGTCCAGCCTACTGTTATCTGTGAAAGAGTTCTGTACTATAAAGTTTTACTTCCTACTTAAACAGCTTCAACACATCTTTCTGCCTGACTCCACAGTAAATCTGCTCTGACCCTTAAAGGGGCAGTATATCAGAGTGGTTTAAGAGCCCCAGTTCTGCAGCACACTGCCTCTGCTGAAATTCCTGCCCTACAATGACTAAACGTGTGTGATTTGGGGCTCTGTGCTCACTTCGCTCATTGGTAACATATAAGTAACAGCCTCTACTCATAGGATTGATGGAATTCAAGCAGTTAATATAAGATGGTACTTCGGGGCTGGTGCTGTGGCACAGTGGGTTAATGCCCTGGCCTGAAGCGCCAGCATCCCATATGGGCACCAGTTTGAGATCCGGCTGCTCCACTTCTGATCCAGCTCTCTGCTATGACCTGGGAAAGCAGTAGAAGATGGCCCAAGTCCTTGGGTCCCTGCACCCACGTGGGAGACCCAGAAGAAGCTCCTGGCTTCGGATTGGCACAGCTCCGGCCATTGCAGCCATCTGGGGAGTGAACCATTGGATGGAAGACTCTGTAACTCTGACTTTCAAATAAATAAGTAGATCTTTAAAATATATATATAAGATGGTATTTCAAAAAGTCTGTAGTGGGGTCAGCATTGGCACAGCAGGTTAAGCCACCATCTGCGATGCCAGTATCCCACATGGGCACTGGTTTAAGTCCCAGCTGCTCCACTTTTGGTCCAGCTCCCTGCTAATGTGCCTGGGAAAGCAGCGAAGAATGGCCCATGCTGGGACCCCTACACCCATGTGGGAGACCCAGATGAAGCTCCTGGCTCCTGATTTAGCCTGGCCCAGCCCTGGCCATTGCAAGCATTTGGGGAGTGAACCAGCCGATGGAAGATCTAACTCTGCCTTTCAAATAAAGAAATAAATCTTCTTTTAAAAAGTTTGTGGAAAGATAGAATTAAAAGAGAAAAGATAAGTTTAGGGGCCAGTGCTGTGGCATAGCAGGTAAAACCGCTGCCTGCAGTGCCAGCATTCCATATGGGTGCCAGTTCAAATCCCAGCTGCTCCACTTCCGATCCAGCTCTCTGCTATGGCCTTGAAAAAGCAGGAGAAGATGGCCCAAGTCCTTGGGCCCATGCACCTGTGTGGGAGACTCAGAAGAAGAAGCTCCTGGCTTTGGATCTGCACAGCTCCGGCCATTGTGGCCATCTGGGGAGTGAAGCAGCGTATGGAAGACCTCTTTCTCTGCGCCTCCCCTTCTCTCTGTGTAACTCTTTAAAATAAATAAATAAATCTTTAAAAAAAGAAAAAAAAAAACTCGGCTTCTGGCTTCAGATCAGCCCAGCTCCAGCCATTGTGGCTGTTTGCGGAGTGAATAAGCAGATGGAGGACCTCTCTGCCCTGCCTCTCTATAACTCTGTCTTTCAACTAAATCTTTAAAAAAAAAAAAAAAAGTTTAGGGGCAGACATTGTGAAACAACAGGTTAAACCACTGCTTGGGACACCTAAATCCCATGTGAGAGTGCATAGTTGGAGTCCTGGCTTCTCTGCACTTCTGATCCAGCTCCCTGCTAATGTGTCTGGGAGGTAGTATATGATGGCTGCAGTACTTGGGTTCCTGCCAACCACATGGGAGACCTGGACTGAGTTCTGGGCTCCTGACTTTGGCCTGGCCGAGCCCTAGCATTTGGGGAACGAATCAGCAAATGGAAGGTTCATTCTCTCCCCACCACCATAACTCTACCTTTCAAATAAATAAATGGATCTCTTTTTTTAAAAAAAAAGTTAATTTTGGTGCAAAATTTGACAGGTACACCTAGCTTTTTCAAATGTGTTTTCCGTGAACTTTTTGAAGATCCCTAGTATTCATGAATTTCATTTTTTTGTGCCAAAATCAACTTTTAATTCCATTTTCCACAGACATTTTGAAGTACCCTCATATGTATTATATATGTATATATGTATAAAGTTAGACAAAAAGTAGGCACTGGGGGCCGATGCTGTGGCACAGCGGGTAAAGCTGCCACCCATATGGACACCTGTTTGAGTCCTGGCTGCTCCACTTCTGATAGAGCTCTCTGCTGTGGCCTGGGAGGGCAGTGAAAGATGGCCCAAGCCTTGGGCCCAGCACCCATGTGGGAGACCGGGAAGAAGTTCCTGGCTCCTGGCTTCAGATGGGCTAAGTTCTGGCTGTTGGGGCTATTTGGGGAGTAAACCAGCCCTCTCACTCGTGCTCGCTCTCTCTCTCTCTCTCTCTCTCTCTCTCTCTGCCTCTGTCTCTCTGTAACTCTGCCTTTCAAATAAAATAAATCTTTTTTTAGAAAGGTAGGCACTGTGGCTGGTGCCGCAGCTCACTAGGCTAATACTCCGCCTGCGGCACCAGCACCCTGGGTTCTAGTCCCAGGTGGGGCGCAGGATTCTGTCCCGGTTGCTCCTCTTCCATTCCAGCTCTCTGCTGTGGCCCGGGAGTGCAGTGGAAGATGGCCCAGGTCCTTGGGCCCTGCACCCCATGGGAGACCAGGAGGAAGCACCTGGCTCCTGGCTTTGGATCGGCGCAGCGGGCCGGCCATAGCAGCCATTTGGGGGGTGAACCAACAGAAAAGGAAGACCTTTCTCTCTGTCTCTGTCTCTCACTGTCTAACTTTGCCTGAAAAAAAAAAAAAAAGTAGGCACTGAATAAATGGTGCTGACATTGCTGCTACTTCTGCCACAGCCCCAGCCATTCTTGCTGTTTTCTTCTGTTGCTGCTGTTACTATTACTACTGCTGCTACTGCCAAAAGGAGACCAGGAAACTGCACCTCAGGGGGATCTTCCCATTGACAGTTTTAGTGGCAATCTATCAGCATTGTGGTGATTCACAACTTTGGCTTATAGCTCCCAGGTCTTGAAATACATTGCCCCAAATAGCTGGGTGGATGACATCTCATCACAGGGCTTCAATTACATGTGATTCTCTAATGTTGGAAGAGTGTAGCTCTGGCTTTTCCTATCTGAATACTGCAACGACACTGCCTGTTGACACTAGTACAGAATCCTATCTTCTTTGAAGGAAAACAATTTTGAGGGGGCTTAGAGAATTCCTTCTCTAAAGAAAACTTGTTATTATCACCAGGAATTCATTTCCAGAAATCCTAGGCTACTTATCCAAACTATCAGCTTTTTAAATTTTAATTGTATTTATTTGAAAGGCAGAGAGCCAGAGGGACGGAGACAGACAGAGATATCTCTCGTCTGCTGGTTTACCCCCTAAATGCTCACAATAGCTAGGGCTGGACCAGGCCAAAACCAAGAGCCAGAACTTCATCTGGGTCTCCCATGTGAATGGGAGTACTTGAACCATTTCCTGTTACCTTCCAGGGTACATGTTAGAAGAAATCTGGGATCAGGAAGGGAGCCAGAACTCAAACCCAAGCACTCCAATAAAGGGGTGCTCATGTCCTGGGCCAAACACCCACTCCTAATACAATTAATTTTATGAAAATGTGTAATTGTGAATAGCAGTTGTAATATAGGAATTTTGTAGGACTTTGAAGTGACTCAAAACTACCCTGCTTTCTCAGAGATTAGGGATATTGTAACTCAGCTTTGCAATTGCTCTTTTCTCCTTAACTCTACTTGCTCCCTTTGCCATCTTCCCAAATATATCTACCTGAATAGATTGATTATAAATAGAAGGAAAGGTCCACGTTGTGGTGCAGCAGGTTAAGCTGCCACCTGCAATGCCGACATCCCAGATGAGCACCGGTTGGAGTCCCAGCAGTGCCACTTCCAATCCAGCCTGGAAAAGCAGTGGACAATGGCCCAAATACTTGCACCTCTGCCAGTCATTTGGGAGACCCAGAAAATAAATCTTTTTAAAAAAAATAAAATTAAAAAAAATTGTAAGTTGTACAGGTTTCTTTTCCTTGATAAAATGTTGGGAATACAGTGGGATATTTCTATTTAGTGAATCTTCAGAACTTCAGAATGTAAGAGCCCTTGGTGAATCAGATACCTCAAGCTTGGAAACTAGCCTACTTAACCAGTTGTCTGAATCATTGATTGAATCACGTGTCTTAAAAGCCACAATTTGAAGTAACTATTTTTTTTTTATTTTTTTATTTTTTGACAGGCAGAGTGGACAGTGAGAGAGAGAGACAGAGAGAAAGGTCTTCCTTTGCCGTTGGTTCACCCTCCAATGGCCTCCGCGGCAGGCGCGCTGCGGCTGGCGCACCGCACTGATCCGATGGCAAGAGCCAGGAGCCAGGTGCTTTTCCTGGTCTCCCATGGGGTGCAGGGCCCAAGCACCTGGGCCATCCTCCACTGCACTCCCTGGCCACAGCAGAGAGCTGGCCTGGAAGAGGGGCAACCGGGACAGAATCCGGCGCCCCAACCGGGACTAGAACCCGGTGTGCCGGCGCCGCTAGGCGGAGGATTAGCCTAGTAAGCCGCGGCGCCGGCCGAAGTAACTATTTTTTTAATGTACTTAAATTTGTTTTTATTTATTTGAAAGGCAGAGAGAGAACGAGAGATCGAGATCTTCCATTTGATGGTTCACTCTCCAAATAGCAGCAACAGCTGGGGCTGGGCCAGGCCAAAGCCAGAAGCCTGAAGCTTCTTCCAAGTCTCTCACATGAATGCAGGGACCCAAGGACTTGAGCCATCTCCCACTGCTTTCCTAGGCACATTAGCAGGGTACTGGATTGGAAGTGGAGCAGCCAGGACTCAAATTGGCACCCGTATAGGATACTGGCACTGCCGACAGCAGCTTCACCCACTGTACCACAGCGCTGGCCCAACTTAACTCTTTTTAAAAAAAATTATTTATTTGAAAAGCAGAGTGACAGAAAGGGAGGGAGGGAAAGAGAAATCTTCCATCTGCTGGGTCACTCCCCAAATGCCTGCAAAAGCCAAGATTGAGCCAGGCCAAAGCCAGGAGACAAGAAGTTCATGTGGGTCTCCCACATGGGTGGCAGGGCCATCATCCATACATACTGTCAGGCACATTAGCAGAGAGTTGACTCAAAAACAAACAACTGGGGGGCGGGGGGGCGCCGTGGCCCAGTGGGTTAAAGCCTTGGCCTGCCGTGCCGGCATCCCATATGGGTGCCAATTCAAGTCCCGGCTGCTCCACTTCTGATTCAGCTCTCTGCTATGGGCTGGGAAAGCAATAGAAGATGGCCCATGTCCTTGGGCCTCTGCATCCATATGGGAGATGGGAGGAAGCTCTTGGCTCCAGGCTTCAGATCAGCTTAGTTCTGGCTGTTGCAGCCGTTTAGGGAGTGAACCAGTGGATGGAAGACCTCTCTCTCTCTCCCTTCCTCCCTCTCTCTCTCCCTCCCTCTGTCTCTTTCTCTCTGGCTCTACCTCTCTCTGTAACTCTTTCAAATAAATAAAATAAATCTAAAAAAAAAAAAAAAAACTGGGACTCGAACTGTTGCTCCTATGTGGGATACTGGTGTCAAATGTGGTGGCTTAACATGCTGTGCCCCTAAAAATGCTCTGATTTGACTAAAACTGGGGCAGTAAGAGGGTGCTTCTGTAATGGGAAAGAGTCTGTACTTCCTGCTACCATTCATTTTCAGAAGGAAAAATCACCTTAGTTTCCTGATCTGTAAAATAGGATTGAAAATCATCTTTAAAGGGTTTGGGGTAATGTTTAAATAAGATGATATGTGAAATGCAGTTTGTGGACAAACTTTTTATATTATACTTTATTCAATGCCTTTGATATAAAGGGCACTAGGAAGAAATGAAAATGGAAGATAATTTAGGTTTTCCCCAATTATTCAGCTTTAAAAATAAAGCTGTGTTGAGTATCTCTTAAAAAAAATCAGAATGGACCTACATTGACCATAAGGCCACTTAGGGGTCACTCAGAGAACTAAATCAATTTTTTTAAGATTTATTTACCTGAAAGTCAGAGTTACACAGAGAGAGGAGAGGCAGAGAGAGAGAGAGAGTCTTCCATCCGCTGGTTCACTCCCCAGTTGATGGCAATGACGGGAGCTGGGCTGATCCAAAGCCAGGAACCAGGAGCTTCTTCCAGGTCTCCCAGATGCTCCACTTCCAGTCCGGCTCTCTACTATGGCCTGGGAAAGCAGTGGAAGATGGCCCAAGTCCTTGGACCCCTGCACCCACGTGGGAGACCCAGAGGAGGCTCCTGTCTTCTTGTCTGTGCAACTCTGACTGTTGTGGCCAATTGGGGAGTGAACCAGCAGATAGAAGACCTCTCTCTTTCTATCTCTCTCTCTGCCTCTCCTCTCTCTGTGTAACTCAGTTTCAAATAAATAATTTAAAAAAAAATTATCAGAGTATTTTCTTTAATAGAAAATCTATGCTAGTCAAAGATGGCTACTGATCTTCAGACCAGTAAGCAATCCTTATGCAGAGACCTAAAAGTTCATTATTGCATATGCATTATATGGCTTCCTGTGCATTATAGGCATAGAAACAATGCACACACTATTTTTGCTCTTCATAGGAATGGAGAACTGAAAAAGATCTGAGAGTCATTTCTTCCCATCTCTCAAATGGTGCAAGAAGCTCTTCTAAAAATATCTCATTTTAAATATTTCCAGCTAGGGGCCAGCGCTGTGGCGCAGCGGGTTAACACCCTGGACTGAAGTGCTGGCATCCCATATGGGTGCCGGTTTGAGGCCCGGCTGCTCCACTTCCAATCCAGCTCTATGCTATGGCCTGGGAAAGCAGAAGATGGCCCTGCACCCACATGGGAGACCTGGAAGAAGCTCCTGGCTCCTGGCTTCAGATAGGTGCAGCTCCAGCCATTGCAGCCAATTGGGGAGTGAACCATTGGATGACCTCTCTCTCTCTCTCTCTCTGCCTCTCCTTCTCTCTCTGTGTAATTCTGACTTTCAAAATAAACAAATAAATCTTTAAAAAAATATTTCCAGCTAGAGCTGGCCCCTTTGTAGCTTTTTCACCCCCCTATACCCTCTATTCTGCCCTCTCCTCCTAGGAGGATAGTTTGATCCTTAGATGCCGGCTCAGTCCCTTCCCCCAAGTTCCAGGCCTAAGCCTGACCTCAGAATGGTTTTACCAGGGGCGGCGTTGTGGTGCAGCCAGTTAAACCACCATCTGGGACATTCGCATCCTACATCAGAGTGCTTGGGTTTGAGTCCAGGCTCCCTACTAATGCACACTCAGGGAAGGCAACTGATGATTGCTTAAGTACTTTGGTCCCTGCTACCTATGTGGGAGATCCAGATGTACTTCATGCCTCCTGGCTTCAGCCTATCCCCCTACCCCTACCCCTGCCCCAAATGTCGTGGGTGCTCGGTGAGCAAACCAGCAGATGGGAGATTCTCTGCCTGTCTCTCTTTCAAATAAAAAATAAACTTTTTTAAAAAATAAAGATGATTCCACCATCTCAAGCCCTGGTATCTAACATCAACTGTCATCTAATTTACCACCTCAGTCTTGAATGCAGCAGAGATGGGCCACTAGCCTCATGCCTGAGAGAACTAGAGAAAGATAAGTTCTCATTCTGGTTTAGGGATCAAGGACCAACTGGAGAATCAGGTCATGAGGGCCATTTGTTCCTTCCAGTGCAATTGTATCATGGTTTAGAGGAATCTCCCTATGCTTGTGGCGATCTGTCTTAAGACCACCAGGGCTGCTTGCCAATACTCAGCTTCAAAGTCAGTCTCCAAGGGCGTATGGAGTGCTTCTCGATGCCACCTTCTCTGTCTGCCTGCTGCCAGGTGAATTGCTCCTACCAGGGTCCACAGAATTCCCTTAGGAGAGTTCAGCACTAGTGCCTGGGCAGAATTAGCTTCAGGTACCCTGAGCCCTTGCCCTTTTGTAAGAGTAAGCTTTCTAGATTCAGGCATTGCAGTACCCAGGTTGGGACCAAGATTAGCTCCTTCTGCTTAGGCATCTATCCCAGGAAATGGTCAGTACCAGTCAGAAAAACTCCTGGTTTGTCTATCTTGCCCTCCCTAATCTCACCAGCAGGAGGCACATGATGGACATGTAATCTCTTTACTGTATTGTCAGTCCATCTGCATCCAGAGCAGGACACAGCGTGGCAGTGTTTAGACAGAGGGTTACTCTTCAAGTGTCTCTCGTGGTTAAGAGGCTCATGCCTCCTCGTTTCAAATGAGCAGCCCATGGACACTGGGTAGGACTGAAACAGTTTTTCTTATCCTGTTTAGGCCCTGAGGGATCCACTGCACCAAGGCTAGGTTGCCTATTACCCAGATTGCCCTGGGGTGCAAATAGCTGGTGTTGAAGTTCTAACTCCAGAAAGCTAGTTTCTGATTTTAGAGTTCATCAGGAAGCCCTACCCTTCTTGCACACACACACACCCCTGGAGGCCTATCAGAATTACCTGAGAACAATTTTAAAATACAAATTCCTGAGCCCTGTTCCCAGATCCATTAAATCAGAGTGGTTAGGGCTGGTGCCCTGGAATCTACTTTAACAGGCCCCCCATTAATTTCTTCAAGATTTTTATTTATTTGAGAGGCAGAGTTACAGAGAGAGAGAGAGAGAGAGAGAGAGAGAGAGAGAGAGGTCTTCCATCTGCTGGTTCACTCCCCAAATGGCCACAACGGCCGGAGCTGGGCCAATCCTAAGCCAGGATCCAGGAGCTTCCTCCAGGTCTCCCACATGGGTGCAGGGGGGCCAAGCACTTGGATCATCTTCATTGCTTTTCCAGGCCATTAGCAGGGAGTTGGATCAAAAGTGGAGCAGTCGGGACTTGAACCAGCGCTCATATGGGATGTCGGCAATGCAGGCAGCAACTTTACCCACTACATCACAGCGCCAGCCCCTCCCCACTAATTTCATGCAGATGGTTGTGAACCAGGTTTTCAGAGCTGCTAATCTCAGGGGAATCTCTGAGCTCCCCAGCTCAGTTCTGCTGCCCCAATACCAGCTCTTAGGCGTGTGGACTGTCAATGGGACTTGGAATCAGGCCAAGGTTTGTTGTGGGTTTTTTTTTCAGATTTTTTTTTTATTTTTAAAGGAAGGGTGATAGAGGCAGGGGAGAGGAGAGAGACAGAGAGGGAGAGAGAGGGAGGAAGAGAAAGAGAGAGAGAGAATCTTCCATCCACTGCTTTAATTCCTAAATGGCTGCAACAACCGTAGCTGGACCAGGCTGAAGCCAGGAACCAGGAGCTTCTTCCCGGCCTCCCACGTGGGTGCAGGGGCCCAAACACTTGGGGCCATCTTCCACTGCCTTCCCAGGTGCATTAACAGGGGGCTGGATCATAAGCAGAGCAGCTGCAGTGCCAGGCAGCAGCTTAACCCCCTGTACCACAATGCTGGCCCCCCCAGGTGAGAGCTTTAAGCCCTGTGGCTGCTCTGTTTGAATCATGCTGGGATCTGGTGGGGGGGGGGGTCTTGGAAGTGTGTCTGGAGCATAGGCCAGCCCTTCCAGAGAGAGCGAGGCCCCTCCCAGAAAGGGGATGATGGGTGCTCAGAGGAAGCTGGCCTCTAAGAGATGAGGCAGCTACTCTGCCCCCTCAGGCATTTCAAGAGACTAATCACTCCTCTCTGTATCTGCGGGCCTGCTGCCCTGCCTCCAGCACACACTCAGGGGCCACATCAGCTGCCCCCGGGGCTGGGTACCCCTCCCCAGAGACCCAGCTCCAGATGGTGGCCCTGGGGCCTCCTTGAGCTCTGCTGGAAGAAGCCCCCAGGCTGGATCGGATGTGGGGGAAGGGCGGCTTGACAAATGAGCAACTACTGGGTGCTGCACCACAGAGTCCAGGGTGCTTCCCAGATGCTGTCTGAGGCGGGACATCTTAAGTGCTCCTTTAGCCCTAGAGCTGGCTCTGCTTCAGCCACGTGGGCTTCGCGGAGGTAACAGGACAGAGGCATCCTGTGAAGGAGGAATGGCCCCCACTGGCCTCCTGGATATTGAATGCCCTCTGGTCAAGCCCCTGTGCATCAGGGAGACTGGCTGCAATAAACCTGGAGTCCCTGTAAGGCTCCTGGAGCCAGAAAGACAGTATAATATAGAAAGAGCCCAGACTTGAAGTTAGACAGATCTTGCTTGGACAAGTCACTAAATCTCTCAGTGTATATCCATGCTCTTACCCGTAAAATGCAAATCATTCCCCTACTTCACAGGGTTAAAGGAGCATCAGATGAGATAGTGAATGTCAAGTGTTTGAAATAAATCTTTAAAAAGGTGGGGGTGGGGTGGCACTGTGGCATACATAGTAGGTTAGGTCTCCACCTGCAGCGCTGACATCCCATATGGGCTCCAGTTTGAGTCCCATCAGCTCCACTTCCTATCCTGCTCCCTGCTGATGGTCTGGGAAAGCAGTAGAAGATGGCTCAAGTTTTTGGGCTCATGCACCCATGTGAGAGACCTGAAAGAAGCCCCTGGCTCCCAGCTTCGGATCGGCCCAGCTCCGGCTGTTGCGGCCACTTGGGGAGTGAACAAGCACATGGAAGACCTCTCTCTGTGTCTCTTCTTCTCTCTCTCTGTAACTCTCTCAAATAAATAAATAAATAAATCTTTAAAAATAAAAGTGTTTGAGCACTGGGCCTGGCACCTGACAAGCATTCAAATGGTAGGAGTCACTTCCCCAGGTCCTGTCTCTGAGGCACAGGTGGAGACCCAAGGGTACAGGTAATAATAATCAGAAGAGATGGTGGCCAGCATGGATCACTCTACAGACACGATGAGGACAAATGAGAAGCCTAGAAGCTGGCTTAGAATCCTACTGCTCCTCACCACCCTCCCAGCAGCAGGGTCTCTTGGTTCTCTGGCCTCCTAGGTTCCATTCCTCCCAGTGTGCTCTGGGTCCAGCCCATTTTCCACACCCTCCTCCCTCTATCTGAGGGACTCCTGTGCGCCACTGTGCCATCCTGCCATTCCCATCGGTCAGTTTCAGAGCCAGCATCTAACAGGAAGTGCTAGGATCCCATTACAATTTCCTTGCTCCAGGACAGGTATTTGGCACAGCAGTTAAGATGCTGCTTGGAACACCTGCATCTGACATTGGACTGTCTGGGTTCGCGTCCCAGCTCTGCTTCCAATTCCAGCTTCCTGCGAATGCACATTTTGGGAAGCAGCAGTGAAGTAGGCAGGCATACAGGTTAAAATTGATTAGGATTGTGAACTGGAAGACCACGCCCCTGTGTGACCTCATGCCCCTACCTGGCCACACCTGAGTGCCTACCAGCCATTCACGTTAATTAACCACTCTCCTTTGGAAGTGGGTTAAAAGCTTGGGACACAGTGTGTCCGCCTTCTTCTTTTCCCTGGCCTCTAGCCAGGAGGGGGCTGGCTGTAGCCCTGCGCCTCCATGGCATGTGGCCCTCGGGCCACCTGTCCTAGGCTTCCTGGCCTAGATGCTCCTCCAGGTGGCTGGTTCCTGGTGCTCGGTATGAACCCAGATTTACCTCTCTCTCTCTCTTTTTTTTAAAGATTTATTTATTTATTTGAAAGTCAGAGTTACACAGAGAGAGGAGAGGCAGAGAGAGAGGTCTTCCATCCGATGGTTCACTCCCCAATTGGCCACAACAGCCGGAGCTGGGCCGATCCAAAGCCAGGAGCCAGGAGATTGCTCCGGGTCTCCCACGTGGGTGCAGGGGCCCAAGGACTTGGGCCATCTTCCACTGCTTTCCCAGGCCATAGCAGAGAGCTGGATTGGAAGAAGAGCAGCCGGGACTAGAACCGGTGCCCATATGGGATGCCGGTGTTTCAGGCCAGGGCGTTAACCCTCTGTGCCAGCCCCCCTCTCTCTCTCTTAGACAAAGCCCTCACTCTCCTATGCATCTTTCTCACTAAATAAAAGCTTAAAATGTACCATGCTGCCTCATTTATCTATGCCAGTATTTAGAATTCTTCTCTAAATATTAGGCAAGAACCCTCTTGGGCTTATTAATATTGGGGATTTATTAATAAGCAAATGGTGATATCATGTGGCACCCCAAATTCCTGTAACATATGTGGCACCCAAGATGGCACTTCTGGGGAACCTTAAGGGACCACATTTTCATATAGATTTTAGGGGGTCATTTCCGATATCAGCAAGTGATTGCTCAAGTGCTTAGGTTCCTGCCACACATGTGGAAGACCTAGATTGAGATCCAGGTTCCTGGCTTCAGCCAGGCCCAGCCCTGGCTGTTGCAGGGGTTTGGGGAGTGAACTAACAGATGGAAGATTGATGGCTCGCTCTCTCTCTCTCTCTTTCTCCATCCTTTCTTACCTCCCTCCCTCTCTCCCTCTGTTTCAAATAATAAGAATAAATAATTTTTATAAAGATTTATTTATTTGTTTTGAAGGCAGAGTTATAGAGAGGCAGAGGCAAAGAGAGGTCTTCCATCCACTGGTTCACTCCCCAGGTGGCCACAATGGCTGGAGCTGGGCCAATCCAAAGCCAGGAGCTAGGTGCTTCTTCCTGGTCTCCCATGTGGGTGCAGGGGCCCAAGCACTTGGGCCATCTACTGCTTTCCCAGGCCATAGCATAGAACTGGATCGGAAGTGGAGCAGCCGGCGCCCATATGGGATGCTGGCACTGCAGGCAGCAGCTTTACCTGCTATGCCACAGTGCTAGCACCAAGAATAAATAATTTTTAACTTAAAAAATTTTTCAGGTTCCATACTGGGATGCCGTCTTTCCTTGCACCCCACCCCCTACAAAAGAAAGCAACTGGAGACCAGGACTGAGACAAGATCAGGGTGGAGCAGGCAGAGTCTCAGAATTCCTGAGACCACAATGGGGAGCCCCAGGACATCTTGGCTGTCCCCAGGTGACCCAGGGCAAACAGGATCATACTGGGGGAAGGGACAGGTTCAGGCAGGTGAGGCACAGAGGCTCAGGACTGGTGAGTTCCTACCATGCACAGCAAAACTCTCCAAGCTTTGGCAGGACAAAAGGATGACCACCTAGGGGAAGTTTTCCAAGTCTGGTTTTCCCAGTGGGAGCCGGCCAGCATGGAAGCCAGCCCACCCTCAGGAGTCACCCAGGAAGGGCTGTCCTTTGATCTCAGAGGAGCCAGGAAACAGTGGAGGCTTTTTCTTCTTGCAGGCCAGCAAGCCTGCTGAATCCTTCCAAAGGTTTCCATGTCTGGATGTACTAAAACCCCCCTGGCTTCTCACTGCAATGAAAGAAAACCCAAACTCACAGGCCAGGGCCCACCGGAGCCTTACCTACTTCCCTCTCTCATCTCCCACTTCTCCCTCCCAGGCTCACTTGAGTGCAGCCTGGCCAGCCTCCAGCCTCTCCCTCCACCAGGCCAACCTCACTTGTGCCCCCAGGACCTTGCCATCAGCTCTTCCCTCTGCTGGGGGTTCTCCCTTTTCTGATCTCACTGCCAGTTGCTCCCCCTCCTTCAGTCCTCAGCTCAAATGTATCTCTTGAAAGCAGCCATTTATTATCCATTCAGCCTGTTGTGTGGCGCTGGAGTGCTTATCTCTCTTTCTCTTCTTAGGAGCTTGTTAGGTAGCAAGTCAGAAATTTAGGCTGTGTGTGTGTGTGTGTGTGTGTGTCAGGCCTGAAGACCAGCACTTACTGCGCAAGCTCCAGAAGCCCAGCATCTTGCACTTCAAAGTCCTGCCCAGACCCTGATAACCTCCCAGGTGGTCCCAGCCCTTCCCCCAGGGAAAGCTCCCAGGAGAACTCTCTCCTCAGGACCAGATGGGTTACCTGACCTGATAACATGGGGCAATAAAACTTTCTCAGACACCCTAAGGGAAGCCCCCGTACTCTGCCCAGACCAGCAAATCTGAGGAAAAATTTGCTGATTTTCTCCCACCAAACCCTTCCACCAGGACTCTCCATCCTTGTCCTGGAGGAGAGGGGAGGTGGGTAAACAGACTCCCTTACAAACCTAGGGAGTCCTAACAGACTGCCGGCTCAGCCCTCTGCCTCTCTGCTGAGCCGCCCGCCTGGCCTGCCCAGATGTATTCTCTCCACTCAACCATGTAACCTCGCTCTCCCCCAGTCCAGTGACTGGGCGCGCTCTCTGTCCCTTCCGTTCTGACGGGTGCCCTATCCCCAAGAAAGCCTTATCACTCTGCTCTCTGTCTCACGCCTGAATTCTTTCTTGCGTGAAGACAAGAACCCCACAGCTTCCACGGCCTTTCCTCCGGTGACAAGCTCACTTACACACCTCATTTCTTGTTTTCCATCTGTCTCCTCTAGGAGAGCAGGATCCCATTTGCGAATGTCCCTATGGATCCCCAGGGCTTAGTGCAGTGGCACACAGTGGGTGCTCAGCAGCTGTTTGTTGCATGCCTGGAAGACTGCAGGCAAAATCCAGGTCTAAGGAGAAGCAATCCCGGTTAGAGGGCTGGCCATGTTATCATCTTGGTCCTGGTACAGCAGAAAGAGGCCATGGCCTAGGGGGACTAGGACCCAGGCTCATATGCACCCATTAGGACAGACAAGTGCACGTGCAGCCCCTGAGAGGTGGTCCAGCTCTGCAGCCAGGTCATGGGCGCCAAAGGGCAGCACAACACCAGGCCGTGTCCTGGGCAAGGAGCCAGCATCTGGAACTGCAGACAAGGACATGGGATATTCTGTCTGGGAGAGACTCAGCAACTGGGGTTCCAGCAGGCAGTTTACCAACAGGCAAGACCCCAGCAACTTGGCTGAGATTCCCCAGCAACTTGGAGCACTGGGGGGCCACAACCAGTTAGAAAACCATCTTGGGGCTGGCACTGTAACACAGCGGGTTAAGCTGTCGCCTGCGATGCTGGCATCCCACATGGGCATCAGTTCACGTGGGAGACCCAGATGAAGCTCCTGGATCCTGGCTTCTGTCTGGCCCAACCCTGACTATTGTGGCCATTTGGGGAGTGAACCAGAGAATGGAAGTTCTCTCTGTCTCTCCCTCTCCCTCTGCAACTCTGCCTTTCAAATAAATAAAATACATCTTAAAAAAAGAATCTCTACTGGGAGTACTGGACAGGTTCCCAAGATAGGGATCCAGGCAGAAGCCAAGTGCTAAGAACCAGACTAGGGATTGGGCTGAACCTCGGGCCAGGCAGTGATGGGATAGGATGCGGAGGAGAGGTCTTTGGGGATGAGCCAGGCAGGACCCAACAGGTTCTTTGGGTGGAAAGTACATCTACTGTGTTACCCTGGGCTCTCTGGGGACAGAGAGGCATATGCCTAACAGAGAAAAATACCCGGCCAGGGCCCCCTTTCTGTGGGATTCCAACAAGAGAGCTCCCTACAGCTGGGGCTCTGATATGCATGCCATTACTACCCACTGAGCGTGCAAGGGGCTTTCGCATCAATTGGAGCATATGTGTAGGGAAGAACCAGTGGGCTCTCCTGCTGGAGAACCATCACAAGCTCCCATTGGCTCAAAGACCAAGTTCTTTTTAACTTTTATTTAATAAATATAAATTTTGAAAGTACAACTTTTGGATTATAGTGGCTTTTTCCCCCCATAACCGCCCTCCCACCCACAACCATCCCATCTCCCACTCCCTCTCCCATCCCACTTTTCATCAAGATTCATTTTCAATTATTCAAAGACCAAGTTCTGTCCACCCCGGCCATTCAGCTGTCCTTGGGCCACACTCCTACTGTTTGCCTGTCTAAAGCTCCCAAGGTCCTTCCTACCTGCCTGCTTTTGCCCCCTGCCTCCTTTGTTACCAATGCAATTGTTATACTTTATTCAGCATACAAAAGGCCCCACGAGGACATTTGTGGGAGCCTTCCTTAAAGCCAAAGACAGCATGCTCTCAAGTCCCATAGCACAACCTTGCACTTACTGAGGTTGTCTAACCTGTGTTCACAAGTGGTCTCATGGCGAGACCACAGGGTCTGGGCATATAGGGAACCTGTTCTCTTTTCCCAGCAGAGGTCTGGGGGCCTAACAGATATTTCTTAGCTTGAGCCCTGCTGCATCCAAGAAAGGTGGGTGGGGGGTGGGAGGCATGTTTTGGTGGCTGAGACTGTTTGGTGAAAAATGGGAAGCAGGGTCTAACCACCCTGGAAGCAACTGGGCCCCTTAAGGAACAGGCACTTCCTATGTTTTAACTGTGAGAAATAGGGAGAGGGTAGCCTATCTGGGCATCCCAGACACACATGGAGGGAGCCTAGGAAACAGGCTCCTTTCTCAGCTTCTCTACCCTGCCACCTGCACTGGCTCTCTAGAAAAACAAATTGCGCCTTTGTCCCATTCTCACCGAGAGTTTCTGCCCACTGATGATGCCAAGCGACAGAGTGGATCAGTCGTGAGGAAGTGACTCAAATGAGGAACAGTTTAGGTAGCCCAGACAGCCGGTGTGGCGTGTGTATGTCACGCGAGCCAAAAAGCAGTCTGGCTCTGCCACTCATCACAATTGGAAATATCTTCTCAGAGGAAAGCAAGACATAAAGCCAGTTGATAATCTATACAAATTTTATTTTGATATCAATTTGTATGGAAACAAGCAGGTGTCAGCATGATGCAGGCACGGAAAAAAGGGAAAGAAAAAACTCCAGTGATAATTGATCTTGTATGTACACCATTGGGTTTCAACAAGGACAGGAAGTCTTACTGTTAGCTTCCCGTGGGAACTCCAGTTTCTGCACCTTCCCCTGCTGCCTGTCAGCATCACGATACAGCAGCGATTTCTGGGCCTTCAACCGGCAAGCCAGGCACATGAAAATCGACTCCACGTTCTGACTCTCTTTGGGGTCCTTGGCTGATGTCTCAAACAAGAGCATGTTGTGGGCATCGGCAAATTTCAGGGCTAAATTGGAGGGCACCTGGATCTGTTCCCGCAAGTCACACTTGTTGCCCACAAGCACTTTCGGGACGAGTGGGGGCACTGCATGCCCATTGCACTCTTGGATCCACATTTTCAGGTTGGTGAAAGATGTCATCTTGGTGACGTCATAGACAAAGACCACTGCATGCACATTGCGGTAGTAATGCTCAACCATGCTTTTACGGAAGCGTTCCTGACCCGCTGTGTCCCACACCTGAACCTGGAAGATACAAAAGCCAACACGCAGAGTCAGGAAACAGGAGAGACGTGGTTCCGCAGCAGTATAAAACACGAGGTTACAAGTCCTGACAAAGGAAGTGCTTCTTTCACAGATTAGCAGCATGGATTTATCAAAGGATGAAGCGAAGTTTCTGGGTTTGGCAAGCTTTTCTCCAGGTGGTTAGTTGAAGGGCGGGCGTTCTGCCCAGTCTGGCCTGCATCATGTTTCCGAATGCCTGGGTTCAAGTCCCAGCTCTGCTCCTGATTCCAGCTCTGGCCATTACAGGCATTTAGAAAGTGAACCAGGGGATGGGGGAGTTTCTCTCTCTCTTCTTACTTATTTTTGACAGGCAGAGTGGACAGTGAGAGAGAGAGACAGAGAGAAAGGTCTTCCTTTGCCATTGGTTCACCCTCCAATGGCCGCCGTGGCCGGCGTGCTGCAGCCGCCGCACTGTGCTGATCCGATGGCAGGAGCCAGGTACTTCTCCTGGTCTCCCATGGGGTGCAGGGCCCAAGCACTTGGGCCATCCTCGACTGCACTCCCTGGCCACAGCAGAGAGCTGGCCTGGAAGAGGGGCAACCGGGACAGAATCCGGCGCCCCACCTGGGACTAGAACCCGGTGTGCCAGCGCCACAAGGCGGAGGATTAGCCTAGTGCGCCACGGCGCCGGCCCTTCTCGCTCTCTCTTTCTCTCCTTCTCCCTCTCTCATTAAAAGAATATTGCCAATTGAAAACCACACATACAATAATGATGACCATTGACAATATTTTAATAGAATCCAATGCAGCCTTAGGAGACGAGCAGCCTCCAGCCTTCAGCTCTTCAACAGGTGACCTGAGTTCACAGCAGACGTCCGATCCAGCCCCCTGTTAATGCACCTGCGAAAGCAGCAGAGAATGGCCCAAGTGCTTTGGCTCCTGCACCCACGTGGGAGACCTGGAAGAAGCTCCTGGCTCAGCCCTGGTCATTGTGGCCATCTGGGGAGCGAAGCAGCATATTGAAGATCTCGCTCTGCTCTCCCTCTCTGTGTAACTCTGACTTTTAAATAAATAAATAAATCTTTAAGAAGTAAGAAGGATGGAGGTCAGCATTATAGCGCTGTGGGTTAAACTGCTGCCTGCAAGACCAGTATCCCATATGGGTGCTGCTTCAGGTCCCGGCAGATTCACTTCCCATCCAGCTCGCTGCTAATGACCTGGGAAAGCAGCAGAAAATGGCCCAAGTGCCTGGGCCCCTCCCACCCACGTGGGAGACCCGGATGGAGTTCTTGGCTCCTGGCTATGGCCTGGCCAAGCTGGCTTTTTCTGGCCATTTGGAGAGTGAACCAGCAGATGAAAGGCCTCTTTATCTCTCTGCCTCTCCCTTTCTTTCTGTCACTCTGCCTTTCAAATAAATCTTTAAAAACATATACAAAAATCTTTGTATGCTATGGTTACAATTTTTTAAACTATTAAACTTAGACATATGCATAGTAAATCAAAACATTAATATTTTTTATTCTTTAATTTTTAAAAATATTTATTTATTTATTTGAGAAGCAGAGTTACAGACAGACAGAGGGGGAGAGAGAGGGAGGTCTTCCATCAGCTGGTTCAGTCCCCAAATGGCCGCAACAGCTGGAGCTGGGCCGATCTGAAGCAAGGAGCCAGAAGCTTCTTCCAGGTCTCCCACGTGGGTGCAGGGACCATCTTCCACTGCTTTCCCAGGTGCATTAGCAGGGAGCTGGATTGGAAGTGAAGCACCCAGGAATTGAACTGGCACCCATATGGGATGCCAGCGCTGTAGGCTGTGGCTTAACCTGCTACAGCACAATGCTAATTCTATTCCTTAATTTTTAAAAACATTTTTATTTATTAATTTGAAAGGCAGAGAGAGACAGAGACAAATATTTATAGAAAGAACTCCTGTCCACTGGTTCACTCCCCAAATGCCAGCAACAGCCAGGGCTGAGCCAAGAATGAAGCTGGGAGTCAGGAACTCAATCCAGGTCTCCCACAGGGGTGGCAGGAACCTAACTACCTGAGCCATAACCTGCAGCCTCCCAGGGTCTGCATTAGCAGGAAGCTGGAGTCAGGAGTTGCAGCTGGGTATCGAGATGCTGCATGTAATCCAAGGGCCCAACTCCTGCCTCCCATAAAAGGTTATTTATGGACAGTGGGACTGTGGGTGATTTTTATACTCTTTTATGTATTTTCCAAGCTTTCTACTGTAAGCATGCATTGCTTTGTTTTTCATTAGTTTTTAAAGGAAGCTAGTGTTAAAAATCTCACATTTTAGGGGCCGGTGTTGTGGCATAGCAGGTTAAGCCTCTGCCTGTGGCACCAGCATCCCATATGGACGCTGGTTTGAGACTCAGCTGCTCCACTTCTGGTACAGCTCTCTGTTAATGGCCTGAGGAAAGCAGTGGAAGATGGCCCAAGTGCTTGGGCCCCTGCCATCCATGCAGGAGACCCAGAAGAGGCTCCTGGCTCCTGGCTCCTGGCTTTGGCCTGGCCCAACTCCCAGCCGTTGTGGCCATTTGGGGAGTGAACCAGTGGATGGAAGCCCTTTCTCTCTCTCTCTCTCTCTCTCTCTCTCTCTCTCTCTCTCTCTCTCCCCATACACACACACACACACACACACATATCCTCCTCTCTCTAATTCTGCCTTTCAAATAAATTTTTTTAAAACTCACATTTTAACTCTCTCTCTATATATTTTTAATTAATTAATTAATTTGAAAGGCAGAGTTACAGAGAGGCAGAGGCAGAGAGAGAGAGGTCTTCCACCTGCTGGTTTACTTTCTAGATGGCCGAAACGGCCAGAGCTGCGCCAATCCGAAGCCAGGAGCCAGGAGCTCCTTCCAGGTCTCCCACACGGGTGCAGGGGCCCAAGGACTTGGGCCATCTTCTACTGCTTTTGCAGGCCATAGCAGAGAGCTGGATCAGAAGTGGAGTGGCTGGGACTCGAACTGGCGTCTACATGGGATGCCAGCACTGCAGGCAGTGGCTTTACCTGTTACGCCACAGCGCCGGCCCCAATATATTTTTAAATTCACTTATTTGCTGTGTAAAAGGTAATTTAACTCATTGGATTTCTTTTCCCTGCATCTCAGCTTTTGGGATACAGGCCAAATTATGAGGAAAAAAGCTGATATCAGTAACATGTGCAAAGACACAACTCCCAGGGGATACTGTGGAGTCAACACATATTCAAACCCGATATGTTGTCCTTGATACATCCAGTATCTTCGACGAGGAAAATTCATGTGCAGAATGATGGTCCCAAGGCCCTATACAATTCTCAGTTATCAAAGACAATTGGATTATGACCACTAATTGACTACTATGGCTCTTAAAACGAAGGATAGCCTTTATTTGGAGTTAGCAGTCAGTGAGTATAATCTAGTAAATGTAATTGAATCTCTGTGCTGAGTGAAGATCTTACAGGGCCCCAGAGTCATCATTCTGAGCATCACTTTTCATTGTCCTGCCGCCTCCTTCATCCCGCCTGCCGACAGAGCTTCCAAGTGCCTTCGGCATGGCCTTCAGGTTTACCCATCTTCTTCTATTTTGACTTTCAGCCAGACCCTCCTCTCCTCACTGCTGGACGACAGAAAAGGCTTTTGCATTCTTCCTTGTCTCTATTTCAGGGTCCCCTGGATACTGCATTCGGACTAGCCTTCCGAAATCCCTGCTTGTTCCAGCACACCATCCTCTTCTGGAAGTTACGAGAACCCTGTGGTGCATGTGGCACCAAATGGAAAATTTTCCACCTGCCACAATTTGACCCCTCCTGACCTGGGTTCTAACTAGGCAGCTACACCTGGCTCATTCCCGCCTCTGTTCCCCTGGTCCTACTGGTCCTACCCTTCCCCTGTGGGATTGCCCTATCCAAAGCTCACTCAATCTTCAGTGCTTGGGCCTTGCCTCCACTTTCTTCCTCCAACCTCTCCAACCTCCCTTCAATTCATTCTTAGGAATGTCTATTGCACTTTAGCCTGTATCACACAGTTCACCATATATGTGTCCTCCATTTGTTTCATCACTACTCTTGGCCTGTCCCCCGCTGAACCCTAAGCAGCCTTTTTTCTGCGGCAGATCACTTGTCATCGAGGTTGTCACCACCATCATCCTCATCAATCATCTCCATCATCCTCACCATCATCCTCATCAAAGGGCAGTATTGACCCGAGCCACCAAAACTACAAGCACAGTGACATCCCAGACATCTGCCAAGGTCATTTCAGTAAGAAGATCTGACTCTAGTTCCACAGAAAAACATAAGTCCTCGAAGACTCATTTGCTTCTGCAAGCGAAGAGACAAGAAAAGATGTTCACTTGTTCCACCTCTCTGGTGCACTGAACAGGGAGAAAGTGAGAGCAGGCCAGGAGAGGAAAGGAGGAACTTCACTGGGAACAGAGCAGGTCTAAGCCCAAGAATATCATTGCCACTTGGCTCCCCGTGCCTGCTTCCCCCTCCACGTAGCCTTAGCTCTCGCCTCTTGCCTCTGAGTAAAGGCTGACTCCTACCAGCCCTCAGGCGGGCGGCAGATGCTTTAACACCATGAGCTCAGGACTCTAAAAATACCTGCCACTAGCAGGAACACGGGTGGGAGTGTGTGAGGGGTTTGCGGCTCAGGCCGGCTGGCTGTGTGGCTCTTTTTGGCTGCGTCACTGTGTCACCACCACCCCTCAACCCCACCCTCGAAGCAGCCGGAACTGCTCACGAGCTCCTCTGCCTTCCCCGTCTGAATGGACGCCTCGAAGCTTTCATTTGGGTGCTCAGAATTCCAACCGTAGGCACTGCTCCCATTCCAGCTCTTCGTAAGCCCCCTCCCACAGTTGCCGGCACCCTTGCCTGTGGTGAGAGGTGAGCCAGGAAGCTGACCGCTCTCGCTGCAAACACAGTAGCAAAGTAGCAAGGCCAGGCTTGCTGCCTGCAGCCAGACGATCTTGTCCGGTTCAGCTCTTCCAGGTGCCCGTCCTCAGCATCCTCACAAACCCCCGGCCCCTGCCAGGCACGGGAAGCATCTCCCCCCGCTTGGCTAGCCGGCTCTCCTCGCTCCCTTTCCTCCCCTCCCGTGGGCATCTGCCTGGTGGACAGGCCTGAAGGTGCCCCCTTAGCCACAGCCACACTCCCTAGATCTCTTCTCTCAGAGCTTCCCGCGGGAATCCTGGAGGCAGACTAGGTCAGGGCCCAGAGTTTTGAACTAGTTAGCTGTCCTCAAGCAGGTTACTCATTTTCTGTCTTCATTTGGAAACTGCAGATGACAATAGCAATGTGCAGGGATGCCATGAGGATTAGCATTCCCTGGAAGCAAAAGGCCGTGCAGAACCTCTGCCCAGTCTCTACGTACTTTCTTTTTTCTTTAAGATTGATTTATTTATTTGAAAGGCAGAATTATAGAGAAGCAGAGAGAGAGAGAGGTCTTCTATCTGCTGGTTCACTCCCCTAGATGGCCACAAGACCCGGAGCCAGGCTGATCCAAAGCCAGGAGCTTCTTCGTGGTCTCCCATGCGTGTGCAGGGACCCAAGGACTTGGGCCATCTTCCACTGCTTTCCTAGGCCATAGCAGAGAGCTGGATCGGAAGTGGAGCAGCTGGGTATTGAACCAGCACCCATATGGGATGCAGGCAGCGGCTTCACCTGCTGAACCACAGCACCAGCTCCAGGGCTACATACTTTCAATCATCTCTAGATGCCTTAGAATACTTACTGCAAAGGAAATAGTTGCTATGCTGTATTGTTTAGGGAATAATCACTGTGGCGTAGTAGGTTAAGCCTTTGCCTGCATCCCATATGGGTGCCGGTTCAAGTCCAGGTTGCTCTACTTCCGATCTAGCTTTCTGCTAACGGCCTGAGAAAGCAGCAGCAGATGGCCCATGGGGGAGACCCGAAAGAAACTCCAGGCTCCTGGCTTTGGCCTGGCCCAGCCTCAGCCATTGCGGCCATTTGGGGAGTGAACCAGCAGATGGAAGACCTCGCTCTCTCTCTCTCTCTCTCTCTCTCTGTCTCCCCCGCCCCCCGTAACTTTGCTTCTCAAATAAATAAATACATCTTTTTAAATAAAAGATAAAGGCCCGTGCAATTCAGTACACTGGTGATTGTCCTTTCATCACTTCAATCCTCAGTTGGTTGAATCTGTGGATATAGAAGGCCCACTGTTCACATGCTCGCTTCCTGCCTGGCCCCAAGCCTCCACCACTAGCTCGGAATGTCTACTAATTGAACCGGCACCCTAGGGAAGGTCGCATTCCAGCACCTCTGCTTGACAGCTGAGCAACTGACTAAGTCAGCCACTTAACCTCCCTCAGTGGAGTCACACTTTGCTCATCCCTGTCATGGAAGTGTGGTCCTCCCTTGGTTGCAGGGATGAGCCAGTGAAGGAACACCTGAGGAGGAGCTTCTGCACTTCTGCAAATACAAGTTCTTGGGGTCAGGGCTGTGGCGTAACAGGTAAAGCCTCCGCCTGCAGTGCCGGCATCTTATATGGGCACCGGTTCGAGTCCCGGCTACCCCAATTCCGGTCCAGTTCTCTGCTATGGCCTGGGAAAGCAGTAGAAGATGGCCCAAGTCCTTGGGCCCCTGCACCCGCATGGGAGACCCCAGAGAAGCTCCTGGCTTTGGATCAGCCCAGCTCTGGGCCTTTGCAGCCATCTGGGGAGTAAGCCAGCGGATTGGAAGACCTCTCTCTCTCTCTCTCTCTCTCTCTCTGCCTCTGCCTCTCTATAGCTCTGCCTTTCAAATAAACAAATAAGTAAATCTTAAAAAAAATTAAATTCTGGATGGGGATGGGTGGTAATAAGCCACTGTTTGGGATGCCATATACATATATATACATACACATATACATATCCACATATACATATACATATATACATATATGTTGTTGCCCTTGTCTCAGCCCTCTCGGGTTGGCCTCCTTCCTTGGATCCTTTGGTTCTCAGCCTGGAAAGCACAGAAAGCTTGGCCTCTGGCAGCTGAGACAGGAACCAAGGCATGGGCAGCCCGGTGGGGAGGGGGAGGAGAGAGGGATGCTGGGGGCAGGCCCAATCTGATGAGGTGCTGGAGAATGGCTGAAGGACACACTGCAAGGAGCTGCCAAAGAGAAATGTGGCCTTTGTAACCATCTTCCTGGGGGCAATTCCGGCCTGTGCCAGCTCCAGCAAGCCCCCTCACTCGCTGCACGTGCTCGCAGCTGCTGTGGGTATTTCTTTTCCCTGGGGAACACATCTGGCATCTTCCTATACATGAGATATCAATGTGCTTTTGTTGGAGGCTGTTGGGGGCAGGGGTACAAGTGCAAGACTGGAGACAAGCACATCTGTAACCTTTGGAGGATGCCTGAATGGGAAACACAGAAAGTTTAAAAGGAGTCTTGGGGCCAGCGCTGTGGCACAGCAGGTTAACGCCCTGGCCTGGAGCGCTGGCATCCCACATGGGTGCCAGTTTGAGACCTGGCTGCTCCACTTCCAATCCAGCTCTCTGCTATGGCCTGGGAAAGCAGTAAAGGATGGCCCAAGTGCTTGGGCCCCTGCACCCACATGGGAGACCCGGAGGAAGCTCTTGGATCCTGGCTTCGGATCGGTGCAGCTCTGGCCATTGTGGCCAATTGGGGAGTGAACCAGCAGATAGAAGACCTCTCTCTCTCTCTCTCTCTCTCTCTCTCTCTACCTCTCCTCTGTCTGTATAACTCTGACTTGAGGATAAACAATAAATCTCAAAAAAAAAAAAAAAAAGAGGAGTCTCTCTTTTTTTTTCCAACTAGCTGGACTATCTCATCTGCATCTAAGATACACACACAAAACTGCCACTGAGGATGGCAAAGGAAGACAAAAAAAGACTCACACATAGAAAGAGAGCAGCAAGGCAGATAGAGAAACACACACTGATGGCTAATCAACCATTAAGCTAACTGGCAGAAGACGGAAGGAAGAAGACATGATGTCATTCTGACTGCAGGCAGCTTCTGAGGAACACTTAGCTCAGCCTCCATCCACTCCGGAATGCACCACAGGAAGGTGTTCTGCCCAGGGATCAGCAGAGGGAGAGAAATCCATGGTCCTGGGCTGCACCTGCCTACAGCCACAGGTGCCCTGTAGTCTACCAGGTCCCAGGGGCTGGGCCTGAGGGGTCCCCAACCCCTGGGAGGAACCAAACCAGGCAGGAGGGCTGCCTCCATGACCATCTACAAAGAGTGGATCAAAAATTAGCCTCCTAGCCTCCCCTCACCATCTATCCCCCCCACACACACACATCCCGGTTCCCACTTTCTAATGCTCGGTGTGATATAGCCAAACCTATGGGTTCCAGGCACATAGTGGCCATCCTGGGGAACTCCACTCTTTATTTGGGGGTTCGGAGATGCCTCCACCCTTCCTAGGCTGTCAACTTTCCCATATGCTGTCCCCCCGTGTCCCTGTCACAGGTAACCTGGTAGGTTGCGTGGACCAGAGGCTGCCTGGAGCAGGCATTTAGATGTTCTTCTTGGCCAAGCTGCATTAATGCATGGAAAGAGTAGTGGAAGGGGAAGTAGGAGATCTGAGTTTCAGGCCTGGCCACTTTCCTTCCCTGAGCCTTCTTTTCCCGCCTGCAAACTGAAGACATTGCATCGGGGAAACTCTAAAGTCTCTTTTGTCTCTGAACGTCCTCTGATTCGCATGCCCAAGGTGGGACAGTCACAGTGCAGAAACTGAAAGCCTGGGTGCAGCTACAGGAGGCATCTGGAAGGCTCCTGGGTCCCGGGTCTAGAACCCTGGGCTCTTGGCCTAGAAGAGAAAGCCGGACTGGCTGTCTGGCATTCTGCCTCCCCCTGTGCACACTCCACCAATCTAGGTGGCTGGATATTGTCCGGAGAGTATAGTGAAGTGGTAAGGAGCTCTGATTGTGGGTTGAAACCCTGGCCCTGACACTGGAAAGGCTGGACATTGAGATGATGAGCTGCTTGGGTTCAAGAGTCAGAGGGCAAAGCTCAGATCCACTTCCCATTGAGTTATTTCATGTCCCTCAACCTCAATCTCCTTACCTACAAAATGGGAATGATAATGATAATACTAGCACCACTATTGAATAGGATAATGCATGCAAAGTGACTAGCTGGGCCCTTTGTTTATTCAATAAATAGAAGTTGTGACTGTTTATTACTGCCTACTTACTGGAGGCCTTGCTTGTTATTCATGTTAACTGGGAAACACCGGATTATAAATGTGGCAGTGGGAGACATAGTGGCTGGCGAGGCCCAATGGGGCTCCAATCCCATTGAATGAGGCCCTGATAATTGAGAGTGTAACTGCACCCAGTCGGTCACCCCCCAGCAGACAAGGCTGATGGGACACGAGGATGCAGCCCAGGAGAGTCCCCCTCCCAGCACCCCCCAACTCCAGCACTGAGCAGAAGAGCTGGCTGAGACCTCTCTGCCACTCTGCCGTTCCGGCGGGGGGGAGGGTTACTCTTATATAGCCCGACAGTCTTCCCCTGCTGGCTGCGGCCGATGGCTACTTGGGCCCATCTCAGTGGACCCTTCTCTCTCTCTCCCTGAAACGGGAAAGCCCTTGGCAGTCACCTCCTAGCACGGTTTTGGCGCTTGGTCCTTGAGAAGCTCCAGGCCAGCCACAGCATGGGATGAAATCTCCTATCTAGAGCACATGCGGGCTGCCAGACTCTGCTGTGTGCCCACGGACACGCTGCTCTAGCCCCCGCAGGCTTTGGCCTTGTGCTTCCAGCAGCTTTCCAAGAGGCAGGGTCGCCATTTCCCCGCTCCCACGCCCCAGCCCAAGTTCCTGCTGAGCACGCCCTCAGAGGGCTCCTCGGTGAGCTCTGTCACAAGGCTGTGTCCTCTTGAAAATATCAGCTTCCCAAAAAAGCCCCTAGGAAGCACTTATCTGCACGTGCTATTGTGCTGAGCTCTGTGTCCAGTGAGTCACACTGTCACAGGCGCTGCCCTCTGGGAACAAGTCTGGAATCCTTGGCAGAGACTGTAACATCCAGTTAGGCTAAGTACAGGGGTGTTGCAAGGGAAGGAATGGCTTAAAATCTCCCCAAGGCCGTTGGGTGGTGACTCCCCTCTACCTCTCATAGCCCACTTCCAGCTTCCTCTTCTCCCCCCTCATCCTGCCTCCTCCCTTCTCCCCTAGACACCGGAACAGTTTTTCCTCCCTCTAAATTTCAGATGGCTCACTGTAATGCTTGATTTTTAAACAAATGATAGCATTAAACATTAAGGTTTTTAAGGATTTAGGAGCCCATCCAGGAACATATTTCTACCTTAAACACACACACACAAAAGATTCATTTCAGCAATTCCAAAATCTTACAGCCTTATATTAAAGAACCTAGACATACTAGAGGAAATCCCAACCAAGCAAACATGAAGACAAGAGCTTCGGGGAAGGCAGACCAATACCTACCTTGACTTTAAAAAGAAAAGTAGCCATTCCCTTGCACCATGCAAAGAGCAAAATAGTTCAGAATTTCCAAATCATGCTCTCTCTCTTCCTGGCCATAAGGTGCTCCCTTATCAGTCTATACAGATGCCCATCTGCAGCCATTTTAAATGCATTCATTTTAATAGTCAAGGAGTCTTGCACAGTTTGGGGTGTTTCCCTCTGCTCAGTTGCTACTCGGCCCTTCTCGCTACATCACACAGAAGAAGGGCTTTGGGGCCACTTTGGCTCTTCCACCTACACCGTGACCCTGTCTAGAGTTCAAGCACAGACTCAGGAGAAAGCCAACTTAAAGTCTAGACGAGTTGGTCTTCAGTGTCCCCGGTGTCTTTTCAGGGGCTTCCTTCCCCATCATCTTTCCCCCTTCTTCCCTGACATGTGAACTTGTCCTTGCCGTGTCCTCTCCTGTGGCCCCCTGCACATTCATATCTGCCTGTTCTATTGAGTGTCTACCTTTTCTGAAGCAAAGGTGAACGCAAAAAGGTCAGACAAGAATATTCCTATTTAGCCCATTTTAGAAACTAATGGGGGACAAGGACCAAGGCACTTCCCTTGGCCCTCAATAAGTTGCCCTGCATTTTCCACAAAGACTTCCTGAAGACGAAACCAACAGAAAGAGTAGAGAGTAGTGGGCAGTCCGTTCATGACGTACTGCAGACAAGTAGAGAGAAAATCATTGCAGAGGGACTGCTCCAAAGGCCACATTTTGCCTATTATGGAGGGCCAGCAGGTGACCCTGTCTCAATTTCTTTAAAAGGACTCCTGGCTTTGTGCCAGAATCAGCCTCCACTCCACCCCCCCCCCATCCCTGCCAACTCAGTCCTAATAAACTATAAACTGCAATTTAAAATAAAGCATGCATTTCCACAACCTTTCTAATGTCTCAGGGCTTAGCCTTTTTTTTTTTTTTTTTTTTTGCAGCCTATTGGCACTCAGGAGGTAGAAGAAACCTCAAGATGTATAAAGTGCTTTGGGATCCATCTGACAGACCAGGATAGAGAAATGCCCCACGCCTCCCTGGGCCCACAGGTGCCGCTGCTTGCGTTCAGTGTAAAGGATGAGATCAAACACGCTTTTCCTGACAGGAGCTGTCAGGCAGGGGGAAAGGGTGAGAATGCAACCACTCCTGTTTGCCCTAAAAAAAAAAAAAATGGATGAAGTGGAGACAGAGCCACTGTTAAGGGAGAGGATGAGGAGGGGCCTGGGGTCTTGGGCTCAGCACACCGTGACACAGCCCCAGGCTGGACATTTACAGCCCCTAGAGCCTTGCGTGAGGCGGGGGCCCCCTCCCAGATCCCTCCCTTCCCGGACCTGACCAGCTGGATCACCTTGATCTTCTCGCCCTCGATTTCAACCGTCTTCTCCCTGAAGTCCACCCCGATGGTGGCTTCAGTCTTGTCCGGGAAGGTTCCCCCGCAGAAGCGGAAGGTCAGGCAGGTCTTGCCCACGTTGGAGTCCCCAATCACGATGATTTTGAAGATGCGAATCTGCACGTACTGATCCAGCGACGAGTCCAGCTCCAGGGATGCCAGGCCAGCAGCAGAGGCGGGCTGCAGGCTCCCATGGCCCAGGATGGGCTGCGCCATCTCCCCGGGACCGGACCGGGGCCCCAACCCCCCTCGAGGGCTCCACACAAAGAAAACGGTGGCCACGTTAGTGCGCTCGAGGCGAGCGAGCTTTGTGCGTGTGTGTGCGTGTCTGTGAGTGTGTGTCCGCCCGTGTGTGCGTGCGCCGGCAACGTGTGCGCGCGCGCGCGTGAAGGGGGTGCCTCACACCCCAGGTCTCCCTCCTCCTCCAGCGCACCCTCCTTGCAGCTCCGAGGCACCAACACAAAAGCCAAGGAGAGGAGGAGATGGAGAGGGGTGGGCGAGAGGAGAGCCTTCCCCGTCTGCCGGCGCGTGCCCTCAGATGGGACGCTGGGGCGCGCGACCGTGGGACCCTCCCCTGCCTGGACTCCAGGGACACACCAAGGGAGGAAGCCTAAGGAGGCAAGGGAGAGGTGGGGAGAGCAGCACACACTACCCCGAGATAGACTTCCTTTCTCCTTGCGCCCATTTATGTTGTAGGTTTCCGGCTCCCAGCGCCACCCTCCCCCGCTTTGCTCGGAGCGCACGGGATCAGCCAGCAGGGAAGCACAGCTAGGGAGGACAAAGAGCACTGCACCCTAAGGCATCATTGGGGCACTTGGGCCTCGGAGCCACACGTCTCGGCGGGGTGGGGTGGGGGCGGAGACACCTCTTTCGCCTCAGAAGCAGCAGGCAGCTGAGCCGCGCCTCGGCGCTCCCTGCTCCCCGCCCAGCCTTGGAATAAAGAGATGCTCTGTCTTATTGAGTAAGCAGGTGCACTTGCAGGTCCCGAGGAGCTGGGGAGGGTGCTACCAAGACACGCAGTGGGTTGTGGGGAGCCCCGTGCAGCTGAGAGGAGGAAGCCGGGGGGCGAGGGTGTGCGTGTGTAGAGGGTGTCACTGTGTCTGTCACAGATTTGCCAGATGTAGGGGGTGCGTACCAGGCGCCAACCTCCCCTCATCACACCACGAGCACCCATCCTCTGAATGTTCAGGAGAGCAGCTCTCATTGGCTGTCGCGGTCGGTTGTGTTTGGCTGGCCAATGGGGAAGGCCTGCCGGCGGGAGAGGGCCATATAGAGGGTAGGAGAAGGGGGGAAGCTAGCAGTGGCAGCTCCAGCGAAAGAGGACTTTATTTCTGGGGCTGACCACTGCAGGCCCGAGGAGGAGGGATCTTGAGACATGGCATAAACCCCAAAATGTCTTCTATTCCCCAGCCCTCCGCTTAACCAGAAGTCCTTCCAGAATAATGGAGTTTCAAAGGGAGTTGGGACTCTAAGCGGGTTCACCCCCCTGCAGCTGAATGTAGAACCAAGTGGTTGGGTCTAATTTGCCAGAAGCCTAGATTATGCTTGGAAGATGATAAATGAACACAACTTTCTTACGTTATTAGAGGGCACCATCCCTCTCTCCAAAATGATTTGAAGGTTCAGATTTTGTTTGAAATCAACTTTACTGAGATACAATTTACATACAATACAGTGAACCCATTTCTGTTCGTTTTTAATACTTCATCCCCCCCAACATATTTCATAGGCAATAGCAGAGCACCGGCACATGAGTTATTGCTAATGCCATCAGTCAAGGGTTCATGTGGCACAGGTGAGCTTCCATCTTGTTTGTGTGTGAAGCAGAGCTGCAGGAAGACGCAAATGTGCCTAAATCCATTCCCATTAAAAGAAAACCAAGTCAGGGTTTCAGTGAATATATCTGTAAGTAAGCTGGAATGGGACTACTCAACCAAGTCCAAGTTACTCAAAACAAGATCTCTAGCTAATAGGCCTATTAGCTGAGTTAGCAGATATATTTACAGCTAACCCTTATAGCATATATGTAGGTCAAACATTTTTTCTATTTCAAATTATTTAATTTTTAATTTTTCTTTAAAATTTAAGCTATAGAAACTTCAAATATATATATATACCAATTTGATCACCCATTTCTAAAATCTGAGATTATACTATTCAACATTAAAACCATTAAAGAAGGCTTTAATCTTAGTTGGCTAATCCAAAGTCATCATTCTGAATATCAATTATAATACCATGTATGGATCATCACTGTAGAGTACTTTGGTTTTCTGATTCTGATATCTAGATAATAGTTTGCTGGGTCATTCTCCTCTGTGGTTTTGTAAATTGTAAACTTACTTTATTTGTAAGGGAGGGGGGGGAGAGAGAGAATCTTCCAATACTTCCCAAATGCCCACAATAGCCAGACAGCCATGGCTGGGCCAGACTGAAGCCAGGAGCCAGGAACTCAATTTAGGTCTCCCCTATGGTTTGCAGAGACACAAGATGCATGTACTTGAGCCACCAGCACTGCCTTCCAGGGTGTGTATTAGCAGGCAACTGGTATCAGGGCAGAGAAGGAACTTGAACCCAGGCATCCTGATACGGGATACAGGCATCCCAAGCAGTTTCCTAACCTCATCACTGAGCCAAAGTCCAACCCTCTCCTCTGTAGTTGAGGCTAATGCTTCAAATTCTTTTTTTCAAAAGATTTATTTATTTGAAAGTCAGAGTTACATAGGGAGAGAAGGAAGGGAGGAGGGAGAGAGGGAGAGAGAGAGAGAGGTCCCCCATCCACCGGTCCACTCCCCAATTGGCCGCAATGGCCAGAGCTGCACCAATGGGAAGCCAGGAGCCAGGATCTTCTGGGTCTCCCATGCAGGTACAGGGGGCCAAGCACTTGGGCCATCCTCCACTCCTTACCCAGGACATAGCAGAGAGCTGGATTGGAAGTGGAGCAGCTGGGACTCGAACTGGCACCCATATGGGATGGGCAGGCGGCAGCCTCACCTGCTATGTTACAGTGCCAGCCCTCAAATTCTTTTATTTTTACTTTTTTTAAAGATTTATTTTATTTATTTGAAAGAGTTACAGAGAGAGGTAGAGACAGGTCTTCCATCTGCCGGTTCACTCCCCAGAGGCCGCAATGGCTGGGGCTACACTGATCCGAAGCCAGGAGCCAGGAGCTTCCTCCAGGTCTCCCACATAGGTGCAGGAGCCCAAGGACTTGGGCTATCTTCTATTGCTATCCCAGGCCATAGCAGACAGCTGGATCAGAAGAGGAGTACCCGGAACTAGAACTGGCGCCCATATGGGATGCCGGTGCCACAGGCAGAGGATTAACCCACTGTGCCACAGCGCCGGCCCCTTATTTTTAATTTTTAGAGCTTTTAATTATTTATTTGAAAGGCAGAGTGAGACACAAACACACACACACACACACACACACTGAGAGAGAGAGAGAGAGAGAGAGAGAGAGAGAGAGAGAATATTCCATCTACTGGTTCATTCCTCAAACGCTTACCACAGCCAGGGCTGTGACAGACTCAAGCCAGGAGCTCAGAACTCCATCCAGGTCTCCTACATGGGCATCAGGGACCCAAGCATTCGGATCATCATTGGCTGCTTTCTCATGTGCATTAGCAGGGGGCCAGATTGGAAGTGATGTTCTGATATGGGATGCCAGCATCTCAAGTGGTGGCTTAATCCAGTGTGCCACAATACTAGCACCAACTTCAAATTATATTTTTAAATTTATTTATTTATTTGAAAATCAGAGGAACCAGGGGTGGGGGGAAGAGATCAATCCTCCATCCCCTGGTTCACTTCAAAAATGGCTGCAACAGTAGGGGCTGGGCCATGCCGAAGCCAGGAGCTAGGAGCTTAATTTTGGTCTCCCATATTGGGGCAGGGTCCCAAGGACTTGGGCCATCTTCTGATGCTTTCCCAGGCACATTAGCAGGGAACTGGATTGGAAGTGGCATAATCAGGAGAAGAACCGGCACCCATATGGGATGCTGGCACTGCAGACAGCGGCTTTACCTGCTACGCCATAGCACCAGCCCCCAATTTCTTATCTAAGGGAGAATAGCAGTAAAAGTGAAGAAGAGGTAAATACTAACTAGGTACATCGTATACATAAAGTGGAAAGAGGTTTTATCAACTCACAGCAACGATAACTTCCTGAGATATATCTTATAGCTACATAATCAGATTATTTAGAAGTATGCTTCTGCCAAAAACTTGTCACAGAGCCTACCCTTGTAAGGTATATACTTTGAGAGGCCACTGCAGTGGTGTAGTGGGTAAAACTGTTGCCTGCAGTGCCGACATCCCATATGGGTGCCCGTTTGAGTCCAAGCTTCTCCTCTTTCAATCCAGCTCTTTTCTATGGCCTGGGAAAGCAGCAGATGTTCCAATTCCTTGGGCCCTCGCACTCACGTGGGAGACCCAGAAGAAGCTCCTGGCTTCGCATCGGCCCAGCTCCGGCCATTGTGGCCATTTGGGGAATGAACTAGAAGAAGGAAGATTCTCTCTCTCTTCTCTCCTTTCTCCTCTCTTTCTCTCTCTATGCCTGCGATGCTAGCATCCCATATGAGTGCCAGTTCCAGATCCAGCTGCATACTTCAGATCCAGCTCCCTGCTAATGTGCCTGAGAAAACAGCAGCAGATGACCCAAGTACTTGGGTTCCTGCCACCCATGTGGGAGACCCAGATGAAGCTCCTGGCTCCTGGCTTTAGCTTGGCCTGGCCCCAGCCACTGTGACCATTTGGGGAGTGAGCCAGTGAATGGAAGATGTCTCTCTCTGTCTCTCTCTCTCTCTCTCTCATACACACACCTGTGCTCTCACTCTGCTTTTCAAATAAAGAAATGTCTTTTTTAAGAAAAAAAAAAAGGGGGCAACTTGCTCTAGTAAAAAGTATGTTATCTTTGTGGAGAGACACTTTGTGGGACTGCCACTTGTAATTTTTGGAATGATTTCTATAAGTGCATAATGCTTTTGCAAAAAAAGGATAAAATATTTTTAATTAAAAGGACAAGAAAACTACCTCATTGCATCATTGCGAAACAAAGGTGGGGCCAGTGTTGTGGTGCAGCAGATTAAGGCAGATGGAAGATCATTCTCTATCTCTCCTTTTCTCTAACTCTTTCAAATAATTTTTTTTAAAAAAATCAAACATGCCATATAGTCTTTTTTATTAATTGTGCATCATTAAATGACTGCTTTTTAAAAAAGATTTATTTATTTATTTGAAAGGCAGTTAGAGACATCTTCCATCCATCGGTTCACTCCCCAAATGGCCACATTGGCCAAGGTTAGGCCAAGCTGAAGCCAGGAGCCAGGACCCTGACTGGGTCTCCCATATGGGTATAGGGGCCCAAGCACTTGGGCCATCCTCTGCCACCTTCCCAGGTGCATCAGCAGAGAGCTGGATCGTAAGCAGAGCAGCTGAGACCTGAACCAGCACCCATATGGGACGCTGGTGTTGCAGGCAGCAGCTTCACCCACTCCCCCACAATGGTGACCAGTGATTGTGTTTTGAATGTATAGTTATTTTCATAGGTACCTGATCATCACGATTTTGACAAGCATCTTACAAGCCTTTTTTACAGACATGTTAAGTTTGTATTTAATCAATCCATGTTTATTAATGTTTTTTAGAAAGATCAATGTCTGAGGGCCAGTGCTATGCGTAGCAGGTAAAGCCACTGCCCAGAGTGCTAGCATCCCATATGGGCACTGGTTGGAGTCCCAGCTGCTCCTCTTCCAATCCAGCTCTCTGCTATGGCCTGGGAAAGCATTAGAAGATGGCCCAAGTGCTTGGGCCCCTGCACCCACGTGGGAGACCTGGAAGAAGCTCCTGGTTGCAGATCGGTCCAGCTCTGGCTGTTGCAGCCATTTGGGGAATGAACCAGCAGGTAGAAGACCTTCTCTCTGGCTCTACCTCTCTCTGTCTAAAATAACACTACCTCTCAAGCAAACATATAAAATATTTTTTTAAAAAAGATCAATGTCTGTTAAGACCTTAAAACATTAAAGAAATATGTTTACCTAATGCTAGAATTGACATTTTCAGTATTTATCCCTCAAAGCAGCTCTAGGTAAAATGTCTCTAATTCCCTGTATTTCTAAACACTTTTTAATCTGCTTAACAAGTAAGGGAACACGGGATCATTTTCACTCAATAAAGACTGAGCTAGACTTCCTAAAACAGTGCTGTAACTTCATTCTGTATCCCCATTCCATAAAATTTGTGTGTGTGTGTGTGTGTGTGTGTGTGTGACTTCATCCTCTATGTGATTAGGCTAAATCTTTTGCCGGTTTAAGTACGGCTCCACCGAACATACCTGTCCTTGTATTCATACTTCTTAGTATATAGTATGTACTCTCTTGTCATCGGACCCTAAAAATGTGCTTTTTTTTTTATACCTCCGGGCCTTTTAATTTACCAAGCAGCAAGGTGCTTCCTATAAGACACATTACAAACATTGGTTCATCTAGACTTCCTCACACCTTGTGAGACTGGCAGATCAGGAAAGTGAGGCGCAGTCAAGTGACCTGCTCTGAATCCAAGGTCACATGCTCAGCCACTCTGAAGGTTACCTTTGATCCCAAAGTATTGGTCATGTGCAGTAACATTCCTGCTCCTCCATGGTTTGCAATTCAGTACTCATCTTCAAGACACAGCGCAAATAACACTTCTTGTGTGATATCCTTCCTTAGTGATTCCACACTCTTCTCTCTCGATCTGGCCCTCATATATTATTTTATATTTAAATGACCAGTATATGTCATCTCCCCAACAAGACAGCGACCAGATCCTGTCTTTTTCCTCTCTGCCAGTCTCTTTTATAGTACAATGCAAGCAGCAAATGCTGAATACATACTTGTTAAACGAATATGCAACCCCAATCTGAAAAAGCCATGTGTTACATTCCGCACACAGCCAAAAACAATTCTTTCCAATCTATCTTATATTTGGCAGCGCCTCACCCAATTCCCCCCACCACTCTGAAAGCCCTACATTCAGATTTCTCCTAGACACTCTGTGTAGCACCAACCATGTTTGCTAGCATCCTGCTCTTCAGCACCTAATCTATAACAGCAGGAGACTACCGCAGTACCTTGTACAGCATCTAGGGCACAGAATTGCATAATATAAAAGTGAAACGGCGAAAGAGCGCGCCGAGTGGTTACTTGCCCCGGAAACGGGCAGGGTGGGCAACTTGTAAAAGACGGAAGTACACTCCGGATTTGCGAAGTCAGGTGGCCCGGCTCGGACCCAGGGAAAGACTGGAAGTGGACCACAGGAAGAGAATCCGGAAGGCTTAAGTGTCTTGTGGCCTAAAAAAGGACAGCGTGCGGTGCTGGGGCCACGCTTTGTGAGGTGCTATGATCAGTTCCCTTTACCGACACAGCGGCAGACACAACCACCAGACAAAGCGGATCCACGAATACCTCTTCGGACAGCATTCCAAAACCGCTCAGCCCAGCCCACCGCCACCGACAGGCGAAAACTTGCTATCTGGAGCTGGCTGGGGGGAGGGGGGCGGTCTCTGGAAGCACGCGGGCAGCTAGGCGCATGCGCAAATCTTTTCCATTTGTGGACCAATCACAAGGTGGCGCCGAGTGCTACGCCTGCGCAATAGGCATCTGCTCGCCGTCCCCCCCTCCCCTGTGTCTAGCAGGCCGGCCTCACTGTCCAATGCCCACCCGGGGCTGGGAGGAGGAGCTTGCGTAGTGTGCGTGTGAAAGGCGGGGGAGCGGGCCGGGGCCCGTGGTGTTTGACCCGGCTGTCGGTGCGTAAGAAGAAAGGGAAGGAGGAGGTCCAGAGTAGCCGTTGCCGAAATGTTCCGGTGTGGAGGCCTTGCGGCGGGTGCTTTGAAGCAGAAGTTGGTGCCCTTGGTGCGGACAGTGTGCGTCCGAAGCCCGAGGCAAAGGAACCGGCTCCCAGGTGACTGACACATCCCGGGCAACCCCCACCTTGACGTCCAAGGGCTTGGGCGCCATAGGCTCCCTTTGCCTCGCAGCGCCCCCCCCCCCCAAAAAAAAACCTTAAAATTGTCACTTTCTCGTGAATTCTTAATTGGCAGAATCCAAACCTGAGTTTTGCAAGCAGAGGAGTTGGCACAATCCTGCCGACCTGACCTTCAAGAGATTTGAACCCAGTAGTTGGCTTGAGGCCTTTTCCTGTGGGGGTTTGCTATGTAGTGGTAACAGAACAAGTGGCCCTCTCGTATTGTCACTGCCTCCCTGCCACCTGCATCCCGCATCTTTAGGGCAATGAGGTCAAGTAGACTTTGCCATTTGCCTTGTGGGAGCCTTTAAACAGAATATTTAAGCCCTATGCCTAAGTTTCTTCCATAACCTTTCAAACCCCAGATGAGATCCAGAGATTTGAGTGCTCCATGAAGCAAATGGTGTAGTACAAATAAGATGTCAGGCGGTTGTGCACCAGCCTCCAAGAGAATGGGTGCAGAATTAATTTGAGAGTCCTGGCCAGTGTCATTCTTGGTGCTCTTTAAAGCTCTAAACAGCTTGCAGCGTGCATTATATTTGCCCTCCAGGAGGTTGCTTGATCAAATTTTAGAGCTGCAAGGGGTTTTGTGGTAAAGTTCAACCCACTCATTTTATGGGTAATAAACTGAGACAGGTGAAATTACTTGCTCAAGGTCACATAGTTAATTAATAGGTAGGGCTAAGGATAGTTTGCCAGACTCTAGGCTCTTATTCCCTTGCTATAACCCCACGTTGCTACCTAGTTTGGCTTCAAAAAGTGAAGGATGAATTTTGTTCCCTCCCCAGTAATTCTCATTGTACCTCAGATAGCCATGAATTTGTCTGAGTATGGCTTGAGCCTACTTTATAAAAAGAAAAAAGATTTATTTATTTATTTATTTGAAAGGCAGAATTAGAGGGAGAGGCAAAGAGACAGCTTCCATCTGCTGGTTCTCTTCCCCAAATGGCTACGATGGTCAGGGCTGGGCCAGGCAGAAGCCAGGAGCCTGGAGCTACATCTGGATCTCCCACATGGGTGTCAGGGGTTCAACTACTTGGACCATCTTCCACTGCTTTCCTGGGTGCATTAGCAGGGAAGTGGACTGGAGGTGGAGCAGCCAGGACTTGACCTGGTGCTTCCATGGGATGCAGCGGCTTAACCTACTGTGCCACAGCACTGGCCCCAATAAGCACAATTTGACAGGGATAATAAGTAATCCACATATACAAGATGCAATTTTTGAATGTCCACCTTAGGGAATTTGCGTTTGCAACATCAAAATTATCCTTGAGGGTTTTAATATGTGAAAGCACCCACCTTATGAGTGCTTTAAAAATGAACAGTGGAAAAACATTTCCCTTGGATTCGTCAAGTGATTGCAAATGTATGTTTGAACAGTTTTTCCTATTGCTGTGGGTCAAGAAAATGTTTCCTGGTAGGTGTGTATGAGTGATGTCCTTGGAAGTACTGCTTTTAGAACTCCTAAACGGATGTCCCATCAATAGATGTCATCTCTGTGGGTTGCTGCATTGAAACGATGGTGCTTTATGCACGCTGCACAGAACTTTACAGAGAAATTGAGATGACCTGAGGATTTTCATTCACACTGGCCTTTCGAACGTTGTGTACTCATTTTGGTTAAGACACCTTCTAGCAGCATTTTGAAGTCCCACCAAAAGTTCTCATTAAATGAAATATACGTTTGCAAAGTTAAATTGATTGATTAGACATTTGAAGGTGGTTGGTAAACATTCGAACTACAGAAAAATATGGGTTCAAACTTTTTTTTTTATTCCATTGCATGGCTTTGTTTGAAGGTACAGTAAAAAATATTCTAACTCCCTGACATAGCTATCTATCACTCTCTACACACTTAACTGTGTTTTTTGGCCATGTACCAGAGTATCCCATCACTTGCCTTTAGTTTCCATAAGAAATGATGATATTCTCGTTTCAGAAATCAACTCTGTTTTGTGACTTGATTACTAATTGCTTTTAATCTGATTTCTTTTTCACATCGCATTTACCATATGTTTTTGCAAAAGTAGGGAAGAGGCGGTGTGCATGCATCATCTCCCTCTCCTCTCCCCGCCTCCACCCCCAATTGTTTGCCAGGATGTCAGCACACTTTAAACCTACCTTGAACCAATCTCATCCATATGTATCAGCATTGTCAGGTTCATTTCTATCATGTGCTGCCTTTTGCCTTAAAACTATAATAAGTATTTTGTTTGTTTGAATCCTCTGCCTCCTTACAGAGATTATTGAAGTTGACTAATAGCCACCCCTCTGCGTGTGCATTCAGTACTAAGGAGCAGATAGGTTAGGTAATAGCTGTTTTCTGCTCTCTAATATTTTATTTGGTCACCAAACATCATGCTGCTCACGTGGTCAGACTGATTACTGACTCCCTGAACTGAGATTCAAATGTTTGAACATTTTTCTCTGTTTGAAATTCTTCTCACTTTTTTTTTTAAAAAGGAAACTGGACTCCTTTTGGGCAAAGATCCTGGCTTTGAAGACACTGCCAAATGAGACACCTTTTTTTTTTTTTTTTCCGGAAGCCTAGAAAAAGTCTTCCTCCTACTCTTTCTACTTGTACAAGGCATCCCAGAAGAAAAACTTTGGCAAGTCAGCCCTTTTATGTGGCCAGTAAATAAGTTAGATTTTTTTAGAAATTTTCTAACTTTTTGACACATTGGCTACACATCTTAATATTCTTCTAGATCATGTTTCCAGAAGTTTACTGGTCATATGTATCAAGTGGATTATTGACCCCAAACTATTTCGGGATCTCCAGGAAGGGATCTAGATTTAACACGCCTCTTGATGTAATTCATATGATCAGGCAGATTTGAGAAATGCCGTTTTGGATGCCTACTCTTACCCTATCTGTTCCACTGGCCAAAGGATTTAAAAACCAAACTAAGCAACGTTGAGTCTCTTGTGAATTGGTATTATACTTATTTTCTTTTTTTAAGGTTTATTTATTTATTTGAGAGAGAGGTCTTCCATCTGCTGGTTCACTCCCCAAATGGCCACAATGGCTGGAGCTGAGTCGATCCTAAGCCAGGAGCTTCTTCGGGTCTCTCACATGGGTGCAGGGACCCAAGCACTTGAGCCATCTTCCACTGCTTTCCCAGGCCACCAGCAGAGAGCTGGATCAGAATTAGAGCAGCTGGGACTCGAACTAGTGCCCATATGTGATGCTGGTGCCACAAGCAGAGGGTTAGCCCACTATGCCACAGCACTGGCCCCATACACCTATTTTCTTTTTTTTTTTTATTTATTTGACAGGTAAAGTTATAGACAGTGAGAGAGACAGAGAGAAATGTCTTCCTTCTGTTGGTTCGCTCCCTAAATGGCCGCTGTGGCTGGCGCTGCACCGATCCGAAGCCAGGAGCCAGGTGCTTCTTCCTAGTCTCCCATGCGGGTGCAGGGGCCCAAACACTTGGGCCATCCTCCACTGCCCTCCCGGCCCACAGCAGAGCTGGACTGCAAGAGGAGCAATCGGGACTAGAACCCGGTGCCCATATGGGATACCGGCGCCGCAGGTGGAGGATTAACCAAGTGAGCCATGGCGCCGGCCCCACCTATTTTCATACTATGAGAAAGTAAGTCTGATACAGATTCTCTCCTCCTTGACTATAACACTACCTAAGGACCAGGGTTATATCCTATTTATTTTTGTGTTCTCCAACACCTTGCACAGTCTGACATGTAGGAAGTTCTTGGTAAGTAAACTCTAGCACTGTGAAGGACTTTGCAGTATAGAGTTCCACTTCTTTTTCTGTCATCTAAATCATTTTTCCTTTTGCACCTTTCATCAGAGTGGTTCACACTGTACTCTAATTATTAGACTCTGATTCTTCCAAAACTCCAGCAAAAAATGACACTGAAAAAAAAAGGCAAATAAAGTTAAATAATTGTGGGACTCCTTTTAAAGAGGCATCTGGCTGCAATGGACAGACTAGGCTTGTCTTGTCCTATGTTTTATCCATGTTGGAAAAATTGGTTTGCTACTAAGTGAGCAAGTCTCAAAAGCATACAGGCCTCTTAACCATTTGGGATTCCTAAGTGGCTCAGTTGTGTGGATATATTTCTGGAAAAGACCTGGGAGTGTGGAAAAACAGGAGATATGAAACCTGCAAAAATGAGCTTGCTGGTTTAGGTGCTATTCCAATGTTAATCTTTTAGTGTTTAATGTTACTAATTTATTATTAAGCAACCTGAAACAAATAGGATTTGGCAGAAACTTTGCAAAGAATGCCTACTGTGGATCAGGCACTACTACACAGAGTAAATTGACTTATTGAGAATTAAATCCCATATGTGAAGAAGAAATCTCAACCTCTGTATGTGCGGATTGGGCTAACTATGGAAAATCTAAAACAAGTAAACTGGTACAGTAATCAGAAGTCGGGGAGTAAGCTGCCTTTTCCCACATTAGTACAAGTGAAAAGGCATGTTTTAGTCACAGTATAAACATTCCTAAAATCCTGAAGCTATGAGGAAAAAGATATGAGAATGATTTCTTGGGTAAAATTGGAAGGAGAATATGAACACCACCATAATGCTTATCTTAGTGCCATTTACAAAATTAGGGTCACTTTATAGGGATGTAAAAATTGTCTTTTTCACAATAGTGTTGTATTACATTTCTTTTCAAGTGGTAATTTAAATGTTAACCAATTTATTTTTTTGAAGGCTTTTTGCTTTTTCTTTTCTTTCTCGCTTTCTTTAAAAAAAAAAAAGTGAGGCAAAAGCTACTGAACTATCCCAAATCCACACTTAGTTTTATCAGTTTATAAAAAGCAAACAAAAACAGAATAAACATATCAGTATTGAGAAGATGTCTGTAATTAAGATCTAGCAGGATAAAAAAGAATTTTTTAAAAAATGTTTATTCTCAGTAAATGAACCTGGGAGGTAATGGTAGAGGACAAACTGAGTTCGCTGAACTAAACTAAACCACGTGGAACTTTTTCTAACCAGTTTCATTTTCTAAGCTCTGAGAGTTACCAGTTTCTACTTCTGATGCTTACACATTTTTATGGCCTTCTGAAAATCAAAAGCTTGTCAAATTGAAATAAGCTTCTCCCCCTTTCACATTTTTTCCCTCATCATTTGTTGTTATTTCCAAATACAAACCGTGTTGTTCCATGTGGTAATAAAAGATTCTAAAGCAAGTAAGAAATGACGATAAAGAAAAAAGCATTTCCTATTCCAAGAGTACAAGTCCAGAGTCTTCCAATTCAGTTCTAAATGTGACTATCAGGTTTTAGTAACTCATTTGCCGGTAAAACCTGACCTGAACTACAGAGAGGCTACTTGACAGTCATTTTTAAATCTTGCTTAGTGTGTGTGACTGCTCTTGCAAATATGAATGTGTACGGCTGGCACAGGGTCACTGCTGTGCTAGGGGTCACTGTGTCCGTATACTTAGAAGGTTCAAAGTCCACAGGGTCCCAAGGGTTTCAGATGAGAGGCTGCAGATCTATTGGGCTTGTTTTTACACCCTTTGTGTCTCGACAATGTGAAAGCAAGGGGGAAAGCTCCCCATCTCTGATCTCTACAAGTATAGGATGCTATTCCCAGGGCCCATTCTGTTTGTCTCTTAAAGCTTAGTCAGGACAGGAACATATATATCAGCTTGTAGAGCGAGGTTCCCATCGTCATCACCTGGGAACTTGTTAGAAAAGCTTTTTACTGTGCCCCCTCCCAGATCCACTGAATCAGAAGTTCTGGGGGTAGGACCCAACCAGCTATATGTTTAATACTCCTCTAGGGGATTCTGACATGCTCTCAGGTGCAAGAACCACTGGTGTTTTGGTTTTTTTTTTTTTAAGATTTATTTCTATTTCTTTGAAAGGCAGAATTACAGAGAGAGGGAGGGAGAGAGATCTTCCATCGGCTGGTTCATTCCCCAAATGACTACAATGGCCAGGACTGTGCCAGGCCAAAGCCAGGAGCCAGGAGCTTCTTCCACGTCTTCCTCATGGGTACAGGGACCCAAGCACCTGGGCCATCTTCTGCTGCTTCCTCAGGCCATAGCAGAGAGCTGGATTGGAAGTGGAGAATAGCTGGAAAAAATTAAAATATGCTATTTGGTGACACATGGAAATTATATAAAATTAAGCTTTCAATGCCCATAAAATTTTTTTTTGGAACACAGCTATGTCTATTTGTGTGTTGTGTGTGGCTGCTTTCATGCAACACCAGCAGAGCTGAGTAGCTGCAGGAGACACTAAATGGCCCACAGGCTGAAAATGTTTACTATCTGGTCCCTTACAGAAAAAAACAGAGCTGCTCTAGGTCTGTAGTCAACAAGCATGAAGAATAATCACAAGCAGAGAAGGTACTGAGACCTTCCGTTATCCAAAATAGCAGCATTTCCATGTGTGAGTGTTGTTATCATCAGCTCACTACAGATAACCTTTGTATTATTTTGGAGGTATATGGGCCTCATTGTTGATAAACACTTTACATTCTGTCAGTCTAAAAAATGATATTCTTCATTTCTTTAGGGGAGATAAATTCATTTTTTAAAAAATTTCTTCTGAACATTAACATTTCTGTCTGCTCAGACACATTACTTATCGGGCAAGATTAAACTGTGTCCTTGTTAGATTGTATTGCAGGGTTTTATTTGGTGCAAGGTTTGAGCCATTTAGATTACTCCTTAAATGATTAGTAGTTACAGTGTCCCAGGCAGCCTGTGGTTAACTCTGTATAGTCTACCCTCCCTATCTGTGGGATTCAACCAACTGGGATCAAAAATATCAGAAAAAAAGTTAAAGCTGTACTTTTTTTTCTTGTCCTTATTCCCTAAACTACAATAGCTATTTATGTATCATTTACATTGGGTTAGGTATTCTGTGTAATCTAGACATGAGGTAAAGTGTACAGGAGAATTGTATTGGTGATGTGCAATTACTACACCATTTTTAAACTTTTTTGAGCATCTGTGGATTTTGTTATATGTGGGGGGGGGCGGTTCTGGAGCAGATCCCCTGTAGATCCCAAGGATGACTATAACTACCTATTTAATCATCTTTGTGTTGACTTCATTCATGTGAGAGAGGTATTTGATGAACCGCTCGTATTTTCCATGATCTTTTCTGAAAGCTGTAAATTTCTTCACTGAGCAGTATTGTACTCTTAAAAACCCCAACAACTGAAGAGTGTGTGTTCAGATATCTATAGTATTTATGTGTACAGTTTTGATTGTTATTTTTCTTGGTCATTTAACAGTGAACACCTTGCAGCCCGGTAGGCAGTAAGTCTTTACTTGTATAATGCATTGATGTTTAATCATGAACATGTATTAACTCTTTTATTTTTGTATGTGTGTGTGTCTTAATGAATTGTGTTCCTTAGGCAACTTGTTCCAGCGATGGCATGTTCCCCTAGAACTCCAGATGACAAGACAAATGGCTAGCTCTGGTGCCTCAGGGGGCAAAATCGATAATTCTGTGTTAGTCCTTATTGTGGGCTTATCAACAATAGGAGCTGGTGCATATGTAAGTAGAAAAGCAGCCTGTGTCAAGAAGCTGCCGGACAGCTCCCACTCACAGACCCAGTACTGCTCTGCTTTAAAACTTTTGCAACTAATTCCCCTTTCTCCTTTTGGAAAAAAATTCCAAAAGCCTTCTCTGAAGTGCTGACTGTCTCATAACCTATGGGGGCCAATTTGGGAATGACTGAAATGTAATCTTGCTGATTGATCTCTGCTCTTGTCACTTGTCTTTTCTGAGATTTGACTAACCCACCACATTGTACCTGTTCTTTTGGACACAGCACACTAACCTGTGAATAAAGTCAAAATTCATTGCAGCTCCTTAGCACAATATTTGATTTTTGACCCACTTGCCAAATATTTTATTGTTCCGCAACTTAAAATTAGCATTTAGAAAAAAGCTAACAGTCTTCAGTCAACAATATTAAGCATTCCTAAAAGGAAAACTAGCCCTAAATCTTCCCCAGAGACTAAATTATAGAAGCAGGCCTAGTGTCTCCAGTTTTAGAATGGAGTTTGTGTGAGGTAAGAAATATGGTATTTAATTGCTACATAGTATTAGCATAATTATATCTCCTTAAAGGAATTCTGATCAGCTTAGCAGGTCACAGAGGAATTATTCTGTGGGTGTTTTTTTTTAACTTGGCAGGGTTTACCGTGACTAAGCAGATCAATCTAAAGTTGGATCCTTTAAGGTTGTATGAACCAACTTAGATAACACCTAGTAACATCCTTGATTGAAGAAAGCTGTTTGGTTTACTTACTAAGAGCAAATGGTTCGAAGCTATTACAGTTTTAGTCATTTCTGCTTTGGCAAGATAGTGAAATTACCTTTGTTCCATAGTCGCTAGGTTTAGGGGGGGGGCATGAAAATTATTTAAAGCAACCTGTATCTTCATACCCTGACCTGTCTCCCAAATGCACAAGAAAAGTAACCAGCTCTTGTCAATTGTGAATCAAAACAGAGTAAAAAGTCGGTGAGATCTGGCATGTGACATACTTGGATAAAATATGCATTCTCCTCCAATCCTGGAGCAGCATTTGGTTTTCTTTTTCCTTTTTTAGCACAGGGTAACCAACCCTGCTTCCCTGCCTTTGTATTGAATGTTTTTTTCATTAATACTTAGTGCTTTTTTCAATCTCCTTTTGCTTCTCTCTTGGCCTTATCTTTACCTACAGTTGTGCAGTGTCATCACCTAGGATCCCCTTCTAGATCACTAGCGTCCACAGGTTCTTCTGGGAAAGATGGCAGCAGCCTAGTGTACTTCTTAATTGTAGGAGCAACAGTCACTGGGGCAGGAGCTTATTATGTAAGATGCTTACATTATAATGTATTTTGGGGTATGGTGGGTGAGACCATGGCACTAATGAAAACTTGATCCATTAGAATACAGTAAAATATTTCACAGCATGTGCTTTCTCTAGGTGTTTATTAAAGGGACATTGTCAGCCTCCAGAGAGTCATCACATCTCATTGTGTAAGCTGGTGAAATTCTACCAGCTATATCTAAAGCTATTGATTATAGATCCTCATCATCAACCCTTTCTTTGAAGCTTTTACCAATTTTATAACTATTTTTATGAGCTAAATTATATTGTGCTTTAGTGCTGCATATCTAACAAGACAGTCTTAAAGTGTAAATAATAACTTGAATGCCATCCATTTTGAAATGCTTTTATATTTATGTTTTGGGGGAAACAATCCATGAACCATACTTTTACTGTGAAAAGGCATTTTATTGAATGCTTCTGAGGAGGTCCAAAAAGCCAGACAGTGAAGCTTTCGCCCCCTCCCACCCACAGCCTCTACTTCAAAGCAAATTTCTTTGGCAGTGTCCCTTTTGTAATATCTAATTTGACCAACTACTAGTGGCTGAAGTGGTATGATAAACTAACACATTCATGGGGATTGCTTTCTTAAATGCCTCTCGTTCATAATTCAGATACTGCTGTCTGAGCCTTAACTTTTCCATTTCATATCTCTCTCAGCTTTTCCCATCAGTTCCACCCCATTCATTCAAAAATCAACTCTTAAGTGTTTGTGTTCTATATGTTTGTAACAACTTAAACCAATTAAACCTCTGGTTTGTGCCACTGTACCAGAGTTGGATGGCCTCCACAGAGCTGACAGTGTAAATTTTCTTGAGGCCAGGCCATAATACAGGGCCAATCACTGTTGCTTTCTCTTGCCAAAGTTCCTCTCAAGTCATTCAGTTAAATGCCTCATTGCTCTCTGTGTTTATCCAACACTGGTAATAATAAAGCTGCTGTATTATACTGGTTCTAGGTTAAATGATAAGCTTTTGTCTACCTGTAACTGTTGTCAAACTATTTTTGTACACTTCTGTTTTAGATTTTAAATTGTTGAAATCGTTCTTGATCTGAGGTGGCTTAGAATTTTTCCTCTGAAATTAGTCTTAGCTGAACCTTTCATTGAAAATCGGTGTTCAGACTTGGTGAGAAATGTCTGTAAGTTGTTTAGTGTTTGTATTAGTTTCTTTGGCTGCTCGAACAAAATCCCACAGACTGCATGGCTTCAACAACAGAGGTTTATTTTTCTCATGCTTGCAAAGGCTGGAAAGTCCAAGATCAGGGTCAGATAGGGTTCAGCTTCTGGTGAGGGCTCACTTCTTGGCTGACAGAGGGCCACCTTTTTGCTGTGGCCTCACTCACGTGGTAGGGGAGTGACAGAGAGGGTGCACGTGTGCAGAGCTAGCTGGCGCTGGTGTCTCTTCCTCTTACAAGGGCAGCACCCCTATCAGAGTAGAGCCCCACCCTTCTGACTTCATTTAACCCTTGTCACTCCCTGCAAAACCCCATCTCCAGATAGCATCATACTGGGGGCTAGGGCTTCAGCGTATGGCTGGGAGGAGACAGCATTATTATTGAGACACCATGTATTATTGAGTCCATAATAGCATCCCCTTATAACTTTTTTCTCACATTCAAGTAAGAATACTACTTCAGCAGTTTGTGGATTGGGAACTCTTTACCTTCCTCCTGCTCCATCCACCCCCCCCAAAAAAAGGTAATAAACCAATGGCCTTTTAAAATATTTATTATGATCCATAATAAGAAATGTATTTGTCTTGGCAACTCATAATAACTACAAATACATACAACTGAAACATGATTTCAAGAAGTTGTCACTTTTACTAGGTGTGATATATATACCATTATTAATATTTTCTATGTGTTTTTCTAGTGCTGGGATTAGCCTAGTGAACAATTTCACAGCCCATTAGTGGGTTGCAACCAGTTTGAGAAATTGATTTCTGTAACACCTCTGCTGCTTCAATTGTAAATATGAGCCCCTGGTTGGTGGTGTTGTGAAGCTTTTCCTTTGCTTGCTGGTGACTTTCTCTGGACCTTAGATCCCCTAATCCCAGTCCTGTTGTTTGTCAGGAAGCGCAGCCAGAGTGCCCTTTAAAATCTTTACATGAGACTTAGCATTTGAGCCCTTTGTCACTGTTCAGCCAACAGGAGCACATTGCCTTACTCAGAAAATCACTTGTTTCCTTTCAGATTCCTTTAAGTTGAGTAAACACCACCATACTCATGTTTTTAGAAAGGCTGTCCCCACTACTATTTTCCATAAGTTTGCAGTTTTTTATAACCTGGAGTGTTTATGTCAGTGATTGGAAATCTCTGCAAACTGAGGACACAGAAACCTTTGGGGAAAAGGTAAAGTTTTATTTAGTATGGCTATAAACTTATTTTTATATCAGAACATTTAGCTTGAAAGCTGATGTGTGTGCGTGTGTATATATATACACACACATCTGCAACAAGCCTCAATCTTGCCCTTTCCCCCACCAAACCACAAGCTATTTCTTGCTTTATGCCTCCCTTCACATGTGAATCCATTACGAGGTGTGAGCTGGGCTTGAGCTATGTTTGGATCTCTCAGCATGAGCGTGGTCCCAGTTTATTCCTCTGTTCATTCACTTGATCAGATTAAGCCGTTTTCTTAGGTTAAAGTCCCTTTCTTAAAAGAAGTGATGTTTCAGGTATGGGTAAATATTAAACTTGTGTGGGTACAATACCTGATGTCAAGATAAAAGAAACTCCTTCCTGAAATTAATACTAATTGAATTCAATTTGTTAGTAAATTTAATGGCAAATTCAAGGACTCACTGTTGTCTTTTAAAGTACAGAACTTTACTTTCTTTTATTTATTTATTTATTTACTGGAAAGTCAGAGTTACACAGAGAGAGGAGAAGCAGAGAGAGAGGTCCTCCATCTGTTAGCTCACTTCACAGATGGCCGCATCGGCCAGAGCTGCGCCGATCTGAAGCCAGGAGCTAGGAGCTTCTTCTGGGTCTCCCACTCGGGTGCAGGGGCCCAAGGACTTGGGCCATCTTCTGCTGCTTTTCCAGGTCTTAGCAGAGAGCTGGATCTGAAGTGGAGCAGCCGGGACTTGATCCGGCACCCATAAGGGATGCCGACACTGCAGGCAGCAGCTTTACCCGCTACACCGCAGCACCAGCCCCAGACCTTTACTTTCTATACCATTTGTCTGAGATGTTGAATGTCTTCAGCCCCAGGGTCCAGATTCCCCAATTTTAGCACATCAGTGTTCCTTTATTATTTTTTTAGGATTTATTTATGTATTTGAAAGGCAGAGTTACAAAGAGAAAAGGACGCAGAGACCTTCCATCTGCTAGTTCATGCCCCAAGTGGCTGCAGTAGGCGAGACTGGTCCATACGGAAGCCAGGAGTGCAGAATTCCTTCCATCTTGGCCGGCGCCGCGGCTCACCAGGCTAATCCTCCACCTTGCGGCGCCGGCACACGGGGTTCTAGTCCCGGTCGGGGTGCCGGATTCTGTCCCGGTTGCCCCTCTTCCAGGCCAGCCCTCTGCTGTGGCCCGGGAGTGCAGTGGAGGATGGCCCAGGTGCTTGGGCCCTGCACCCCATGGGAGACCAGGAAAAGCACCTGGCTCCTGGCTCCTGCCATCGGATCAGCGTGGTGTGCCGGCCGCAGCGCGCCGGCTGCGGCGGCCATTGGAGGGTGAACCAACGGCAAAGGAAGACCTTTCTCTGTCTCTCTCTCTCACTGTCCACTCTGCCTGTCAAAAAAAAAAAAAAAAAAAAGAATTCCTTCCATCTTCTACTGCCTTCCCAGGCACATTATCAGGGAGCTGGATCAGAAGCAGTGCAGCCAGAACTCTTAATCAGCATTTATATGGCTTAACCCACTGCACAACGCCAGTCTCACATCACTGCTCTTTTAAAATAAGTCTCTGACAAACAAACTTTGGTGCTGTGTGTTTTATTTAAAAAAACTAATCATAATAAAGTGCCCCTCATCAATTTGAAAGCGTAGAAAAGATAATGTATCTGGGGCCGGCACTGTGGCATTTTTGGTAAAGCCTCTGCCTACAGTGCCAGCATCCCATATGGGCACAGGTTTGAGACCTAGCTGCTTCACTTTCAATCCAGCTCTCTGTTATGGCCTGGGAGAGCAGTAGAAGATGGCCCAACCCCTTGGGCCCCTGCACCCATGTGGGAGACCCGGGAGAAGCTCCTGGCTCCTGGCTTCAGATCGGTGCAGCCCCAGCCATTGCGGCCAATTGGGGAGTGAACTAGTGGATGGAAGACCTCTCTCTCTTTCTCTCTCTGCCTCTCCTTCTCTCTCTGTAACTCTGACTTTGAAATAAATAAATAAATATTTTTTAAAAAGATAATGTATCTAAAATACAACAGGTGTTTGAACCTTTAAATATCTGTGTGTGGGATTTTCTTGAATGAGACTCCTTCCGCCTCATTGGTTTAGGAAAAGTATAGTCCGTTGAAGGAAAGGTGAGTTACTCTAAGAACAAGACCCAGATAGGCCTGTTTCCAAGTGTTGTCTGGATACCAGCAAACCTGGAATGCCCACCAGGAAAACTTAGGCCCTACCTTGCTACCCAGGACCATGTCAATTGATTTCACAGCAGGTGTCCAGCATAGTCCTAGCACCTTTCTGCCCCTGATATAAAGTTTAACCCTTTTTAGCACTTCATGCTTCCAATATAAAATAGTTTTCTGTAACTGTACCCCTCCAGAATTAAATATATAATGAGAGTTCTTTATAGAGAGCCTAAGAAAATCTGAGACTGAGACAGTTCCATCTGCTTATGTGTATGTGTATTCTTTCTACACCAAGCACACCCAGCATTTTTTACTTAAGAAAATAACTTTACCTTAGTGGTTTTAACCTAGAAGGACCAGTTTTCATGTAGACAAAAGCTTCTCATTTAATTGAAAAATAATATTTCTTCTGATACAGGCTAGCTCTATGGTAAAATAGACTTTCTCCATGTTCGGATCTGCAGGCCTACAAGACGATAAAAGATGACAAAAAAAGATATGATGAAAGAATGTCAGGGTTAGGGCTGACACCAGAAGAGAAGCAGAAAAGGGCCACAGCATCTGGTGAGTATCCCCTTAATTCTCACTGTGACTTTGAGACTTGTGAAAGGAAACAGTTCGGGCTTTTTGATTTACGCGTATCTTCTGGAAGTAATGATGGTATGAGATCCTAAGCTTCCAGAAACTATGGTATTTTCCCAGAGCTAGAAGCAATCTGCTAAAAGTATTTGACTGAAATTTGAGTTTGAGAATGAAATTAGTGGCAATTATGATTGGTTGTTTTTCTTTATATTAGGCTCTTAAAAAGGCAGGCAAGTTTGGCAAGGAAAACCATTTGAACATGGATGAAAGCCACTTTTTTGAATGAGGAAACTTTTTTGGTCTGTTTTGTTCCCCCTTTTGAGGCTTTGGAGTTTTGAGTTGTTAAAGATATATTTGTTTTCCTGAAGCACACAGCCCTAAGCTGTCACTTCCATCCCACGTGATGTGCTTGATTCTTCAGAGAGGCATGTTTTAATCCTTTAATAAGCCCCACAACTCTGGGAGGCAATTTGTGTTGCTTTCTTCAATAACACCCCCTTATTCGTGATCATTGTGTAATAATCCCTAATTGACCTCCTGGGTTTTCCCCCTTTATTGCTAACAAAAGATGAAACTGAGCTTGCTATTATCCTGGTGGTCACTAAATTAACACGAAGGGCAGAGGCCTTCTCTTATGTACTGTCAAATATATTTTTTGCTTAGCATTTTTCCCTTGTGAAATGTAAGGAGATACTTGGTTTTCCTCTCTTGTCAGAATGCTCTAAAGTTTAAGATTAATATGGGCACTAAATTTTGTTAATTTAGTGCAAAGAATTTAGCCAAGTACAAGGTGATTTTTTTTTTTAATAGTGGCAAGGAGTCATCTGAGACTTGAAGAAGATTCACCCTGTCTGGTCTATCGCTTACAGCTCCAGAAGGAGAGCCAGTTTCTCAAGTCAGGGTACCCAGTCATGTTCCTTTCCTGCTTATCGGTGGAGGCACTGCTGCTTTTGCTGCAGCCAGATCCATCCGTGCTCGGGATCCTGGGGCCAGGGTAAGGTGCACGGGATTTTGCTTGGCACACCGGGTATTGTCTGCAAACACTTAGCCACCATGAGCACTTTGACATTTGCCTCTTAAATGACTTGCTTCTGATAAGTATTATTTTTGTGTCTAAAGGTACTGATTGTATCTGAAGATCCAGAACTGCCATACATGCGACCTCCTCTTTCAAAAGAACTGTGGTTTTCAGATGATCCAAATGTCACAAAGACACTACGATTCAAACAGTGGAATGGAAAAGAAAGAAGGTGTGTTCTATGTAAAGTGGGCCAGCCCAGCCATTTCAACTAAGCGCAGGGAGTGGGTTAGGATTTTGCCACTGATTGTGTGAAGAGAATAGGAGGGATGACTTGGCTGTTCGCTGGTGTCCAGTATGGTACGCACAGCCTAGAGGCAACAGGCTACAGAGGGCAAGAATCCTGGATTCTGTTAGGAGATCTACCAGCAGTTGACCACATAATGGTGGCCTCTAAAATACTAACACTCCTGTCTCTGGCACCTGTGTGATGGCCTTCTCTGGTGAGTCAGCTGACCTGTGTTGTCACTTCTTTATACTTACCTTATACTTTATATATTTGGATATGTCTCATAAAAGCAAAGCAGACTGTGTAATGGCACTTTCTTTGACACCCGAGCAGACACAATTGTAGGGTAGAGGAGGAAGACTGTAAGAAAGAACCTCTTGGGGCCAGTGCTGTGGTGCAGCAGGTAAAGCCAGCATCTGCAAAGCTGGCATCCCATATGGGCACCAATTCATGTCCCAGCTGCCCCACTTCCCATGCAGCTCCCTGCTAATGGCCTGGGAAAAGCAGCAGAAGATGGCCCAAGTCCTTGGGCACCTGCCACTCATGTGGGAGACCCAGATGACGCTCCTGGCTTTGGCCTGGCCCAGTCCTGGTCATTGCAGCCATCTAGGGACTGAACCAGCAGATAAAACATCTTCCTCTCCCCTCTCTCCCCTCTCTCCCCTCTCTCCCCTCTCTCCCCTCTCTCCCCTCTCTCCCCTCTCTCCCCTCTCTCCCCTCTCTCCCCTCTCTCCCCTCTCTCCCCTCTCTCTCTCTGTCTCTCTCTCTGTCTCCCTCTCTCCCTCTCTCTCTCCCTCCCTCTCCTCCTCCCCCTCCCTCTCTCCCCTTCTCCCTCTCTCCCTTTCTCTGTTTCTCTCCCTCCCTTCCTCCCCCCTCCCTCTGTAACTGACTTTTAAAATAAATAAATATTTTTTAAAAAGAGCCTCTTTATTAGAATGTTTGGGGCCAGTGTTGTGTGTAACAGGTTAAGCCTCTGCCTGTAATGTCGGCATCCCATTTGGGCACTGAGTACCCAGCTGTTCTACTTCTGATCCAGCTCCCTGCTAATGGACCTGAGAAAGTGGAAAATGGCCCAAGTTCTTGGGTTCCTGTACCCATGTGGGAGACCTGGAGGAAACTCTGGGGTCCTGGCTTCATCCTGGCCTACCCTTGGCTTTTGGGGCCATTTGAGGAGTGAACCAGCAGATGGAAAGTCTCTCTCTCTCCTCTTTGTATCTCTGCCTTTCAAATAATAAATAAACCTTAAAAAAGAATATTAGAATGTTTGCATGAAAGAAATAGAGGGCTAGAAGCCTTTTCCTTTTTTTTCCTCCCCTCTCCCCTGCCTTTTCCTTCTAAAGAACCCCTTAGATCTCTTGATTCTGGCACTGTGTTCTTTTAGTTCCAATTTTTTTCCATTAGTGATCCCTTTGATACTCAACTAAATTTTGCAAACCTACCCACCTCCCTCAGCCCCACTATCGTGTTCCATGTTCAAGTAGGATGCTTACTTCCAATTAAATTAGCCACCTCTCAATTAATATAGTTAATTAATTAGCTATTTGAGGCAGCAGCATCTCAGGAGCTAGACCTAGTCATTCCATTGGCCAGCAGCATTCTGGACAATTCATGTTGGTGGGTACGTGAATACCAGCTGCTTGGGTGCTCCTCTTCTGATTGGAAATGAATCTAAATCTAGAGTTCCTCAAACTCAGCACTGTTGACATCTGGGCAAGGATAATTAGTTGTTGGGGCTAGGGAACTGTTCTGCACATTATAGGATGTTTAGTAGCATCCCTAGCCTCTACTTACCCAAGTTGTCATGACCACAAATGTCTCTTTGAGGGCAAAATTATACTTAGTTATGAATCATTGAGTGTTCCATTGGAAAATACTCCAAAAGATTTTTTCATGATGGCAATGATTTTATTAAAGCTATGGGGGACGCTGATGGCAGTCCCAGATGCTTATAACATTTTCCCCCTCTTTTCCATACAGCATATACTTCCAGCCACCTTCTTTCTATGTCTCTGCTCAGGACCTGCCTCACATTGAGAATGGCGGTGTGGCTGTCCTCACTGGGAAGAAGGTGAGCCAAAACGTTGCTTCCTTGGTCAGGCTCTCCTATGTGCCTGCCAGCACAGAGAGCAATGTGCATTCCTGCTGCCGTCCATGTCTGTGCTGCCTGTGTAGTTCATCAAAGAAGGGTCGAGTCACTTTAGTTTTGATGTTGCCCATTATGTCTTTCTGGGGAAAGCACTGCTGGGTGCGTATCCTGATCCAGAAGTTTGAAATGTCAGTTTTTCCAGTTTTGGAATATTTTCATAGACGTTACCTGTTGGGCGTCCCTAATCCAAAATGCAAAATGCTCCGAAATCCAAAACATGTGGAGCCTGGAGTTGACGCTCAAAAAGTGTTACATTTCAGAGCATTTACATTTGGCATTTTTGGATCTGGGATGCTCAGCTTATGGTATCAAAGCCTAGGATAGCACGCCTGCTACATTTTCTCAAACTGAGGTCCGTGACCCTCCTATTTGCTCTTCTGCCCTTCATCTCCTTCCTGTTTTTCTGGGACTAACTTTTCTCTGGGATTGTCAATGATGAGATATTGACAAATGTTTATTATTCAGGGCAGTAAAATAATTCAGCAAAACTCGGCATGGAAGATATCATTAGACTTTACAAAGGGTGAGTGCCTGAGTAATGGGCAGTTATCAGAGGACATTCATGGGATCCCAGGAAGGTGTTATTGTGTAGTGTTACGTTTTGATTTTGTTAATGGAAAGCACTGCAGTATGTTTGTAAACTAATGGCAGTGTTTCAGTAGGGAGAGGAGGGTTCTCTGAAGAAGTAAAGCTCAGGGTAGGTGGCTTCCAGGGCACGTGTGGAGGATCCATCTTTGACAGGGGTAGACCTGCTTCTGTAAAGGGACATTTGGCAGAGAAGATGGATCTAGGTTTGTGGATACACTGATAATGAGCCATTGTGTGTTAAGTATCCCCTGTGTGTAAGTAACAGCCAAGGCCTGCCTTCTAGGGGCTAACAACACTAAGCAGAGACCTAAACACATGATCGTAACACATAGATGTATAGTAAGACATGTATAGTGTGTTGTAGGAATTACTGGGAAGAGTACCTGTAGAGTGATGGTGTCGGAAGGCTTCCTGGAGGAGAAAGCCTTAAGAGAATGCGGAGACTTATGGAATAAAGAGGTATTCACCGCACAAGAGGAGAGTGAAGAGCATTCAAGTAAAAGTGAGCAGTGTAGTCAAAGGCTCAAGGATATGAAAAAGCATGAGAAGTGTAAAGGAAAGAGGCAGACAGCTCCAGATAGAGCAGAAAGTACAAGTTGGGAGTGGCAAGGGATGAAACTGAGAGACGCAGCAACCTGGTTGTAGAGGGCATTATTTGTCGTGTGAAAGAGCTTGCGCTTTATCTGCACTGGGGAGCTATTGACTTAGACACAATTATAAATGCTTTGATTGAATTGTAAATTATCACAGTTGGCCAAGAGGGGAATGGATTTCAGGGGGACGAGACTAGAGAGAGACCATTGGGAATATCTTTACAGTAATCCAACTGACATGATAAGAGTGCAAATTAGGACAACAGAGATGATGATGATGAAGAAAAAGAGCTAAAATGTGAACAGTACTTATTCTGATCTCAGAAGAAATGCTTTATGTGTATTGTCTAATTTTAACCTTATGATAATCTTAGGAGGAAGGTATTATTTCCATTTTAAAGAGAAAGAAATCAAGATTTTTAGAAAAATAAACAAGTGAATTTAAATAGCTCACCTAAACTCACACAGCTAATAAGTGGCAGAGACGGGATTTGAGCCAGATCTGTCTGTAGCGTTGGGACCCAGATATTCTGATTCCGGAGCCTAAGCTCTTAATAACATTGCTGTATTGCTTCCTGATATGAAGGGAAAGAAGAGTGGGGGGTGGACTTGAGGCCTGCTTAGCAGGCCACTTTGACAAGGCCCAGTGGTTGATGAAAGGAAGGAGAGAGAGGAGGCAGAGGGGATTTTGTAATTCTAGCTTGTGTGTCCGCGTGGATGGCAGGGATCCCCTAGCTGAGAATGGCAACCCAAGAGGAAGAGCTGGTTGAAGGGGAAGATAGAATTCAGTTTGGCAGTGTTAAGCATGAAGCACAGCATGTGTGTGAAGGTGTCTTCCGGCAGTTGGATGTAGACTGTGATACCAGGGGAGGGAGCTGGGCTCAGATAGGCATTCAGGAATCATCTACATGTATGTGAGAGCTGAAACCATGAGTGTGCGGAGGCCTCCCAGGGAGAACTTCAGTGAGGCTAGGATGGAACCCTGGGGAGCCCCAGCTTTGAGAAGACAGGCTGAAGAAGTGGACCCACAAAGGAGACTAGGGAAGCATTTAAGGAACAGGATGAGAAGAGCTGGGCCAGGTCCAAGACGTCAGGGGCTTACTAGAAGGAGGATGCGATCTCCAGTGTTACTGTGGCAGGGAAATCTGCTAAGAAAAGGATTGTCAACTGTCCCGTTCAGTTCAGCGCTTCAGCCATTAGTTAGTTAGAAGAGAGGATGAACCACTCTTTCAGAACGCTTGAAGGTGGGGGCAGGGGCCAGCGTTGGGACACAGCACGTTAAGCCACCACCTGTGACTCTGGCATTTCATATGAGTCCCTGCTTCTCCACTACTGATCCGGTTTCCTGCCAGCGCATCCAGGGAGGCAGCAGATGATGGCTCAAGTACTTGGCTCCCTAGGGGACACTCACCTGGGAGACGTGGCTGGAGTTCCAAGCTCCTGGCTTCAGCCTGGCCCAGTCCCAATCATTGTGGCCATTTGGGGAGTGAACCAGCTGATGGAGGAGCTGTCTCTCTTCCTCTTTCCCTCTCTCTTCCTCTTTCTCTGTAACTCTACCTTTCAAACACAAATAAATTTTAAATGTGGGGGCAGGCAGATAGCCTAGTGGTTAAGATGCCATCTCCCACATTGGAATAATCGAGTTTGATTCCCTGCTCCAGCTCCTGACTCCAGCTTCCTACCAGTGCAGATCCTGGGAGGCGGTTGTGATGACTCAAGTACTTGGGTCCCTACCACCCACATGAGAGACCTGGGTTGAGTTCTTGGCTCTGGGTTTTGGCCTTTAAGTTTGGGTGGCACTGGCACTGTGGCGTAGCGGGTAAAGCCATTGCCTGCTCTGCCGGTGTCCCATACGGGCACCAGTTCAAGTCCTGGCTGCTCCACTTCTGACCCAGCTCCCTGCTAATGTGCCTGGGAAAGCAGTGGAAGATGGTCCAAGTGCATGGACCCCTGCACCCATGTGGGAGACCCAGAAGAAGCTCCAGACTCCTGCCTCCAGATAGGCCCAGCTCTGGCAGTTGTGACCATTTGGGGAGTAAACCAGCAGATAGAAGACCTATCTCTCTGCTTCTGCCTCTCTAACTCTGCCTTTCAAATAAATAAATAAAGCTTTAAAAAAAAAGTTTGAGAGGGCTGGTGCTATGGCATAGTAAGTAAAGCACTGCCTGCAATGCCAGCATCGCATATGGGCACCAGTTCATCTCTCGGCTGCTCCTCTTCCAATCCAGCTCTCTGATTATGGCCTGGGAAAGTTGCGGTAGATGGCCCAAGTACTTGTGTCCCTGCACCCATGTAGGAGACCCGGAAGAAGCTCCTGGCTCCTGGCTTCAGATTGGCCCAGCCCTGGCCATTGCAGCCGTTTGGGGAGTGAACCAGTGGATTATTAAAGACCTCTCTCTCTGTCTCTCCCTCTCTGTAACTCTGCCTCTGAAATAAATAAATAAATCTTTTTTGAAAAAAGTTTCAGTGAGAAAAGAGGGGTAGTGATTAGACAGAACCGAAGGTGGGATTTATTGGCTGGTCCAAGCATGTTAATGGGTCGAGGGTATAAAATGTCAGGAGAGAGAGAGAGCGTAGGGAATAAGTGGGTGATTCTTAGAGGATGGGTCCAGAAGGGCAAGGAAGAGATGGAGGTCAGAACAGAAAGGACACCGCATCCCAGAAGCTGGAAGAAAGAAGTGAAGAAAGATAGGAACAGGTCTTTGGGCAAATGAGGAACTCTTACAGGAAGCTGAGAACGATCACAGCAAATGGCTTCACTTGCTTTTGCAATAAGACCTGACCTAAGGTGGTTTTCTGAGAGTAGACAGTGTGAGGGAGGGTCCAGTTAGGGGGATTGTGGAAGGGGGCTTACCAAGGATGAACCAAAGGAGGCTAAGGAAGTTACACGGCCCTCAGATCTCAGTTTATGCCCTTGTTTCTGGGAAATTTCACCCATCCCAGCCTGACTCGAGTTCCTAGTGCTACCTGCGCTGCCCTTACGACTCGTGCCACCATTGTCACTCTTGATTACTGTTGGTGCTTGTTAAACTGTCTTGGATACTAAACTCTGAAGGCAGGGAGGATGTCTGTCTTTGTCGCCTTTGTGTCCCCGGCACTTTGCACAGTGCCTGACGCATAATAGGTGCTTAATATTTCTTGGATGGTCTCACAGCTGCTAAGGAGTCCTGATCTCTCTGACTCCAAAGCTCCAGCTCTTAACCATAGAAAGGAGTCTTTGCAAGGGCATTAACGGAGCTGGCAAGAGAACAGTTCGGATGATCTGCCATTGTCCCAGAGTGGCTGGTATTGAACAGTGAGCCAGGTAAACAGAGAAGATGGAAGCAAGTGTGAGAGATGGTAAGAGTGAGAGAAAGCTGGGAGGATGCAAAATTGGGACCAAAGAGCGGAGTGTTTGAGGTATAAGTAGAGGTTTTGTTAATGACAAGGTTCTGGATGTGGCTCAGAGGAAAAGTACAAACCAGGTTCCAAGGTCTTCAGTGAATGAGAAGGAGTGGCCAGGAGGTGGCTCCATAACAGTGATTTGCAGAGAGAGAGGTTGGAGCCTCTCAGAGGCGAATGAAGGCCTAAGAAGCTGGGAGCAGCAGCAACCTCAAGAAACCTGGAAAACGCCAGCCTTTCCTCTGGGCTTGTCACGTGAAATGTGCGTGAACTCACAGTCACTACACGTAAGCTGTCCTTGGGGGTGAGCCAAGTTTCAGTGAAGACTAGAAGTCGGAGAAGGCATTCTGCAAAAATGCTGTGGATGTGCAAGAGTTGTGAAGAAAGAAATAAGGGTTCCAAGTAGCCACACAGAGAAAAGGCTGCCCCCAGAGCAAGGGTTCAGCCTGGTGGTTGACACACCCACATCCTGCATCACAGTACCTCGGTTGGATTCCCAGCTCAGGCTCCTGATCCAGCTTCCTGCTAACGCAGACCCTGGGAGACAGCAGTGATGGCTCAGGTAAATTAGGTTCTTGCCACCCACATAAGAGATCTGAATGGAGTTCCTGGTTTCCAGCTTCAGCCCCTGGACATTGCAGGCATCTGGGGAGTGAACCAGTGGGTGGGAGTGCCTGCTCTCACACACTCTCACTCTTTTTTTTTTTTTTAATTTTTGACAGGCAGAGTGGACAGTGAGAGAGAGAGACAGAGAAAGGTCTTCCTTTGCCGTTGGTTCACCCTCCAATGGCCGCTGCTGCAGCCGGCGCACCGCGCTGATCCGATGGCAGGAGCCAGGAGCCAGGTGCTTTTCCTGGTCTCCCATGGGGTGCAGGGCCCAAGCACCTGGGCCATCCTCCACTGCACTCCCTGGCCATAGCAGAGAGCTGGCCTGGAAGAGGGGCAACCGGGACAGAATCCGGCGCCCCAACCGGGACTAGAACCCGGTGTGCCGGCGCCGCAAGGTGGAGGATTAGCCTATTGAGCCACGGCGCCGGCTCAACACTCTCACTCTTGTGGGTGTGCTCTCTGTCCCCCCCTCCCCCCTCCACTCCCTCTTTCCCTCTCTCCCTTGCTCACTTTGCTTCTCAAAGTTTGTGGGGAAATGGAATTAGAAGATAAATTTACTTTTTAAAATAATTTTTTAAAAGAAAGGAAGAAAGACTGTCCCCATTCTCTGTTTCCACAAATCAGACAAAAACTCAAGGACTGTGTAACTTGCTCTAATGCTGACTGCTTAGGAACTTATGGCCACTTGAAACTGGATACTAGAAGCTTTGATTCCAGTGATTACTTAGGAATGATTTTTTAAAATATTTTATTTACTTGAAAGGCAGAGTGACAGAGCAAGAGGGAGAGACAGAGAGATTTTCAACCCACTGGTTCACTCTCCAAATAGCAGTGATGGCCAGGGATGGGCCAGTATGAAGCCAGGAGCCTGGAACTCCATCTGAGTCTCTCACATGGGTGGCAGAGGCCCAAGTACTTGGGACATCTTCCTCCGCCTTCCCAAGTGCATTAGTAGGGAGCTGGATTGGAAGGGGAAGAGCTGGGACCCGAACTGGCTCTCTGATACAGGATGCTGGTGTCTCAGGCTGCGGCTTAACCCACGGTGCTGCAGTGCCAGCCCGGAAATGATTCTTAAGGATCACTTCAGGTCAAGATCTAATTCTTCTCATTGAACTGACAGGTAATAGATGTGGGGATTGTGTCCGGGGGTGATGGAAATGTTCTGTAATTAGGCTGTGGTGATAGCTGCACAATTTTGTGAAGATCCTTAACACCACTGAACTGTACACTTTACACTTGTGCATTTTATGTTATGTGAATTAGATTTCAATAAAATATTTTTCAAAGTTAATTCATCTCTACCTCTTTCATGTGTCTGTGTGACTGTACCAGGTAGTACAGCTGGATGTGAGAGGCAACATGGTGAAACTTAATGATGGCTCTCAAATCACCTATGAAAAGTGCTTGATTGCCACAGGTACGTATTTCGGGAGAGGACTTTCTGCCCTGGCGGCTCACTGCAATTTGGCGGTCCGCCCTTCTCTGGAAGGCATCACTGCCTAATCTGAACAGGACGGAATCCAGATTCTCTGAAGCAGGCGTCTTCCCTCGGTGCACAGCCTGGCCGAGTCCAGCTGTCTGGATCACCAGCCCTTCTGCATTATCCATGCTGTTGCTTCTGGTACAGGCGTGAAGAATTTGCCCTTTTCATCTCTTCTTGCTTAGCCCATGCCCTGTGCCCTGAAAGCGATGCCATCTGTGGCTTCATTGTGAGTGCCCATCAGAAATCAAGAAAGGAGGGACAGGCGTTTGGTGCAACGGTTAAGACGCTGCTTGGGATCCCCATGTCCCATGTCAGAGTGCCTGGATTCAGTCCTGGCTCTGCTTCCAATTCCTGCTTCCTGCTGATATGCACCCTGGTGATGGCTTAAGTGATTGGGTCCCTGCCACCCACGAGGGAGACCTGCATGGAGTTCCAGGCTTCTGGCTTTGTCTCTCCCAGCTGCTGCCTCTGCCTCTCCCTCTCCTCCCTCCCTCCCTCCCTCCCCCCCTTTCAAATAAATAAAAGTAGGGAAAAAATCAAGAGCAGAGAGTGAAGCAGTTTGTTAAACCAGCATGGCTGTGCTAGCTGGGAGTATTCATGATACACTAGAAGTGAACATGGAAGCAAAAATATGAGGCCTTTTTGGCCAGCTGTGGAGAGGGTACACCCCTTGAGAGACTCTGAAATCTGATCCTCCAAAGAAATTGATTAAAAAAAAAATCCTGCCACAAGCTCAAGCGATTGGAGGAAAACAAAGTCATCTTACCCTGTAAGTGCCACTGTGGCACCAGCAGGGAGCACACACAAGCCACGAGCCACAGTCCCAAGGAGAGAGAGTTCTACCTTTGGTTGGCGGTGGGGGGTGGTGATTAGGGTAGCTCCTGCTTGTGGACTAATGGGTTTTCTTCCTCTTATTTCCAGGAGGCACGCCAAGAAATCTCTCTGCCATTGACAGGGCTGGAGCAGAGGTGAAGAGCAGAACGACACTTTTCCGAAAGGTATCTGTCTGCTTTGGTGTTTTCCTCGTGGTGTTTTTGAAGAGGTAGTATCATCTTGTGGCCTCCAAGTACCCACCGTGGAGCTGGGAGATCCCAGTGTTATTTATGGCTCTTTTCCAGACGTGTTATCTGGCCTTGAGCAAGACACTTCCTCTCTCTGCACCTCAAACACCTCATTCAAGGGTTTTAAGCTCCTAGGAGAAAAATACATCTAGCGTCTTTATTGCTCGTTATAGTTCCTGCTCATTGCCCTTCCATGCTTGTTTTTTCCTGATGCATTTGAGTCACTGGAACTCCTTGTAGCCTCTTGGTGTTTTTCATTGCAAGTGCTATGTGGAAACCTCGGGGAGAAAAGTGAGAATGAGTACCTAAGTGAAAAGGAAGGGGGGGATTGTTTGCTTCTTAAGTGCTTTGCTGATGAACACTGCTGTAATTCTCCAGCGACTCTTGGGGACATTTTATACACTCTGTAGCATCCTTTAAGTTCTTGATAGGACAAGGCTTGTCAGCCATGGTGGTGTTGACATTTTGGCTGGATGGGTGTGTGTTGTTGGCGGCTGTGCATGATAGCATGTTCACAGCACCCTGACCTCTGTCCACCAGATGCCAGGAGATCCTCCCTGCCCTGACCATCCAGAATATCTCCAGACATTGCCACATGGCCCCCTGGAGAAGAAGGGATAAAACTGTCACCAGTGGAGAACCTTTGTGGATGGAAGGAATGTTGCAATGGAGAGAGACAGTTGCCTAGAAATTGAACCACTTTTTACCAGGAGACATTCTATGCAAACTAGTGTTGTCAAAGATTAAGAAAGAGCTATTTGCTAGTGTTGTTGTCTGTGCCCCTTTGGGGGATCCATGCGCTAAACTGGTGTGATCCTGCAGATTGGAGACTTTAGAGCCTTGGAGAAGATTTCTCGAGAAGTCAAATCGATTACGATTATCGGTGGGGGCTTCCTGGGTAGTGAACTGGCCTGTGCCCTTGGTAGAAAAGGTGAGTGCTGGGGGGTGACCTCGGTTTTCTTTCTCTTGTCTTATATCACGTGCTTTTTGGTGGGTTCTCACAAACTCCAGAAGTGTGTTCACCAGGGCCGGTGGCTAGAGTTCAAGGTTTACAGTGAAAACCCAAACTCTGAAACTGATTCTGGCACAGGCTCCCCTGTTGACGGAAAAGCTGTCCTCTGAGCAACTTAATAGGGGTGCTTTCTCCCTGTTCCTCTCGCCTCTATGCCAGGACTCCTTGGAAATAAGCTATTAAGGCAAGTGGGTTAAGGTGCTAAGGGCAATGCAGACTATAGAACTACTGCCTATGAAAAGCCAAACTCTTCCCTCAGCCTGACAGGTCGGCAAGTTCCAGTTGGAATGTTTCATGGCAAGCATTTTGCCGCACGTTACTTTCCAGCTTTGTGAACTCGGGGCACTTTCCTGGGAGGGTGCTCCTTGTTTGGAAGTGGCAGAGCACTTGTAGAAGCCTCAGGTGACAGCATGGGTGAAGTGCACTGGGTTCAAGTCTTCAGATTAATCCAGGGGTAGCAGATGGAGCACCTGTTGTCTTTGCCATGTGAATGAACTTGGGCAGCAAAGCCTTCATGACCCAGTGTCCCGTCAACAGGAGTTCTGGCCTGGACCACACCTTTGCCCTGTGCTTACTGTAGGCTGCCTACTGTACCTTTACTTTTCTCTCTGTCTTCCTGGGATTCACTTTTGTCTCCTGCTATAACTACTCCCTTTCTTCCCAGCTCGAGCCTCGGGCAAAGAAGTGATTCAACTCTTCCCTGAGAAAGGAAATATGGGAAAGATCCTCCCTGAATACCTCAGCAACTGGACCATGGAAAAAGTCAGACGAGGTAGAGAGACTGCTTGTGCTGCCCCTGTATTTCCTTTGAGTGTGGCCTCAGGAAAAGTTAGCTTCTTTGGGAACCTCCCGAATATAGGGCTCTATTTCCTGGCAGATAAAATGTTTCCAGCTTTCTCCAGCTATCCAAGTTTCTAGAGGTATTCTAAATCGGATGCACCATTCCCAGAAGTCCTAAAGATGAACTGTGGTGGTGTTTCTCACAGCTCCCCAAGGCTGCCTGCACACTGATGATGAGTGCTTTTACTCTGGGAGAGGCCTCTGCTCAGCTTCTCCGCTCAGGAAGGTCACAGGCTCCTGGGCTCAGTCTCAGTGCTCATTTGCTTTTACAGAGGGTGTTAAGGTGATGCCCAATGCGATTGTGCAGTCAGTTGGAGTCAGCGGTGGCAAGTTGCTCATCAAGCTGAAAGATGGCAGGAAGGTAAGCAGGGGAAGACAGGCTTCCAGGAGACCTCTGGGCTCCCCTTCCCCTTCTCTCACTCCTCTTCCTCCATCTGACACCAGTAGATTTGGTTTTTTGGCAGCCACCATTAACTTGTCATAATTTTGTGAATTAACTCCCCCCTACACACACATCAAAACAGAGAGTGATAATAGCCAGAATAGGCATCTGTGAGCCACTTTCCTTTAGCTCCTTCCCATCTGTGTCACAGATTTTGAGTCCTTGCCAGGGTGCCAGATTTCTCCTCCAGTGATACAGGATATGTCTGTGAGGTGGTAGCAAGGGGAGCAGGGATTATGAAATAGAACTTAAAATCCATTTGCCAAAGGTAAATCAACTCATGTTTTTTTTATAAGATTTATTTATTTGAAAGGCAAAGATACAGAGAGAAAGATACCTTCCATCCTCTGGTTCACTCACAACGGCTGGGTCTGGGCCAGTCCGAAGCCAGGCGTTTTGTCCAGGTCTCCCACGTGGGTTCAGGGGCTCAAGCACTTGGGCCAATGCTCTGCTGCTATCCCAGGTGCATTAGCAGGGAGTTGGATCACCAGTGGAGCAGCTGGGAATCAAATCAGCAAATACATGGGATACTGACACTGCAGGCAGAGGCTTAACCTTCTGTGTCACAGTGCCGGCCCAAACTCATGATTTTTTTTTTAAGATTTATTTATTTATTTGAAAGGTGGAGTTACAGAGAAAACGAAGTCTTCCATCTTCTAGTTCACTCCCTAAATGGCTGCAATGGCCAGGGTTGGGCCAGACCAAAGCCGAGAGCCAGGAGCTTCCTCCAGGTTTCCCATATGTGTACAGGTACCCAAGCACTCGTGACACCTTCTGCTGCTTTCTCAGGCGCACTAGCAGGAAGCTGGATCAGAAGTGGAGCAGCCAGGGCTCAGACTGGTGCCTATAAGGAATGCCGGTGCTACAAGCTGCCATTTAACCCACTATGCCTCAGCACCAGCCCCAACTTGGGATTTTTTTAAAGCCCCAATTTCTAATGGCATGATGTGCAGTTCTTATGCCCACAGGAGTAAGTGGAAACTATGGTAATTGGCTGAATTATTTCTTTGTTGCCTCAGGTAGAAACTGACCACATAGTGGCAGCTGTGGGCCTGGAGCCCAATGTTGAATTGGCCAAGACAGGTGGACTGGAAATAGACTCAGATTTTGGTGGCTTCCGGGTAAATGCAGAACTACAAGCACGCTCTAACATCTGGGTGGTAAGTGTGCTACAGCATGACTAGGTGCTGTTCTTCATCCCCAGCCCATGAGCCCGGCTGCATGATGGCGTGCCCAAGCTCATGGACAGCCTAACCAATGAGGGTCAAAGTGCGTAGAGGCCAAGGGCAGGCAACAGAAGCTTGGGACCTGCTTGAGTTAGAAGATCAGGTATGACCTGTGACCTCACGTGCAAGCTGTTGGAGAGGAAATGAACAGTGCACATGCCGACAGCATGAGAACTCTCCCGGTTCTCACTGTCAGAAGCAGCCATTGGCATAACCCCTGGCGGACATGTAGCACAGCTTCCGTATGAATCTGCTCTTCCCTTTGCTCAAATTTGAGTCCAGGGAGTGGGGGATGAAGCAGTTTTATAACATGTTCCCTGGAAAGGAAAATGACTCTGTTTTCATGTTCCTTGAGTACTATTTTTAGCTATTTTTAAAAACCTATTATGATATAAACAAGAATGTAGTAGGTAAGAACCAGGAGGTAATTTCCCCATTGCTACATGGTCACAAGTGCATTGTGTTTGGTTATGGACTTTGTAGCTCAGGACACAGCAGCCTTGGGGGGTGTTTGGCCCCTTTATAACTTGCTTTTTTTAAAAAAAACGGGGGAGGGGGCAGAGAAAATGTACCTGTTATAAAAATAACACATGCTCAATGTTGAAAACACAAGAAGGGGGCGGGGGCAAGGGCAGGTCACCTGCAAGAACCGGTAATATTTTGTGCGTTTCCTTGCCTTTGTTGACTTGCACATATGTGTTTTTCTTTGTTTTACATAGTCGTGGTGAGCATACTGTATATACACATTTGTATTCTGCCCTTTTTCACTTAACATCATGAATGTAAGCATTTTCCACGTTGCTTCAGACTCTGTAAACAGTTTAATGACTATGTAATAGTCCATTAAATGGGTCTCATGGTTTACTTTGTCATTGCTCATTTATTGGATTTTTAGGTTGCTTTGGGTGGTCTGAATAGCCACCAAGATGAACAAAGGGTTAGAGAGCTCAAATACCACATCCCTCGTGAAGCTGGCTCTGCTCACCCCAGCTTAACACACTTAGCCCGTTGAATCTGTACCAGTCCTGTGGCACATTACTTGTACATTGCCTGGTAGTTATGAACAATGCTGCATCACGTAATAGGTTACACACTCTGTAGGCAAAAGCCAGGTCAGTTCGTCTCAGCAACCCAGACAGCATAATGCTTTTGTACATAGTTAAGTACTCCGTAAATATTTATCGAATGAATGAATACAGAATGAGAAAAGCACCTAATCTTGGAAAAGATTTCTGGGTGAGAGGCTATCACATCTAAAACTTGTCTCCAAGGACAGGTATTGTGGCGCAGCAGGTTAAGCTGCAGTTTGGGATACCTGAATCTCATATGGGTGTGCCAGACCAATGCCTGGCTACTCCACTTTTGATTTGGCTTCCTGCTAATGCCCCTGAGAAGGCAGTAGGATGATGGGCCAAATACTTGGGTCCCTGTCACCTGACCTGAATGGAGTTCCTGGCTTCTGGCTTCTGGCTTCAGCCTGGCCCAATCCTGGCTGTTGTGGCCATTTGGGAGGGAACTAGCAGTTGGAAGATCTCTCTGTCTCTCCCTTTCTCTGTTACTCTGCCTTTCAAATAAAAATTTAAAAACTGATTGATTTGAAAGGCAGAGTTACAGAGAAAAGAAGAGACAGAGATCTTCCATCCACTGGTTCACCCCCCAGATGGCCACAGTGGCCAGCACTGGGCTCGGCCAAAGCCAGGAGCTTCATTCAGGTCTCCCGTGTGTGTGGCAGGGGCCCAAGTACTTGGGCCATCCTGTGCTGCTTTCCCAGGTACATTAGCAGGGAGCTGGATCAGAAGTGGAGCAGCCAGGACTTGAACTGATGCCCATATGGGATGCCAGCATCTTAGTCAACAGCTTTACCCACTGTGTCACAACGCCAGCCCCTACATTGTCTTTAGAAAGTGGAATAGTAACTATGTTTGATAGTTTAGATGTGATTTGGGCCTGTAGATGGGAAACACTAATTAGTTAACATTTGAAGAGTTCTTTGGGCCCATAAGTTTATATTCTACCTACAGACACTTTTTTTAATCATGTGTTCATGTTTTGTATTTCTTTCCAAAGGCAGGGGATGCTGCATGCTTCTATGATATAAAGTTGGGAAGGAGACGAGTAGAGCACCATGATCATGCTGTTGTAAGTGGAAGACTGGCTGGAGAAAATATGACTGGAGCTGCTAAGCCATACTGGCATCAGTCAATGTTCTGGTAATGGTCCTGTGCTTGCAGACTCTTAGTTAGAACTCGGTATTCATAGGCTCATAACCCAAAGTTATGACTTGGTTTCCTTGGGGGCCAGTTAGCTTCATATAGAGGGGGCAAAATTCCATCTCATGTCCATACATTCCATCCCCAGGTGGCCTTCTGGAAAAAGTCTCCTATTGGACACATAAGTTAGACTAGGTGAATGAATGAAGATGGCTCTAGCACGTCTGGGAAAATAGCTCACATTTTGAGCTATAGTAGATGGTACAAAAGAATACTCTTTGGTATACACAGCAGTGTATTTCAATGTGTTCTTTGCAGGCAATACCAATAAGTCAACATAGTGAAAAAAATAAATAACCCTCATATATAACCCTTAAGAGCAGTGACTCAAAGTCAGGCATTTATAGGCAGTTCTTTAGAGAAAGAAACATTAGCAGTGGACATTCTGGAGTCTTGGAACTGGCCCCATCTGACACGTTTTTATCTTGATGATTTGCAAGATGGGGTACATGAGCATTTCAAGGTTCCAGAAGCCCCTAGGTGGTTTCTCTTGGGAATATTCTCAGCAGATGGAAGTACAATTTAGGAGAGTCATGCACAGTTTTACAAGTGGGCAGCAAAAAAAAAAAAACAGATGAATTTCAGGGTCAACTCATGTAAGATAATGAATGCAGTCAGGAAAAAAATAGTCCTGACCTCTACAGTTCTCAGTCAGAGCCTAGGAGCAGATTCCAAGAAGTTGTTGTAGACCAAGCTACTACAGCCAAGAAGATAACAAAATGTAGAGTACCAGAAACAAAACCACCAGAGTATCTTAGATTAGCACCAGAAAACTTGGCAATAATGTGTCTGCGCCTCAAACGCTTTGTGAAGTCCCTAGCATATTAAGAACAGTGTGATGATGACAGGAAAAGTTTCTAAGAAGAGCAGTTAAGATAAAATGCGCAAGTGGATGAAGGTGCCTTGTTACACAGGGCAGTCCAGTCTCAGAAATGAAGGCTCAGAGGAAAGACCGTAGGTTAATAAAACCATAGAATGTCTCAGATTCTGAATTCTTAATATGGAACGCTCTAAATCTTCAAAAAAGCAGTTTTAGAATGAGTCAAAGGAAGGTAGTGAATAGCCAACATGAAGAACACATCATTACCCAAGTGTAGCATGGGATGAAAGCATGAATCGATGTAAGGTTTTGATCGTTACGTGATATGTACAAAAGCTCATGGGGAAATGAGGGAAAATATGTTTATGTGGCCCGTGTTGTGGCATGGCGGGTAAAGCCACCACCTGTGATGCCGGCATCCTAAATGGGCACGGGTTCATGTCCCACCTTCTCCACATCCAATCCAACTCTCTGCTAATGGCCTGGGAAGAGCAGCAAGAGGATGGCCCAAGTGCTTGGGCCCCTGCACCCCCTGGGAGACTAGGAGTAAGCTCCTGGCTCATGGCTGCAGCCTGGCTCAGCCCTGGCCGTTGCAGCCATCTGGGAAGTGAATGAGTAGATGGAAGATCTCTCTGTTGCTCTTTCAAATAAGTAAATCTTTTAAAAATGATAATTTTGTTTTGGTGCCCAAAAAACTTGAAATTCATGCAGTTTTTTTAATAACACATTTTCCACAAACTTTTTGAAGACCTCTTATACAGTGGCTTCTTTGTTTAAGATGTATTTATTTGAAAGAGTTACACAGAGAAAGAAAGACCGAGAGAGAGAGATCTTCCACCCGCTAGTTCACTCCCCAGTTGGCCACAATGGCCAGAACTGCACCGATCTGAAGCCAGGAGCTTCCTCCAGGTCTCCCACGCGAGTGCAGGGCCCAAGGAGTTGGGCCATCTTCTACTGCTTTCCCAGGCCATAGCAGAGAGCTGGATGGGAAGTGGAACAGCCAGGACTCGAGCCAGTGTCCATATGGGATGCCAGCACTGCAGGTGTTGGCTTTACCTGCTATGCTACAGCGCCGGCCACAGTGGCTTCTTAAGGAAAAATAAAAGCAGCCTGGGATAATGGTGCCTCTCATGGTTGTCCCCAGATGCCCTCCCAGTGACAGATCAGCTTGGCATTTCTCTTATTGTCACACAGCCTAAGTCCCTGAGCCCGTGCGAGAGTGACAGGACACCCTCTTCTCTCTCCTTCCTTAGGAGTGACTTGGGCCCCGATGTTGGCTATGAAGCTATCGGGCTTGTGGACAGCAGTTTGCCCACAGTTGGGGTTTTTGCAAAAGCAACTGCACAAGACAGCCCAAAGTCTGCCACGGAGCAGTCAGGTAAGGAAGCCCAACCACTTCGCTTGGAAAGAGTGTCGAGCAGCAGTGGTCCAGGTTCTCCTGAACAAGGGGTTCCTGTGTGGCCAGAGGGGGCTGCCAGTGAAAGCCTCTCTTCATGGTGTGCTTGACAAGAAACCAGACCCAAAGTCCTCACTCTTTAGTGGGCTGTGATCTGGCAAAAGCATGCATCCCGCTCAAAGCACAGACTGAAATAGTGTGGGTGGCGGGCAGCGGCGGCTCAGCCACCCCGTTGTCTCAGTTGTCTCTGGGGCCTGGCAAGACCCATGTGATGAAGAAAGCCTGACTTTGCAGGTTTGGGTTTTGCTTTTCTTGACTTCGTGCTAATCTCCAGAAGCAGGCTTGGGAACCTTAGCCTCGGACCTGCCGTCCTCCACGGCTCCTGGGCAGTGAACTGAGTAGGACTGAGTAGGCCTGGAGCCCATTTCTGTTCATCAGATCTGAATGCCAGATTGCCTTTAGACAGGAGGCACCTCTCTTGGAATGGACTTCTCTCCCACACACGTCTCTTTCATTAACTCCCAGGCCTTATTCCACGACCTTGGCTCAAGTTCTTTAACCTCTGTATCTTCTTGCCAAAGGTGTTTCAAGGGCAAGTTGCTCTTTAAGAAGCAGAAAACGAAACATTATTTGGATGTTTAGGTCCCTTTCCTGTGTGACTCAAATGTATTCCATGCCTCTTAATTCTGGGCAGTCCTGGTACGTGGGTCCAGGAGAGAGGGCCACGTGCTTTATAGATACCAGGTCACTCACTGCTCTGTCCACTGGGCAGTGTCACTTAGAGCCTGCTGGTTCTCAGAAGACAAGATTCCCCCTTCCCAGGGTGCCATCTCCCTCCTTCCCTTACCCCTCCCCCTCTAGGAAGAAACGCCCCCGCTCTGGTTTTTCCATATGGAAGTGCCTTCTGCTTAGAGTGTCTGCTTAGCAGTGCCATCCAATAGAACCTTTTGCTATGATGGAAATGTTCTGGCTCTGCTCTCTCCACTTGGGGCTACTGAGTGCCTGAAACGTGGTGAGTGCAAACAAGTAACTCGAGCTGACATTTTACTTAACTTGAAATAATTTTCATTTAAATAGCTGTATGTGGCTTGTGGCTAATGAACAAGGCCATGCAGCTCTACAACGTTTCAGATGACAAAAACAAGAGCTCTGCAGTTTGAAGAAAATCAGACACAAGGAAACATGCACCGCATAAGTGGAGGCTGAGGGGCTGGTGTTGCGGCACAGTGGGTAAGCTGCTGCCTGCGGTGCCAGCAGCCCATTTTGGAGCACTGATTCCAGGCCTAGCTGCTCCACTTCCGATCCGGCTCCCTGCTAACACACCTAGGGAAACAGCGAATGATGGCCCAGGTACTTGGGCCCCTGCTAACCACATGGGAGACCCAGATGGAGTCCCAGGTTTCTAGCTTTAACCTAGCCCAGCCCCAGCTGTTATGGCCATGTAGGGAGTGAATCAGTGAATGAAAGATCCCCCCCCCCTTCAAATAAATGCATCTTTTAAAATATTTTAAATGAGATAGGAAGGGAAGGGAATTTGGGGTCAGGACTGGTCCAGTGCCCAAGAGCTGGCAAGAAAGAATTTTTCTTGGCTTCATCAGTAGAGAGGGGCTGAAGATGGCCAGAGTCCACCAAAAAAGCATACAAAAATCACCTAGAAGCAGCTTGAAGCAAGCCTTGGAAAAAAAAACTTGCCTTCTAGAATGTCATAAGGACTGAAGTTTTGACTGTGTATATGTGTTTTGTGTATTGGCCACAGGAACAGGTATCCGATCGGAGAGTGAGACAGAGCTGGAGGCCTCAGAAATCACGATTCCTCCCAGCACCCCTGGTGTCCCACAGGCCCCAGCCCAGGGGGAGGACTATGGCAAAGGTGTCATCTTCTACCTCAGGGACAAAGTGGTGGTGGGGATCGTGCTGTGGAACATCTTTAACCGAATGCCAATAGCAAGGAAGGTAGGTACCTGCCAGAGCACTTGGAGGCAGATGGGAAGTTGGGGCTAGAATGCACTCCTGTGGCTTCACCGGGTGCCCTGAGCTGCATCATCACCCCGGTGCAATGGTGCCCAAGCAGAACAAAGCTGTAGCCTGGGTTCAGGAGTGTTTCCTTTTTGCCCTGGGATGGAGCTGGGTGCGCTGTGAATTGGCACACTGGTCATTTTGAGCTAGTAGAATGCTGTTCCCACAACTCCCTCCCAGTGTGATATGGGCCCAGCCTGAACATGGCTGGGGTGAGTTCGGGACCTGTGCTTACTCTCTCCTTCAGATCATTAAGGATGGCGAGCAACACGAAGACCTCAATGAAGTAGCCAAACTGTTCAACATCCACGAAGACTGAAGCCCTGTAATGGAGTAGGCCAGCACGTCTTCCTCCCCGACTGTGGCTTGGATGGGCAAAGGAGCGGGGTTTTTTTAATTATTATTATTATTCAGCAAACTTTCTCTGGTGTAGAAGTGTGAATGATCAATTCCCTTGGGAATATTTTCAGCCACATAGGCAAATTCTTAATGTTCACATCATGAAATAAAATCTGATTCTTCTAAATTCCATTCTGTTCTCTTGTAAAGGGGGCAGGTGAGTGAAGGGGGAAAGCTGTGCATACGACACAAAAGCAAGCACTTTGCAGCTACTCCACACTCAGAACTCCTTTCAGCTCCCCCAGTCCCCTCCCTCTCCAGACCCCCCTCTGCGTGCACCTGCGGTGGCTTCTGCCCACAACACTTAACCCTGTCCTCTCAGAGGTTCTGTCTGAACACTCTCCTGGCCCTTCAAGCCTGATCCTTGTTTGTCTCTCTGCTAGCCCGTGGCTTCCTGGAAGCAGGAACTATGCCTTAAGGTCTCAGCCATGGTTCTATCTCTGGAGCTTAGCCCAGGGTCTGGCTCCTAGTAGGTGCTTAGTAAATTGTTGCTGAATAAGTGAAGAAATAAACATCCAATCAAGAGATTGGATGTTTACATGGAGCAGCACCTCCAGAGCTGAATGACTCCTAACTGGGGGATGAAAGGAGGTTTCCTCTTGGGTCTCATGGTCTCTGGATTCCTCTATCCACTGTGCCCCAAACTACTGACCTGCCCTCTTGAGCTCCTTTTCTCTAAACCATGCTTATAGGCATCCCTCCCTCTGCACATGATTTCTTGGGGGAGACAGAATTCCCTAAGCTCATTTGTTGGCATTTTAAATTACTAAACTTTTAAAAATCAGATCTTACTTCAATTAAGAGGAAATTTTTACTACTTTTAAAAGTCCTGTTAGGAATATTTCTGTAAGGAGAAAATTATGACATCTGGGTTTTTTAAAATATTCCATTTGATTAAAGGGACTTGCAGCTCCAACCAAATCCCTTCTGAACAGAGGGAGAACAGGCCAGATCTCCACTGTAAGAACTGGCTGCACTAGAACAGACCCTTACTATGTGGCTGCAGTTTAGTGGACATGAGCTGATGCATGCCGTAACCAAATCCATATGTAAAAAACTCATCTAGGGACTAGCATTGTAGTGCAGTGGGTTAAGCCACCACTTGGGATGCCCCAAAATGCTTGTTTGAGTCCTGGCTACTCGGTCAATCCCACTTCCTGCTAATGCACATGGGAAAGCAACAGAAGGTGGCCCAAGTACTTGGGCCCCTGCCATCCATGTGGGAGACCCGGAAGGAGTTCCACACTCCTGACTTTGACCTGGCCCAGCCCCAGCTGTTGTAGGCATTTGGGAAGTGAACCAGAAGATGAAAAATCTCTGTCTCCATCTCTCCCTTACTCTGCCTTTCAAATAAATAAGGAAATCTTTTTTTAAAAAAAATAAATCTAGTATCCTGCAAGATAGGAATTGTTACACAGCAATAACTGCAGCTTACAGAGATGGAGGCAAAACCTCTAAGACTCTGAGATGTTCCACAAGTCATTAAAAACAGATCCAATTGTGATTTATCTTGTTTTAGCAGTATGTGCAATTTAACCTCATTCTATGACAGTTATTACACCTGTCTAGCATGCCATTACAATTTGGTTAATTAAAATTAAATGGTCTGTTCACCTAATCAATGTTCATTGAGTGCCTACTACAAGCCATGTACATGGCCATATTGGAAGATGGATAAGACACGGCTCTGCTTTTCAGGAACTCTGCTGTCAGTGGGAAAATGCAGATGTGCGGGTTCAGACGTACAATGCAGTGAGCTATGTCGCTAGGAAGGCACACAAGATACCGTGGATATGCCAAGAATGGAGCGATCAGTGAGGGCACCCATCCTTGGTCAGCCATGGTTGCTCCATCACTTCCTAAAGCACCACTTGGTCCATGTCCCCTCCCTGTTTAAGAACGTACAGCGTGCAGGTGCTGTGGCACAGCAGGTTAAGGCCCCAGCCTGTGATGCTGGCATCCCATATGGTCCCAGCTGCTCTTCCAATCCAACTCCCTGCTAATGCACCTGGGAAAGCAGTGGAGGATGGCCCAAGTGCTTGGGCCCCTGCACCCACGTGGGAGACCCAGAAGAATATCCTGACTCGCTTCGGATTGGCACAGCTCCAGCCATTGAGCCATTTGAGTAGTGAACCAGTGGATGGAAGACCTCTCTCTGTGTCTACCTCTCTCTGTAACTCTATCTTTCAAATATTTAAAATCTTTAAAAAATTATATACAGTGATACCCTGTCAAGAGCCATATTGAGTCCAAATTCTCCATTATGCCAGCCCATTTGGCCTGCCCAACCTCCTTTCCTATGAGATTTTTTTTTAGGATTTGTTTATTTGTCTGAGAGGCAGAGTTGCAGAGAGAGAAAGAGGTCTTCTATCCGCTGGTTCACTCCCTAAATGGCCACAACCACTGGAGCTGGGTCAGGCCAAAGCCAGGAGCTTCTTCCAGGTCTCCCATGCAGGTGTAGAGGCCGAAGGACTTGGACCATCCTCCACTGCTTTCCCAGTCCATAGCAGAGCTGGATGGGAAGTGGAGCAGCCAGGACTTGAACTGTCATCCATATGGGATGCTGTTACTGCAGGCGGCAGCTTTACCCATTATGCCACAGTGCCGGCCCCTCCCCATGAGTTTTGAGGTTTTGTTTTTTTTTTTTTAAGATGTACTTATTTATTTGAAAGACATAGTTGTTACAGAGAGGCAGAGGCAGACAGAGAAGGTCTTCCATCACTGGCTCACTCACCAGATGGTCGCAACGGCTAGAGCTGCACCGATCTGAAGCCAAGAGCTTCCTCCGGATCTCCCACGCAGGTGCAGGGGCCCAAGCACTTGGGCCATCCTCCACTGCTTTCCCCGGCCACAGTAGAGAGCTGGATCAGAAGTGGAGCAGCCGGGACTTGAACCAGTGCCCATATCGGATGCCAGCACTGCAGGCGGTGGCTTTACCAGCTACGCCACAGCACCGGCCCTTCCCATGAGTCTTAACAGGCACACAGAGACACACACATCTGGTTCAGTGCCACCTTTAAACTTGTGTCAATGTTCATCACACCTGGAACACCATTTCTCTTCCCTTTTAGCAAGCCAAATCCTGTTCAAGACCCAAATCAAGCCACTTCTCATCTCTGAACTCCACTTGCACCTACAGCCTTTGAGCTTATTTATTTGAAAAAGAGCTCTTCATCTGCTGGTTTACTCTCCAAATGGCCATAACAGCCAGGGCTGGTCCAGGCAGAAGCCAGGAGCTAGGAGCTTCTGGGTCTCCCATCTGGGTGGCAGGTGCCCGAGCACTTGGGCCATCTTCCACTGCTTTACCCAGACCATTAGCAGGGAGCTGGATGGAAAGTGGAACAGCTGGGACTTGAACCAGCGCCTATATGGGATGTCTGTTCTTTAAGTCATTCTGAAGGGATTTTAAAGCATCCCGGAGCAGGCTGGTTTTTCTCCCGTAGGATAGGGACCACATGCTGTACCCCCAAAAGCCTTGGCAAAGTGCTGAAAAGGTCTTTGGATGACGCTCGATACCAGGGCTGACTGTAGAAGTGAGCCTCTTTCTTGGAGCTGCTGAGCTCCATAATTCAGGGTTATGAGACACCCTCCCCCATCACGTCATTCACTGCCACAACTTGCCACTTACCCCAGGATGCACTTAATCTAGCCTGGACCCAAGGATCACAGGGTCTGATTTCAGACTTCACAGGGCCAGTTGAGGTTGGGCCCTCCATAGCCGGAGCTTCGCCAGAACATCAAGCATTTGGAATCCACCCACTTGACTTCAACCTCACTTTCCTTTGCCATTTTTACAAATGATAGCAGATGGTAGCATGGCACCACTTTGAGATGGCACTGGCCTCTGCCTGGCTACCCGTAAAGCAGAGCGGGGCTGGCCTCATAGTTTAAAGCTGGAGAGATGGAACTGAGCAAAGGCAGTTTATTTGCTTGGAAAGGGGTCAGATTGAGCCTCTCAGTGCAGGATGAGGTCAACATATGTGATTTTTTTTTTTTGTTCTAATCAACAAGGCCTGTTTTGGAGACAAGAGGCTTAAAACAGAAAGGAATGGGGGTGGGAATCCACAGTGACCTACTGCAGGCTGCTTCCTTGAAGGAAAATGAGCAGCTTCTCAAGAGACCCATTTAGACAAAGGAACTCTCCCCTCCCTTCCACCCCTACCCCTTCCCTTTCCCGCTCCCCTCATGTTTGGCTGCTGCAATATCCCTTCTGTCCGTGTTCCCCTGACCCCACCTAACGCTGGGCACCCTTGCTAGCCTCGAGCTTGCGGGGCCCCAGTCCCAGTGCCTTGCTTTCTGGGCAGAAGGGAACTCCTGCCAGGCTCCGAGGTGAGGGAAGGACTGCCTCTGGCCTCTTTCCCACCTTATCAGGGAATTTCTGGCGGGCACAGACACATGTACACAAAACCACACACAGATACACAGAGCCCAAGCCAGTGATGATGTTCCCCTGCCTGGCTGGTTCTACATATGGGTGTGACTAGGTCAGAGTACAGGGAGGGTCTAAATATTTAGATACTGGACTGCCAAGGCCTGGTTGGAAACCAGGGAGCATCGCAAAATGGACATTCTGGGGATGGAAAACAGCCCCTGACATGTGGAAGCTCGCCTGCTACTGGCAGCAAGGCCTCAGTGTTGCTAGCAAGCGGCCTAGCACTTAAAAAGTGACGTCTGCGGCACACAGACGGACTCACTACATCGTCGTTCCTCATGATCACTCTGTGACCGTGATGAGTCAAGACAGCAACAAGACCACTCCATAATCATGTGTGAGCACAGACAACAACAGGAACGGTGCCCAAACCACCAAACTCGCCCAGCACCTCCCTGTCCTGGCTAATCTGAGTGCCTGCGGCTTCCTTAGCCATCGCAGCTCCAGCCTCGCTCTGGCTCTGCCTGCCTACTGGATCACGTTTCTTTAATAAAGATACGCAACTGGTTCAGAATGACCCGCTGCTTCCTGACGGCACCCGATCCACAGCAACACTGGGCTTCATTCAGCCCTCCCCAAATCCCCCGACCCAAGCCAAACCCTTTCTGAAGTCTTTCCCGGGACGCTCTTTCTGAGATATCCCATGATTCTCCACAGCGTGCCTTCTCTCTTGCTGCAACGGGCAAGACACCCTAACTCAAACATGAGGCCGGCGCCGTGGCCCACTAGGCTAATCCTCCGCCTTGCGGCGCTGGCACACCGGGTTCTAGTCCTGATCGGGGCGCCGGATTCTGTCCCGGTTGCCCATCTTCCAGGCCAGCTCTCTGCTGTGGCCAAGGGAAGTGCAGTGGAGGATGGCCCAAGTCCTTGGGCCCTGCACCCCATGGGAGACCAGGAAAAGCACCTGGCTCCTGCCATCGGATCAGCGAGATGCGCTGGCCGCAGCGCGCTGGCCGCAGCGGCCATTGGAGGATGAACCAATGGCAGAGGAAGACCTTTCTCTCTGTCTCTCTCTCACTGTCCACTCTGCCTGTCCAAAAAAAAAAAATGAGAGTGTTCCCGGGAGTCTCTGGCCAGCCGGAGGGCACTAACAACTTGGAAACCAGTGACTAGTCTCGTCCGGAGGCCCACTGCCAGGCTGAGACCCCTGTGGATTTTGCCTAGTCCTGCACCTGCCTGAAGACCTGGCCTAGTTCCGGTGCAGCCTCCAAGGTCTGCGTCTCGGGTGCAGAAAACCCAGACATCACCTCGCGTGCCTGGCTTCCCAGGCAGTTTCCCGCCTCAGTTGTCCCAACACTTGCAGTGCAGTCCAGAAGTACTCTAACATGGGCTGTGAATTTATAATGACTCCATAAATGTAGTCATTTGGGTAACATTTTCTGAGCAGCTACTGCGTGCTGTTGGACTCAGCTAGGCCCTGGAGATAAAACGATGAGTAATACATGGTCTCCACCTTCAATGGCTTTATAACCTAGTGGCAGCCACGGACAAGTCAGCTGGGACTATCAGCCCAACCCAAGTGCACAGACAATAACGCGTGAGTTCTGACTGCAGCTCCATTGCCCCTCAGATGGCGCTACGTCTTGTTTCTCTTCTAGGCTTTTCCTTCACCGGCCAAACCATGATTCTCCCCCCTTCTCAATGCTTTATCAGCCCTGTCCTCACTAGCAATAGAACATAGGGAACGCTCTGCTTAACATAGGATGGAGGGGCAGGTGCTGTGGTGTAGCGTATTTAAGCAGCTGCCTGTGGTGCCAGCATCCTGTATGGGCACCGGTTCGAGTCCCGGCTGCTCCACTTCTGATCCAGCTCCCTGCTAATGCACCTGGGAGAGCAACAGAAGATGGCCCAGGTGCTTGGGCCCCTGTCACCAACGTAGAAGACCCAGAAGAAGCTCCTGGCTTCAGATCAGTTCAGCTCCGGCCATTGCAGCCATCTGGGGAGTGAACCAGCGAATGCAAGATTCTCTCTCTCTCTCTTTCTCTAACTCTGCCTTCCAAATACATACATAAATCTTTAACAAAACAGAACAAGACGGAGCTGACACTCCTTCTACCCAGAGATCGCACGCTTCTCTCTTCACTTTTCCCCAGGGCTTTCCTTCTCCCTCCTTCCTCTCTCAACAGTCACCCCTACTCTGTGTGTGTTTTTTTTCTGCAGGCCCCGGCCATATGCTCCCTGCCCACAGTTTTTCTCCTGGAGCAGTGGAAAGAGCTCTGTGCTGGACCTAAATGGCAGTGCCACCGCATACCGCCTTGATGGCCTTGAGTTACTCGCTTAGGGGTCAGCTTCCTCATCTGTAACACGAACACCTTCCACTTTCAGCCCTAGCCCACTCTGTCTGGAGAAGTTTCTTGGTGCTTGCTCATCCGTCCCTGACTCCAGTTGCTTTTCATCTCTGAGGTCTAGAGCAGAAGCTCATGGAGACCGAGGCTCTGGGCAAGTATCTTCCCACCACGTCTCTGCTGTCCCTTTGGCTCAACCAGATTTACAGGTTTGTTGGTTGGGGGAGGGGTGTTTTTGTCTTCTTTGTACTTTATGGTTCTTTTTAAAATTTTCTATACTGATTTATTTCCAAGGCAGAGTGACGGAATGCCACCTCTGCTTCTGGTCCAGCTTCCTGCTAATGCTCACCCTGGGCAGTAGCAGGTGATGGCTCAAGTACTTGGGGCCCTGCCCATATGATTCTTCTTTGAGCTAGCAAGCTACATCTGGAAATCACACCCTGCCTTATTTCTTCTCCATGGAGCATTTCCAGGCTCCATGAAATGTGCCTTTAAACCCTGAATCTCTCCCAGGAAAGCTCTACAGAGGGACTGTTCTCAGCCATGTTCCTAGCACATACATTCCCACCTAGCCCCAGCAAACACATCCCGCAGAGGTGGCAGGTGGACAACCACCATAGCCCAGGGCCCATCCCAACCATGCCGAGAAAACCCCCTTCATAACACACAAGCCCTGAACCCCGAGACCTGCGCTCACTCCCCACCCCCTCCAGCTCTGAGTCCATGGCCATTTCCACACTGAACATGGCCTTGGCAGAGCTGTGCCCTGAAGGTCGGTGACAAGTGAGTCAGGAAGTCTGTACGCTTCAGCATCTGGCTCTTACAGACAAAAGGAAATTGCATAGTGGAAAAGAATGACAATCCAGTACCCAGATTCTCGGGGTGGGAAAGAATGCTTCCAGGCCACGCCCCTTCCAGAAAGAAAGGAGAGTCAAGGTGTTTCAGACACCAACAGAGCCCCTCCAACTTGAAGCCTTCCCTGGCTGGGGGGGTGGGGGGGTGGTCTGAGGCTTTTGGCTACCTTTAAAAAAAAAGATTTTTATTTATTTGAAAGAATTGCGGAGAGATAGAGATAGAGAGAGAGGTCTTCCATCTGCTGGTTCACTACTGAAATGGCCACAACAGCTGGAGCTGAGCTGAGCCGAAGCCAGGAGCCAGGAGCTTCTTCCAGGTCACCCACGCAGGTGCAGGAGCCCAAGGACTTGGGCCATCTTCTACTGCTTTCCCAGGCAGAGAGTGGGACTGGAAGTGGAGCAGCTGGGACTAGAACTGGCGCTTCAGGCCAGGGCTTTAACCTGCCATGCCACAGTGCTAGCCCCAACTACCTTGTTGAACTAACACACCAAGCAACCAGTGTGGGATTCTGATCTGCCACCCCAGCAGAGGTGTGATGAGCCAAACCAATCTGGCTGCCCCCCCCCCCACGCCCGCATTGAAACCAGTGGCACAAGTGGCAGGGTGAGAACTGGAAATCCTTCACCTCAAAGTTCCCCCACCCCAACCTGAACGGGTTCCAATACTAAGTTCCTGGAGGAAAGGCCCTGTGACCTGGCCTGTCATCAGGACCCCTCACAAGGCAGGGCACCCTTAGGGGTGGGGAATCTTTTCTACTGCCAAGGGCCATTTAGGTATTTATAATATCATTCGTGCACCAGGCAAAATGATCAACTTAAAAATTAGCCTGCTATGGATTTATGGAATTTCAAGGCCCACCTGCGGTTGCCTGGATAAGGCCAGACCAAAGGATTTCGCGGGCCTTATATGGCCCTCGGGGCCTGGCGTCCCCCACTCCTGCCCCATTCTGTCAATGCCCGGCCGATTCATTGGCACAGAAGTTTCCAAAGAAGGGATCAGAGCTTTCGGGTGAACCCCCCCAGTTACTCGTGAGGCCCAAGGGAGAGAAAGAGCACCCCAGACGCTCTCCACTCAGCAGGCGCTTCCCACAAAGGATACCTTAGTGGGACCTTTGCCCAAAGTCGCAAACACGCAGTTCCCTCTCGGGCATTCCCTGCAGGCCTCCGAACAGCGCCAAGCGACCAGGCGGGAAGAGAAGCGCGAGGGTCTCCATGGGGACTCGCGCGTGCCACTTCCCTCCCAGCCGCCCCCCCTCCCCCAAATCTTTGCCTGGAGCCCACAGCCGCCCTGGTACACCGGACAGGACAGGGAAGGTGGGCGGGAGCAGGAAAGTAGGGATTGAGGGGAAGTTTCAAGGGGGCGTGCCGACAGGGGGAGGATTATCGTTCTCATGAGTCAGCGACCAGGCCCGGCGTGACTTCACTGCTTCCCAAGAAGAGGCGCCCGGGGCAGGGCGCAGCTCGGAGTGCGGCAGCGGGAGTGGAAGGTCGGAGCACCGGGTGCCTGAGCGGGATGGGCCTCAGGGCTGGGCCGGCCAGGCCACTCGGGGCTGTCGTGGCACGCCAGCGGGGAAAGCGGGGGAGGTGGTGGGTGGGTGGGGGAGGCAGCCGAGCCCACCTCTTCTGCTCCTCCTCCTCGGAGGCCAATTCCCGCCACCACGCCAAGAGCCGCGCGGAGTGCGCTCCTCCTGCAGGTGGCGCTGCAGAGGCGCCCTGCGGGGAGGGGCGGAGAGCTCAGCCCCCACCGAGAATCCGGGATTTGGGGGGTGCGTGAGCCGCAAAACGAGGTGGCAGGGGAAGGACGTGAGGGGCCACCAGAGCCCCGCCGCCCCTCGAGCCAGCCGCCCCGGACTCTAGAAAAAGCGATGTTCCCATCCAAGGGACGGAAGAGGCGGGAGAGCGACGGGCGGCGCCAGAGACCCGGCCTAGGGCTGGCCAGTGCGCGCTTTTCCGCAGTCTCTCGGGCCGTTTCCCAGGCTCCGCAGAGTTCGAGGCAGCTCTTCGCTTCGGCTAAGGGATTGCGGTTTGCGGGCCGTGTTTGCTCTCCCGGGATGGCGCGCTTGACCCGCGCGCGCGGGCCATAGAATGGAAACTTTGAGTCGCGTCTCGGGCGTTGGGGGTGGGTTTCCTTGCACAGCCGCTTTCTATCTGGCTCCCTTGAGACCAAGAATGCATCTCTAACCCAGGGACACAGACTGTGGCCAGGTCTGGGGCGCAGGATTCATTCTAGATGAGGGTGAGGGGCCCAGCCTCATGCGACAGCAGGGGTTCCGTGTTTGTTAATGCAGCCAAAAAAGAAGAAAGCTGACAGTCCGATCTGGGATTCAAACTTGGGACCTTGGTCTCCGTAGACAGAGCTTTGTGTCGCTAACTCCTTGCAGGCCCCGAGTTCTCGAAGTCCTGTGATGCTGCCTTGGACCTCCCCGCGGTGGTTCATGGCTATGCGGTGGCTGCTTAGTTAGCGTACTGAGAAAATCAGAGCACAAAAATAGCCTGTGGCCAGACACCTTTGAGCTGAAGAGAAGAGGTGTTGGGGGCTTCTCTCCCTCTCCAGTGGCTATTTCCACCGTGCGGCCTTTACGTATAAACTCTGCGGGCAGCGTGTCCCCTTTTTCGGTGCCAAGACATCAAAGCCGCGCTGCGACCTAGGGTTCCGGGTGTCTCTTCTCCCCTGTCAGCTCATCCATCCAACTCTCCTGCTTCCAGGGTGTCCAAAGCCATCTGAGAAAGTTATCTAAAGATTTTTTCCGTAGAGGATGGGGGGAGGGGAAGGGAGTGGGAACCCCACAGGATCCTAAACGTTCCCAGGTTTCACTGTGTGCCAGGAGAAATACCGTCTGTCTCCCGCCCAGACCTCAGAGGCCGGGCCTCCTTCCTACAGGGCGGTGCCCAGCTATTCCTGGAAACCGGCTCCTTTCTGGGAGCCCCCTCCCCAAGGTGCCTGCTCCCAGAGCACCGCTGAGGAAAAGGATCAAATTGGCCAAGCTTGATGCCCCCGCTGCGTCCCCCCCCCCAGCCTCCGCTTTCTGCCGCTCCCCGTCGCCCCCCCCCCCCCCCGCGCCCGCTTTCTGATCCACAGTCCTCAGTCTGCGACCACCCCGCGATGCCACCGGGCTGCGGCTCTCCCTCCAGCCTGGCCCTCCGCCCCACTAGGTGGCTGGGAGAGGATCTGATAGACTAATTTGTGTTAATGTGATAATGGGCACTAATGGGGTCACGTGTGAACCACGGGCCAAGTGCTAGCACAGCCGTCACTGCCTCAAGCCCACGTCCAGGCTGCAGGGATGGGAATTTCAGGCTGACTAATCGCCACCGCCTGCTGGAGGGGGTGGGGGAGTGGGAGGAACCGAAGCCCGGGGGGACGATCCCAGGGTGCTAGTGCGTCCGAGCTGCTGCCTGGGTTTCAGTTTCAGCCTTGGCTGACACTTTCCTCCGCCGAGTGGAATCGCTTTGCTTCCCCCGCAGCCCCTCTCCCTCCCCCGCTGCCCCCCTTTTGCACTGCTGGCCTCCCTCAGTCAAGCCCTTCGCTTCGAGAGATGGGAAGATAATTTGGCAGCCAGCGGGGGGGGGGGGGGATGTACACGTAGACACCCTCCGACGCACAGGCTCACAGCCCCGCTGCCTTGCAGACACACACTTGCACACGCCCTCCACAAACACACAGGCACGCGCGACGGGGCTCGCCATGCACATCGGAGCGCCGAGCACTCGCCCGCCCGCATGCACGCACGCACCACACGCACGCAGGCACGCACGCAACCGGCCGGCCCCGGGGTTGCGGCCTCGCCTCGCCTCGCCGCTGGCTGTGAGAGCCGCCCAGGCACACATGGGTGGGGGAGGCCCAGCCAGAGGCCTCTCCCCCGCACAGACCCACACGCACACCGGCACGAGTTGGAGATGGCTTCCTCAAAAGAGAGCTGGAAAGTTTGCTGCCAGCGAAGGGGCCTAGACATTCCGCGAAATGACTCACACTGCACCTTGTGGACATTAAATGTTGTCTTTTTCTGCGTTAAACACCAACAACCAAGAAGCCTCACCCCCTGCCGTGGGGGCAGGGTGAAGTGGAGGAGCTCTCCCGTCGGGCCTCCGCCTCCGCCAGTGGGGCAGTCCTGAGAGAGCAGAATCTCCTACCTCCTGGTTCATACCTCAGGCCAGGCCTGCCTCTTGGCAGGATGCCAACTGGGTGAACTTGGGGAGCCAGGATGCCTTCCACAGGCTGCCCCCCCCCAGCCCACTTCATTCCCCCATCCTGGGCCCCTGCGGTCTGGCTGGTGTCCCCCTGTGGGGTTTCCCAGCCTGAGCCCTTCCCGATGGCTCCTGCTGATCAAGACAGTCTGTCTTTACTGCCATCGCCTCTTTATTGCACAACTCCAGGGGGCGCCATTCACCTTCTAGATCATGTAGGGCCCCATGAGATGTGACCGGAACCCCCTCCCTTCACCTGGCCCTCTTTTTCCTCTACTTGTGTCCCCATCCCCCAGCCACCACCCCCCACCCCGCAGAAGTCACATGGTGCTCCCTCTGGCAAAACATCCTTGACATCCTGGTCCACCTGCACTGGCTGCAGACAGATCGCTCAAGGCCAGGGCCACCCCCCACCCCCAGCTTCACACTGAGGACACATTAGAGATCAGAGAGACACAAGATAGGTGTCCAGACAACAGATGCTGAGGCCTGAGAGATTAACTCTGGTTGCGCTGGACAATGGCCCACAACCCCTGGTTGCTGCCTTGCCTGATAAGTGCCCAGAGCAGGTGCCTGCCCCTCTGCCCATGCCCCAGGCACTTTTCCCGGGCTGAGCTCTGGCTCTAAGATAAGGACTGCGAACCAGTGGGGTTGGAGGCTCTATGGGGCTTGTCGTCATTTGCGGAATGCTGTCTGAAGTCACTTCTTCCTTGTTTTTGTTTTTCCGAATGAACTACAAGCTTGGGTCGCTGCCTTCCCCGATTCCTCCAAATCTCTCACCATTCCAGAGGGGCAGCCCAAGGGGCACTGATCTGTGGCCCCAGCACCAGCCCGCCCTCCCAGCAACCACCCTGCCCGTGGTTGTCACACTGAGCGTCCCACGCACCCACCGCCACCCAGGGCCCCACAGCACCTCCTTTCAGGCCGGCATCTTCCTTCAGGAGCGCGGCCTCCCCCGCCCCGCCCAGCTGCTGCTCAGCTCACAAAGAAGTGAAACCCAGCGGTCCTCGGAAGTTTTGCAGGGGCTCTCATGGTGGTGCCTGGGGCCAGCCTGAAAGGGAGACAGGCACCGCCCCATTTTCATCACTGTCAGCTGAGTCAGAT